>NC_136073.1:721795654-721820654 GCF_964261635.1 Lissotriton helveticus
TGTACCTTCCGGTCATTTTTTCAAAGCATAGGCTGGCGCTGATATAGTTCTGGTTATTTTAATAGACCTTCCAGAGACATAATCTTTCCTATAGTAGGTCCTGCATGTTTGTCTTGATTTTTTAAGCATATCTTCACCCATAGTGGGCCCAGAAAATCAGAGCGAGCATTTGCGCTGCAGTTCGCCCAACCGTATTGGTCCGGATCCGGTTCCGAACACGGCTTCCTTGGGGGTGTCAGGACGGTGCGCTTTCCGCGACAGGGCTGCCGCGTGATTAATTGTCAAACAAAGTGCCCGAAAGCTTTTGAAAGCGCACTCTTAGCAAGCTGTACCTTCCGGTCATTTTTTCAAAGCATAGGCTGGCGCTGATATAGTTCTGGTTATTTTAATAGACCTTCCAGAGACATAATCTTTCCTATAGTAGGTCCTGCATGTTTGTCTTGATTTTTAAGCATATCTTCACCCATAGTGGGCCCAGAAAATCAGAGCGAGCATTTGCGCTGCAGTTCGCCCAACCGTATTGGTCCGGATCCGGTTCCGAACACGGCTTCCTTGGGGGTGTCAGGACGGTGCGCTTTCCGCGACAGGGCTGCCGCGTGATTAATTGTCAAACAAAGTGCCCGAAAGCTTTTGAAAGCGCACTCTTAGCAAGCTGTACCTTCCGGTCATTTTTTCAAAGCATAGGCTGGCGCTGATATAGTTCTGGTTATTTTAATAGACCTGACGCGTTTCATGGCTGCTGCCAATCATCAGAGGTCGCTTTGTAGAAGACTCATGTAGGCAGTTCTGGTTCTTTTAATTGGTTCTTTTCATGCCACGCCCTCAGTGGGCCGTTCAATGTTCGATGTTCCAAATTGCATGCTGGTTGCGGTATGCAAAATCCAGACAAGAAATGGAAATAAGGCTGGACGCTTATGAAATTGAAATACAGGAACGTAAAGAGCGAAAGTTCAAAAGGGATGAAATGGATTATTTACATGGGCGAGTCCTTACTTTCGCGAGACGCTACGACAATCTAAAGAAAAATCTCCCTCCAAATACACAACCATCCAGTGGAAGTGAATCTGACGCAAGCCTAATTGAAGCCACAGGGGAACAGTCAAAAAACTTCAATATTTTAGAGGAGGTGAAAATGGTGAATCTAGAAAAAAGTATCGCCAGAGGACGCGGAGGCAGGATGCCCTTCCAGAGAAGGGGAAGAGGCAGAGGCATGCAAAACCAACCAAGTCCCTCACCAGCACCAGAAAAACCCGCAGGACCAAGCAGCGAAAGAAGGCAATACCCCCTGCGAAACAGGAAGTAAATAACCTAATCGTGAATCTATCACAATATCATCTAACAGAGGATGAACAGAATGTCTTAAATAAAGGCCTATCGTTTTGCCCAGAAGCCCATTTCGACTACCCTCAAACTAAGATTGACTTGTACAAGTTTGTGAGAAAACTGAAACTGGCCAAAATTCATGCAAACAAAGCTGTCCCGGATGACACACAAGCAACAACAGAAATGACGATAGAGGAATGTACAACGACTATTGAACAATTACCTGACCTAAGAGAAACATTTGAAACCATGTTTAATCCTGATGGAGACACAGTAACAGACTCACAAATGCTACAGCAATTGAACATCCAAACGAATTTAAGTAAAAATACTGGATGGAAAAAGAAATCTCGTTTCTGCCCAGTTTTATCACCTGGTAACAAAATTGATTTATTTGCAGATGCCATGTCAGAAGAAATTGACAAATTGATCAAAGTAAAGGATAAAAAACGACAAAATCTGTCATTCAAAGAAAGAAAAGCCATACAAAACCTGATGAGTAATGCTACTATAACAATAAAACCCGCCGACAAGGGGGGGAATATTGTTATCCAGGACACGAGTGATTATATTCTGGAGGCGGAACGACAGCTGAATATATCCCAACACTACAGCAAATTGAAAACCAATCCAGTATTAAAAATGACGTCTGATTTGCACGCACAACTGAAAACTTGGCACATCAAAGGATTGATAAATGAGGAGGAGCTGAAATATATGACCACGGAATTTCCCATCACTCCGTGTGTCTACTTCTTACCTAAAATTCACAAAACGCTCATCAATCCGCCAGGGAGACCGATCGTCTCTTCCTGTGATTCACTGTATGAGAAGGTCTCAAGGTACGTTGATACTTTCCTCGCACCTATCGCACAAAGTATGCCATCATATCTAAAAGACACTGGAGACTTTCTAAGAATTATAATGGACACTTCATGGAACCCAGGGTATCTTTTAGTGACTATTGATGTTGTGTCATTATACACATCCATACGGCATGATGTAGGTTTAAAAGCGTGCAAATATTTTTTGCAACAGCGAAGCATAAAAGAACTGGAACATACGACGATGTTGTTACAAATGATACAACTATGCCTCACTAATAACGTGTTTCTTTTTAACAACAACCTGTACAAACAAGAGTGTGGCACAGCCATGGGCATTTCATTTTCTCCCAATTATGCAAATATCACCATGGGATATTGGGAAAAAATGATAGCATGGAATAACACTGACCCAGAAGAAACAGATCGTATAGTGTTATGGGTCAGATACATCGATGACCTGTTTCTGATCTGGAATGGAACTGATGAACAATTCAGAAAATTCTTCACCAAACTGAACCAGAACGAAATAGGTCTCCAATTCACATGCTCAACCAACAAAAAGGAAATAGACTTCCTGGACACCAAAGTCTATATCTTGAATGACAAATTGGAAACCACACTGTTTAGGAAGAAAACAGCAACGAACAGTATTCTCCATGGTAGTAGCTTCCATCCTAAGCCACTGCTAAAAAGCATTCCATATGGGGAGTTTGTACGACTCAAAAGAAACTGTTCCAACCCAGAAGATGCCGAAAAGAAAATTCTCGAAAGTAAAATGAGATTCCAGTCCAGAGGATATAAGGATTATGTCCTGAAAGACTGCAAAAAGAAAGTGGATAAAATCAGCAGAGTAGAAACGCTAGTGGAAAAACAAAAACCCCAACAAGAAAAAGATCCACCAAGATTCATTACTACATATAGCAAAGAAAGTGAGCTAATTGCCAAAAAAATGAAGAAATATTGGCACCTGATAAACAGCGATCCAGATGTGGGGCCATTAGCGGGGAAGTTCCCCTCCATCACATACAAGAAAAACACATCTCTTCAAAACCTATTAGTCAAGAGCCACTTTCAGAGCAAAGAACAACCTAAATGGTGGACTGATCAGAACATAGGCTTCAAACCCTGTGCAACATGCAAAGCATGTAAAATAGGCAAAAAAATGAAGATGGTGTTGGAACCTGATGGTAAATACATGCCGATAAATCAATACATCACTTGCACATCAAAAAACGTGGTGTATGTGGTTGAATGCAAATGTGGCATGCAATATATAGGATCTACCACATGCATGCTAAAGAAGAGAATTTTGGAACACATCCGAGCTGTCAAGAACTCAAACATGCTGTATGCCACCGCCAAACATTTGAGTACATGCCAAAATGGGGATTGGCGAGCCATGACTTTCTATGGACTGAAAATGTTGAACAAATCTGAAAGAGGGGGAGACACAGTGCGCCTCCTTCGACAAATGGAATCTCGCTTGATCATTCGATTCCGCACGAAACAGCCGCGAGGAATGAACTTTGGGGAAGATCTCCACATACATTTAGAGTGAACATGAACTGCAATGTAACCTAAATATGCGACAGGGTACTATACCCGACACCTCAAAAGACTGTCAACTTTTGTAAAATCAAAATATGAGTTATATTCATATGTAATTAATGGAGCTTAAGTCACCCTCAAGTGGAATTATATTGTGGACGTTAAGTACTATACTTTTGTAAACAGAACACACTAGTCCTTTTCCTATTATCATTATGTTTTTAATTATGTTTGCTTTAAAACTACATATCCCACAATGCCACTTTGGGGCTCATGTGGGCCAGTATAAAAAGAGAAAGCAAAAAGGGACTTGCTGACCGTGAGAAAAGCCGTGAGGCTGAAACGCGTCGGTGGAGTGTTGGTGTAATAAATAATCTTTAAAAAAGTATCCAGTTGTGCCGCCCTTCTTGGACTTCAAATTAAAATTGGGGCTTTGATCCAGCCCTTGGGTCGAGCACACACTGTCGAGCGCGCTCATGCTTGGAAGGATCGTTTTTGTCTCAAATATATATACATATATATACACACACATATATATATATATATATATATATATATATATACACACACATATATATATATATATATATATACACACACATATATATATATATATACACACACACATATATATATATACACACACATATATATATATATATACACACACACATATATATATATATACACACATATATATATATATATATATAGACATATATATATATAGACATATATATATATACATATATATATATATATATATATACACACACATATATATATACACACATATATACACACATATATTCACTGAAAAAACCATAGGTTATAGACCATATATAGTTAGGAATTAGCATTTACAAAACCTTGAAAATTCACTGAAAAAACCATAGGTTATAGACCATATATAGTTAGGAATTAGCATTTAAAAAACTTTATTTTACTCACACAAAACCATTGAAATTCCATATATAGTTAGTTGCACTAACTATATATTGCGCACCCGCAATCCACTGCTGATGATGTCACATATTACATCATTCATGACATGGTCAGTGACATCACTGATGACATCACTGATGACATCTCAAATGACATCACTGATGACATCTCACTTGACATCAATGATCACATCACTGATGATATCATTCATGTGACAATACAATGCATCTCCTCACATTTTAATATAACCTCTGTTTCACCCAGTGTTAAAAACAGAGTATAATTTTTGAAACCATTGACACACCAATACTAGTTACTACATACGTACTCACTGATTCCTACGTCTACACACACATTCACTCATTCACCCATACAATCATTCATACATACAATCACTCATGTTTACAACACAATCATATGCACTCATACACCTATACAGACACTCACACTCTGCCACTCATCCATGGAGTTACTCACACACCTAGTCAGTCCTGTAAAGAATCAATCACACTTCCATTTTCTACTCTATACAGTTAAACATAGAGCACCTTACGTTTTCAACCATATACTAACACATACTTACTCTCTTATACAATCATTGATACAAGTACACATTGATCTGTACAGAGTCACACACCTCCCATCCAGCCACACACACACTCAGTCTCCCATGCAAATACTTGGGCAATCAATCAATAACCCATATAGTTACTCATATAGCTACTGATCAACACATGCAGCAGTTTACAGAACAACAGACATAATGATGCACAAATTAAGACAGTTTAGTCACTAACCCATGCACTCAGTGAGACACATTTAATCACTCACTCATACATTCAGTCATGCACCTACTAAATCCTTCGTCCAGACACTTATACATCCACTCATTCTTCAATATGTAAGACATATTTTAACTTTACAGAAACATAGTCACTGGATGTTGTCATCAGTGATGTCATCAGTGATGTCATTTGAGATGTCATCAGTGATGTCATCAGTGATGTCACTGACCATGTCATGAATGATGTAATATGTGACATCATCAGCAGTGGATTGCGGGTGCGCAATATATAGTTAGTGCAACTAACTATATATGGAATTTCAATGGTTTTGTGTGAGTAAAATAAGGTTTTATAAATGCTAATTCCTAACTATATATGGTCTATAACCTATGGTTTTTTCAGTGAATTTTCAAGGTTTTGTAAATGCTAATTCCTAACTATATATGGTCTATAACCTATGGTTTTTTCAGTGAATTTCAATGGTTTTTTAATAGCAAATATCATAAGCTGTCGAATGTCAAGTACGTGGTAAGAATTTTTTTTTTCGTGTTTATGCACACTGATCTGCTTTGATTGCTGCCCCCCACCCCTCATTTCTATTAGGAGTACTCTCTCTTTGCAGATAGTGAAGGGTAGTTAACGCAGCCCTTTCCCCCTTTGTAATCCGTCGTGCCTGCTTCTCTCTCCATTTGATTGATTGTTCTCTTTGGTTCATTCTCTATTTACAAACAAGCACAGAGTCGCAATACTCTGTTTAGTCTTTGCAGATAGCGAAAAATCGTGTAAAAAAACAAAAGGAATCGAGCAAAATCAGTAGGCCACTAATGGGATCTCTTTTGACCTCGCTAAAATAGAAACATTAGGAACAACCTGTTGAAAATAGCAATGCGTATGTATATAAGCGGCGTTCATTTGTGTTCACAGTACCCCTTGTTGATTGTTTCAATCGAGCATTGAATTGTTCGAAGTTAATTCTCTTAACGATCTTCTCTACCTGCAAACGAGGAAGAATAGGAATATTCTATCTCCCTTTGCAGATAGTGAAGGGTAGGTAACGCAAGCCTTTAACACGTCGTACCTATTTCATTCCTCATTGATTGATTGATTGTCCGAACATTGACTGTTTGGGAATTAGTTCTTTTTGGAGGTATTCCCTGTTTGCAAATAAACGTAGGAAAATCTTTGCAAGTAGTGAAAGGGTACGTAATGCGGACCGTTCTCCCCCGTTGTAATCTGTCATGCCTATCTACTCCCCACTGATTGATGCACCTTTTTCACCCGGACCATTTACTAGAGATACGTCATCTGGCCCGACCAGAGAGCACCCCTAGTGAAAAGGACATATGCAATAATAACGAAGTGATCACTGTATCCTGTTAACAGAAACTTTACCATGAAACAACCTGGAAAGAAAAAAATAGGAAAACGAAAATCAGTAGGCCACTGATGAACATGAACTTTTATTAAACAACGAACAAAGAAACGATAACATAACGTAATGATAAAACCTATTAATGTCCTAGAAACAAGAAAACGTTAAAATATGCCAGTGGTGAGAGACCAGAAAAACAGTAAGAGAAACCAAATCACCCCTCGCTGTCCCACCGCCTGCCACGCCAAAAAAATCGATAGACTAGGGAAAATGCAAGTCAGTAGAACATCCACCCCCACTCTGGAAACTTCCAAGGTGGGGCAGGGTTCCGGCTACGCCCAGCCGGCAGCAGCCCATATAAGGCAGGTCCTGCTGCCACGCCTCGGCCAGGAGATCCTAACGTAGGGTGTAGCCGGAGGAGAGGCCGAGACCAGCGGGACCCGGCCAGGGGATTGCCTTTACAACGCTGAACAGTTGCAGGGGGGGGGAATGTCTCCTCGACCCTCCCCTCTCTCTCCCAGTCCGGCCGCGGTGGCCCTTGAGAGTTGCAGGTAGTCCCGCCACATGCTCTTCCGGTCCGACCACCAACGGTCGGGGGGCCGAGGCCGACGGGATCCGGCTGCAGCCGATAAACCAAGAAACCCGTTCATGGGGCCAGAGCCAGGGGCGTCCGGCCGACATCCACCGGAAGCCCGGCCCGAAGACGGACGGGACACTTCTTTCTTTTATAATGGCTGCGACAACACTGGAGGGGGATGTCTTGCACATGCCTCCGACCCCCCCCTCGTCCTCATCGCCTGGTCCGGCCATAACAAATCTCAAGCGAGACGCCGTGGGGTGCACTGGGAGGGAGAGACGGTGCGAACAGGCCTCTCCCGCCTCCCCAGGTGGAGGCTTCCCAGCTGCACCCTCAGCGCTCCAGGCGGTGGCATCCTAACAACTACAGTGCTGCACAGTTTCGGAACGACCTAGATAACGGTTCTTCCACTGTGGCCATGCTGCAACGTCTCGCCCGGCAGGGTGGAGCCCGTCCGCTCATGTGACCCCGCGATCGCCGGTAGCTGCCGAACTCTCAAAATGGCGGTCGACCTGGCAAGAGCGGGCCCAACATAAAGAAATGGCCCGGTCACTGGTTGACTCCACCACCGTAGTCCTCCACGACCTTGAAGATTCTAGAGGAGCCGCGGGAGTCTCCGACCCCCGATGGGGAATGACTGCCATGATCGCCCGTGGAGTGACGAAACTGTATCCGCGGGACGTCGGCGCTCCCATGCTGGCGCCAGCCTCACTTTGAATTACTACAATCCTGCAGACCTTACTTCCGGTGAAAGCACAGTGTGACCCGGTAGGAAAAATTATTGCACCCCCTCCCCTTTTTGACTGATAGTTCAAACCACCGATCCTTTCCTTTGCCCTTTTAACGGAACTTTGGACTGCCTCCCCCTCTTTTACATTTTCTAGAGAAAACAAAACATTAACCACTACATTAGCATAGCAGTTGACACCAGAACTGTTTTCAAATTGAAAACCAACAACATCTTCAACAGAATCCTTTTTGTTTCTGCTGTGACCCTGCTACAGCACAGGCATTGTCCCCAGCAGTAATTCTGCAATGCCGGTAAGAATAGCTGTGGTGCCTACTGGACTCACTCACCCCCGCGGCGCCCCACGCCGTTTTTTGCTGGGCGGCAACTTACTAGACATCACTTTCGTGCCATCTAGATTTCAGCGCGTTCTGCTGCCTTGGAACTATTCGCACAACAGACCGCTACTGACAAGAATATTTCATTATTGGTGCTGTCAATTTCAATAAATCTATTGGATAATTAAAAAGAAATTGCCACGGTCTCTTCGTTGTTTAAATGTTTTTACTGTTTTTGTTTTGTTGTATATATTTATATGTTATTAAAGTTTTATATTCCTACTACTTTGTTGGAGTGCTATATATTTTTAATGTGACACATAATTGTAAAAACTTTGATGTACAAAGAGTCATTCCTGGAATCTTCCGCTTCAGGCTCGGTCCCCTCCCCAATCACAATACAGGATGGTTTTCAGATAGTAGGAACGCGTGTGCTGTGACGGATCACATCGGGTGTGGGCCTTGATCTACTATAACTCCTTTGAAGAGGGGTGATTCTTTACAGCTGGGGCCATAAACTACATCTGCAGGGCTAGCTGATAGCCTAGGACCGGCCTGGACATTCGGACACAGAGGAAGAGGAGTGTCAGAGGGTGCGGTAGTGAATAGGGCGAAAGGGAGGTGTCGGGCGGGCACAGAGTGTGATTCTCAGGGAAGAGCAGCGCAGATGGGGGAAGGTTTATTGCCCATGCATAAGACAGAGAGCGGTGGTGACCAGTGCCTGGGGGAGATGCTTACGAGGGTGAGGAGCCATGCTACGAATCGACAGCGTGCAGAGAGTGGGTCTGGTCAAGACATCTAAAATGGCTGCCGTGCACGACAAAAGTGTGGCATTTCAAAAAAGGCAAGATGGCGCAGACAATGTTTTTCAACACTTCCTCATTTCCTTCGAATCGAACGTTAACAGACGTTGGGGCATATTACCAAAGTTAAGCGATATTTATCGCTAACGATGCTTACCAACCAATTTTTTACCACTAAGCATCGTCAGAAATTATCGAAGATAAACCTTACTATTATCAAGGTTTATCGCAAATGCGATAATAAACGGCCGCAATGCATGAATATCGCTAAAAAGTCAGCGATATTCATGCATTACCGAGCTAATACTCTTAGCCATGTTATCCACCTCCCATTGGATAACATGGCTAAGAACTGCTCAGGGCAGGTGTTACTTTTTGGAGATATTCGCGCTTAGCGCGAATATCTCCAAAAGTTGGTAATAGGAGATAGATATCTTGCATGTTGTAATGCAAGTTATTGTGGTATATGGAACTCATACCATAATCTCTCAGGAAAGCAGAAACTGATCCTTTTGGGACCGCCTAAAAAGGCCTAGGGGGTGAGGAGTACTCTACTTTGCCCCCTTTTCACGTTCCGAACTATTTTATTTTACTCTCTTCTGTAATTACACAAAATACCAGCGATAAGATGCATCGGAGACACACAGTGAGAGAAAGGAGGCCGGAGATGAAGAAGACATGTCAAATACACATTGGAGATAATATAGTGGCAGAAGGGAAGTAAATATGAGTAAACTTACCATGTAACATAAAAATGTTGCACTCTATACTATAAGTCTCATTTTATACTACAATCACTTCGCTACAACCTCATAAATTAAAAATAAAAATAAATAATGTCTCAAACAATTTTTGATTTCTAAATATAAATTTATTCTTCAGAATTTTCTAAATTTGAAACAACTAGTAACATGTCCTCATCAGTAATTTCCTCTTCAATCATCTCATCTGGAATCTCCTAATTAAAAGTCTGCAATGATGATTCTTGTAACTCTATGGTCTCCAAACACTCGATAAATTCGCCATCAAGAGATTGATCAAAAAAATCATTCAAGTCATCTCCTCCTTCTGACAATATTTCATTATTGGTGCTGTCCATTTCAATCAATGTAGTGGAATCATTCAAGTCATCTCCTCGTGACAATATTTCATTATTGGTGCTCTCAATTTCAATCAATGTAGTGGAATCATTCAAGTCATCTCCTCCTTGTGACAATATTTCATTATTGGTGCTGTCCATTTCAATCAATCTAATGGAATCATACAAGCCATCTCCTCCTTGTGACAATATTTCATTATTGGTGCTCTCAATTTCAATCAATGTAGTGGAATCATTCAAGTCATCTCCTTGTGACAATATTTCATTCTTGGTGCTGTCCATTTCAATCAATCTAATGGAATCATACAAGTCATGTCCTCCTTGTGACAATATTTCATTATTGGTGCTCTCAATTTCAATCAATGTAGTGGACAATTCAAAAGAAATTGCCACGGTCTCTTCATTGTGAGCCATTTTATTTTGAAATTGCTTGCTGTAAATTGCAGAAAAAAATAATCACTTTCATTTATCGTTTTTAGTAATACATAATATAAAACTAACTTCATCAAGTATTTAGTATAACAGAAGGACTGCAAATAAATAACAGAAAACATTTTTCAAATTATCTTCAAGTGTACAACATAGTTCCCCTTACAAATTAACAACTCACCTTTTTAAAAGTAGCAGAAGTGTTAGTACTGTGTAAATCAAACACCAGAAATTCACCACCAAAAATTCCTCACAAATGTACCTCAGACAGTAGTATCACAAAATGGCTGTGGTTTCCTCTCATTTGACATATATACATAACCAATTAACTTTCATCACACACAAATACAAAACCAAAGTAACATTTTAATTGGTTCTAAATTTCAACACTTTCAAATGTGTTTTCCCCATGCAATTTTCCATAGGACATTTACATACGTCTACAGCCTGAATGGCTGAACGGAATTACACCAAACTTGGCAAAATGGTACATCAAACCTAAGAGGTCAGGAATGATCTACTATGCCCCCTTATGGTCATTTCCCCCTTCGCTTTGGCCTCCTCTTGTCTCTCAATCCTACCGAGGGACAAGATGGCGGCCGCTACGGACTGTTTGGAATGTTGACAGACGCCGGAGAACCAATCAGCTTCGCAAAGCTCCGTAACGCGAAAAGTACGCGAAGCGGAGCGCTGTTACAGATATATATCTTTTTTTCAACGTTAATTTCTCAAAATCCACTGGAGCACATATATTGAGACCTAGCAAAGGCACATCGGGCTACCAGTCCCTAATATTTTGCCAAGTTTCGTGCAAATCCATTCAGCCGTTCGATTATTATTATTTTGTTTTTTTTTTGCCCCGCGGGGCCCTTTTAAAACCTCCACATCAAACCTAGGGGGTCAGCGAGGATCTACTATGCCCCCTTATAGTTATTTCCCCCTTTGTTTTGACCTCCTCTTGTCTCTCGATCCTACCGAGAGACAAGATGGCGGCCGCTACGGACTGTTTGGAATGTTGACAGACGCCGGAGAACCAATCAGCTTCGCTTCACAAAGCTCCGTTGCGCGAAAAGTCCGCGAACCAGAGCGCTAACCGGTCCGCTGTTACAGATATATATCTTTTTTTAAACGTTAATTTCTCAAAATCCACTGGAGCACATATATTGAGACCTACAAAAGGCACATCGGGCTACCAGTCCCTACAATTTTGCCAAGTTTCGTGCAAATCCATTCAGCCGTTCGGGCTAAAAGTGAGGCCAACCGCCCTATGGAAAACTCAATGTTAAAAACACGTTTTGGGACCCCCCTTTTTTCTCGGCCCCCACTGGACGAACCCCCCCCAAATTTTCAAGGGCTGCTCAGAAACAAAATGTGCCATTTTCCTGAAAATTTCAGCCGATTCCGTCCACAAACGCCAAAGTTATTAGACATAGAATTTTCAAAAAACCCATAGAGAAAAAATCCTAACTATATATACCTACTGGCGACCGCCAGTAGGTAATATATACACACACATATATATATATATATACACACACACATATATATATATATACACACACATATATATATATATATATACACACATATTACCTACTGGCGGTCGCCAGTAGGTATATATAGTTAGGATTTTTTCTCTATGGGATTTTTGAAAATTCTATGTCTAATAACTTTGGCGTTTGTGGACAGAATTGGCTGAAATTTTCAGGAAAATGGAACATTTTGTTTCTGAGCAAAAAATTTCTGATCGGTAGGATCGAGAGACAAGAGGAGGCCAAAGCGAAGGGGCAAATGACCATGAGGGGGCATAGTAGATCCTTCCTGACCTCTTAGGTTTGATGTACCATTTTGCCAAGTTTGGTGTAATTCCGTTCAGCCATTCAGGCTGTAGACGTATGTAAATGTCCTATGGAAAATTGCATGGGGAAAACACATTTGAAAGTGTTGAAATTTAGAACCAATTAAAATGTTACTTTGGTTTTGTATTTGTGTGTGATGAAAGTTAATTGGTTATGTATATATCTCAAATGAGAGGAAACCACAGCCATTTTGTGATACTACTGTCTGAGGTACATTTGTGAGGAATTTTTGGTGGTGAATTTCTGGTGTTTGATTTACACAGTACTAACACTTCTCCTACTTTTAAAAAGGTGAGTTTTTAATTTGTAAGGGGAACTATGTTGTACACTTGAAGATAATTTGAAAAATGTTTTCTGTTATTTATTTGCAGTCGTTCTGTTATACTAAATACTTGATAAAGTTAGTTTTATATTATGTATTACTAAAAACGATAAATGAAAGTGATTATTTTTTTCTGCAATTTACAGCAAGCAATTTCAAAATAAAATGGCTCACAATGAAGAGACCGTGGCAATTTCTTTTGAATTGTCCACTACATTGATTGAAATTGACAGCAGCAATAATGAAATATTGTCACAAGGAGGAGATGACTTGAATGATTCCACTACATTGATTGAAATTGACAGCACCAATAATGAAATATTGTCACAAGGAGGAGATGACTTGAATGATTTTTTTGATCAATCTGTTGATGGCGAATTTATCGAATGTTTGGAGACCATAGAGTTACAAGAATCATCATTGCAGACTTTTAATGAGGAGATTCCAGATGAGATGATTGAAGAGGAAATTCCTGATGAGGACATGTTACTAGTTCTTTCAAATTTAGAAAATTCAGAAGAATAAATTTATATTTAGAAATCAAAAATTGTTTGAGACATTATTCATTTTTATTTTTAATTTATGAGGTTGTAGCGAAGTGATTGTAGTATAAAATGAGACTTATAGTATAGAGTGCAACATTTTTATGTTACATGGTAAGTTTACTCATATTTACTTCCCTTCTCCCACTATATTATCTCCAATGTGTATTTGACATCTCTTCTTCATCTCCGGCCTCCTTTCTCTCACTGTCTGTCTCTGATGCATCTTATCGCTGCCATTTTGTGTAATTACAGAAGAGAGTAAAATAAAATAGTTCGGAACGTGAAAAGGGGGCAAAGTAGAGTACCCCTCACCCCCTAGGCCTTCTCAGGTGGTCCCAAAAGGATCAGTTTCTGCTTTCCTGAGAGATTATGGTATGAGTTCCATATACCACAATAATTTGCATTACAACATGCAAGATATATATCTCCTATTACCAACTTAGCGCGAATATCTCCAAAAACTAACACCTGCCCTGAGCAGTTCTTAGCCATGTTATCCAATGGGAGGTGGATAACATGGCTAAGAGCATTAGCTCGGTAATGCATGAATATCGCTGAGTTTTCAGCGATATTAATGCATTGCGGTCGTTTTTTATCGCATTTGCGATAAACCTTGATAATAGCAAGGTTTATCTTCGATAATTTCTGACGATGCTTAGCGGTAAAAAATTAGTTGGTAAGCATCGTTAGCGATAAATATTGCTTAACTTTGGTAATATGCACCAACGTCTGTTAACGTTCGATTCGAAGGAAATGAGGAAGTGTTGAAAAACATTGTTTGCGCCATCTTGCCTTTTTTGAAATGCCACACTTTTGTCGTGCACGGCAGCCATTTTAGATGCCTTGACCAGACCCACTCTCTGCACGCTGTCGATTCGTAGCATGGCTCACCCTCGCAAGCATCTTCCCCAGGCACTGCTCACCCCCGCTCTCTGTGTTATGCATGGGCAATAAACCTCTCCCCATCTGCGCTGCTCTTCCCTGAGAATCACACCCTGTGCCCGCCCGACACCTCCCTTTCGCCCTATTCACTACCGCACCCTCTGACACTCCTCTTCCTCTGTGTCCGATTGTCCAGGCTATCAGCTAGCCCTGCAGATGTAGTTTATGGCCCCAGCTGTAAAGAATCACCTCTCTTCAAAGGAGTTATAGTAGATCAAGGCCCACACCCGATGAGATCCGTCACACCACACGTGTTCCTACTATCTGAAAACCATCCTGTATTGTGATTGGGGAGGGGACCGAGCCTGAAGCGGAAGATTCCAGGGATGACTCTTTGTACATCAAAGTTTTTACATTTATGTGTCACATTAAAAATATATAGCACTCCAACAAAGTAGTAGGATTATAAAACTTTAATAACTTATAAATATATACAACAAAACAAAAACAGTAAAAACATTTAAACAACAAAGAGACCGTGGCAATTTCTTTTGAATTATCCAATACATTTATTGAAATTGACAGCACCAATAACGAAATATTCTCACAAGGAGGAGATGATTTGAATGATTTTTTTGATCAATCTCTTGATGGCGAATTTATCGAATGTTTGGAGACCATAGAGTTACAAGAATCATCATTGCAGACTTTTCATGAGGAAATTCCTGATGAGGACATGTTACTAGTTCTTTCAATTTATGAAAATTCAGAAGATGTTGCCTGGGGGTGGGTCGTCAGTAGCAGTCTGTTGTGCAAATAGTTCGAAGGCAGCAGAACGCGCTGAAATCTAGATGGCACGAAGGTGATGTCTAGTAAGTTGCCGCCCAGCAAATAACGGCGTGGGGCGCCGCGGGGGTGAGTGAGTCCAGTAGGCACCACAGCTATTCTTACCGGCATTGCAGAATTACTGCTGGGGACAATGCCTGTGCTGTAGCAGGGTCACAGCAGAAACAAAAAGGATTCTGTTGAAGATGTTGTTGGTTTTCAATTTGAAAACAGTTCTGGTGTCAACTGCTATGCTAATGTAGTGGTTAATGTTTTGTTTTCTCTAGAAAATGTAAAAGAGGGGGAGGCAGTCCAAAGTTCTGGTACAAGGGCAAAGGAAAGGATCGGTGGTTTGAACTATCAGTCAAAAAGGGGAGGGGGTGCAACAATTTTTCCTACCGGGTCACAGTGTGCTTTCACCGGAACTGAGGTTTGCAGGATTCTAGTAATTCAAAGTGAGGCTGGCGCCAGCATGGGAGCGCCGACGTCCCGCGGATACAGTTTCGTCACTCCACGGGCGATCATGGCAGTCATTCCCCATCGGGGGTGTCTGCGGGGGTCGGAGACTCCCGCGGCTCCTCTAGAATCTTCAAGGTCGTGGAGGACTACGGTGGTGGAGTCAACCAGTGACCGGGCCATTTCTTTATGCTGGGCCCGCTCTTGCCAGGTCGATCGCCATTTTGAGAGTTCGGTAGCTACTGGCGATCGCGGGGTCAAATGTGCGGACGGGCTCCACCCTGCCGGGCGAGACGTTGCAGCATCGCCACAGTGGAAGAACCCTTTTCCGGGCGCCTGGAGCGCTGAGGGTGCAGGTGGGAAGCCTCCACTGGGGAGGCGGGAGAGGCCTGTTCGCACCGTCTCTCCCTCCCAGTGCACCCCACGGCGTCTCGCTTGAGATTTGTTATGGCCGGACCAGGCGATGTGGACGAGGGGGGGGGGGGGTCGGAGGCATGTGCAAGACATCCCCCCCAGTGTTGTCAAAGCCATTATTGAAGAAAGAAGAAATGTCCCGTCCGTCTTCGGGCCGGGCTTCCGGTGGATGTCGGCCGGACGCCCCTTCCTCTGGCCCCATGAACGGGTTCCTTGGTTTATCGGCTGCAGCCGGATCCCATCGGCCCCGGCCGTTGGTGGCCGGACCGGTAGAGAATGTGGCGGGACTACCCGCAACTGTCAAGGGCCACCGCGGCCGGACTGGGAGAGAGAGGGGAGGGCCGAGGACACGGACATTCCCCCCCCTGCAACTCTCCAGCGTTGTCAATCCCCCTGGCCGGGTCCCGCTGGCCTTGGCCTCTCCTCCGGCTACACCCTACGTGATGATCTCCTGGCCGAGGCGTGGCAGCAGGACCCGCCTTATATGTGTTGCTTCCGGCTGGGCGTAGCCGAAAACCTGTTGCCCTTTGGAAGTTTCTAGAATGGGGCGGATGTCTGCTGACTTCTATCTTTCCCAGTTTGCCGTTATTTGGCCGTGGCAGGCGGTGGGACAGACACGTTTTGGGGCAGTGAGGGGCGATATTTTCAGGTTTCTTATTACGGGCTTACTTCTAACGTTTCTTGTTTCTAGGACAATAATAGGTTTTATCATTACGTATTGTTATCGTTTCTTTCTTTGTTATTTAATAAAAAGTTCATCAGTGGCCTACTGATTTTAGTTTTCCTATTCTTTTCTTTCCAGGTTGTTTCATGCTAAAGTTTCTGTTAACAGGATACAGTGATCACTTCGTTATTATTGCATATGTCCTTTTCACTAGGGGTGCTCTCTTGTTGGGCCAGATGACCTATCTCTAGTAAATGGTCCGGGTGAAACAGGTGCATCAATCAGTGGGGAGTAGATAGGCATGACAGATTACAACGGGGGAGAAAGGTCCGCATTACCTACACTTTCACTACTTGCAAAGATTTTCCTATGTTTATTTGCAAACAGGGAATACCTCCAAAAAGAACTAATTCCCAAACAGTCAATGTTCGGACAATCAATCAATCAATGAGATATGAAATAGGTACGACGTGTTAAAGGCTTGCGTTACCTACCCTTCACTATCTGCAAAGGGAGAGAGAATATTCCTATTCTTCCTCGTTTGCAGGCAGAGAAGATCCTTAAGAGAACCAACTTCGAACAATTCAATGCTCGATTCAAACAATCAACAAGGGGTACTGTGAACACAAATGAACGACACTTATGTACATACACATTGCTATTTTCAACAGGTTGTTCCTAATGTTTCTATTTTAGCGAGGTCAAAAAGAGATCCCATTAGTGGCCTACTGATTTTGCTCGATTCCTTTTGTTTTTTTACACGATTTTTCGCTATCTGCAAAGACTAAACAGAGTATTGCGACTCTGTGCTTGTTTGTAAATAGAGAATGAACCAAAGAGAACAATCAATCAAATGGAGAGAGAAGCAGGCACGACGGATTACAACGGGGGCAAAGGCCTGCGTTAACTACCCTTCACTATCTGCAAAGAGAGAGTACTCCTAATAGAAATGAGGGGTGGGGGGCAGCATTCAAAGCAGATCAGTGTGCATAAACACGAAAATGTTTTTACTTACCACGTACTTGACATTCGACAGCTTCTGATATTTGCTATTAAAAAAACATTGAAATTCACTGAAAAAACCATAGGTTATAGACCATATATAGTTAGGAATTAGCATTTACAAAACCTTGAAAATTTACTGAAAAAACCATAGGTTATAGACCATATATAGTTAGGAATTAGCATTTAAAAAACCTTATTTTACTCACACAAAACCATTGAAATTCCATATATAGTTAGTTGCACTAACTATATATCGCGCACCCGCAATCCACTGCTGATGATGTCACATATTACATCATTCATGACATGGTCAGTGACATCACTGATGACATCACTGATGACATCTCAAATGACATCACTGATGACATCTCATTTGACATCATTCTTGTGCTAATACGATAAACCTCTTCAGACTCTAATAAAACCTTAGATACACTCAGTGTATACAGACACTCACACACTGTTACTCATCCATGGAGTTACTCACACACCTAGTCAGTCATGCAAAGAATCAATCACACCTCTATTTCCTCAACTATACAGTTATACACACCTTACTTATTCAAACATATACTAACACATATTTACTCTCTTATACAATCCCTGATACAAGTTCACAATGATCCATACAGCCACTCACACATTCAGTGGCTCTCATGCACAGTTATTTATATATGCCAACTCTCACATGTACTGTGTTTTACATATGTACTTACTATGACATGTAGCATTGACATATCCATTCACTCATCAATACACTCATGCACACAGTCAACCGCCCATGTAGCTGTTTCCACATGCACTCTTGAACTCATACACCTAGTGAATCAACTGCTCACACATCTATGCACAGAGTCACACACCTCCCAGCCACCCCCACACAAACTCAATCTCCCATACAAATACTTGGGCAACCAATCAATAACATATGTAGCCTCTCGTATAGCTAATGATCCACACATGCAGCAGTTTACATCACAACAGACATACTGAAGCAAACATTCAGGCAGTTTAGTCACTAACCCATGCATTTAGTACGACACATTTATTCACTCACTCATACAGTCAGTCACGCACCTAGTAAATCCTTCATCGAGACACTTATACATCCACTCATTCTTCAATATATCTAACATATTTAAACTTTACAGAAACACACAGTCACTGGATGATGTCATCAGTGATGTCATCAGTGATGTCATCAGTGATGTCACTGACCATGTCATGAATGATGTAATATGTGACATCATCAGCAGTGGATTGCGGGTGCGCGATATATAGTTAGTGCAACTAACTATATATGGAATTTCAATGGTTTTGTGTGAGTAAAATAAGGTTTTTTAAATGCTAATTCCTAACTATATATGGTCTATAACCTATGGTTTTTTCAGTGAATATATATATATATATATATATATATATAGATATATACACACACATATATATATATATACACACATATATATATACACACACATATATACACACATATATATATATATACACACATATATATATATATATACACACATATATATATACACACACATATATGTACACACACATATATATATATATACACACATATATATACACACACATATATATATACACATATATATATCACACACATATATATATATATACACATATATATATATATATACACACACATATATATATATATATATATACACATATATATATATATATACACACACACATATATATATATACACACATATATATATATATATACACACATATATATATATATATACACACATATATATATATATATACACACATATATATATATACACACACATATATATATATATATATATATATACACACATATATATATATATTCACTGAAAAAACCATAGGTTATAGACCATATATAGTTAGGAATTAGCATTTAAAAAACCTTATTTTACTCACACAAAACCATTGAAATTCCATTTATAGTTAGTTGCACTAACTATATATCACGCACCCGCAATCCACTGCTGATCATGTCACATATTACATCATTCATGACATGGTCAGTGACATCACTGATGACATCACTGATGACATCTCAAATGACATCACTGATGACATCACTGATGACAACATCCAGTGACTGTATGTTTCTGTAAAGTTAAAATATGTCTTACATATTGAAGAATGAGTGGATGTATAAGTGTCTGGATGAAGGATTTAGTTGGTGCGTGACTGACTGTATGAGTGAGTGATTAAATGTGTCTCACTGAATGCATGGGTTAGTGACTAAACTGTCTTAATTTGTGCATCATTATGTCTGTTGTGATGTAAACTGCTGCATGTGTTGATCATTAGCTATACGAGAGGCTATATGTGTTATTAATTGGTTGCCCAAGTATTTCTATGGGAGATTGAGTTTGTGTGGGGGTGGCTGGAAGGTGTGTGACTCTATGCATAGATGTGTGAGCAGTTTATTCACTAGGTGTATGAGTTCAAGACTGCATGTGGAAACAGCTACATGGGCAGTTGACTGTGTGCATGAGTGTATTGATGAGTGAATGGATATCTCAATGCTACATGTCATAGTAAGTACATATGTTAAACACAGTACATGTGAGAGTTGGCATATATAAATAACTGTGCATGAGAGCCACTGAATGAGTGAGTGGTTGTATCGATCATTGTGAACTTGTATCAGGGATTGTATAAGAGAGTAAATATGTGTTAGTATATGTTTCAATAAGTAAGGTGTGTTTAACTGTATAGTTGAAGAAATGGAGGTGAGATTGTTTCTTTGCATGACTAACTGGGTGTGTGAGTAACTCCATGGATGAGTGGCAGTGTGTGAGTGTCTGTATACACTGAGTGTATCTAAGGTTATATTAGAGTCTGAAGAGGTTTATCGTATTAGCAAAAGAATGATGTCAAATGAGATGTCATCAGTGATGTCATCAGTGATGTCATTTGAGATGTCATCAGTGATGTCATCAGTGATGTCACTGACCATGTCATGAATGATGTAATATGTGACATGATCAGCAGTGGATTGCGGGTGCGCGATATATAGTTAGTGCAACTAACTATATATGGAATTTCAATGGTTTTGTGTGAGTAAAATAAGGTTTTTTAAATGCTAATTCCTAACTATATATGGTCTATAACCTATGGTTTTTTCAGTGAATTTCAATGGTTTTATAATAGCAAATATCATAAGCTGTCGAATGTCAAGTACGTGGTAAGTAAAAACATTTTCGTGTTTATGCACACTGATCTGCTTTGAATGCTGCCCCCCACCCCTCATTTCTATTAGGAGTACTCTCTCTTTGCAGATAGTGAAGGGTAGTTAACGCAGGCCTTTGCCCCCGTTGCCCCCGTTGTTATCCGTCGTGCCTGCTTCTCTCTCCATTTGATTGATTGTTCTCTTTGGTTCATTCTCTATTTACAAACAAGCACAGAGTCGCAATACTCTGTTTAGTCTTTGCAGATAGCGAAAAATCGTGTAAAAAAACAAAAGGAATCGAGCAAAATCAGTAGGCCACTAATGGGATCTCTTTTTGACCTCCCTAAAATAGAAACATTAGGAACAACCTGTTGATAATACCAATGTGTATGTACATAAGCGGCGTTCATTTGTGTTCACAGTACCCCTTGTTGATTGTTTGAATCGAGCATTGAATTGTTCGAAGTTGATTCTCTTAAGAATCTTCTCTGCCTGCAAACGAGGAAGAATAGGAATATTCTCTCTCCCTTTGCAGATAGTGAAGGGTAGGTAACGCAAACCTTTAACACGTCGTGCCTATTTCGTTCCTCATTGATTGATTGTTTCCCCAAACATTGACTGTTTGGGAATTGGTTCTTTTTGGAGGTATTCCCTGTTTGCAAATATACGTAGGAAAATCTTTGCAAATAGTGAAAGGGTACGTAATGCGGACCTTTCTCCCCCGTTGTAATCTGTCATGCCTATCTACTCCCCACTGATTGATGCACCTGTTTCACCCGGACCATTTACTAGAGATACGTCATCTGGCCCGACCAGAGAGCACCCCTAGTGAAAAGGACATATGCAATAATAACGAAGTGATCACTGTATCCTGTTAACAGAAACTTTAGCATGAAACAACCTGGAAAGAAAAGAATAGGAAAACGAAAATCAGTAGGCCACTGATGAACATGAACTTTTATTAAACAACGAACAAAGAAACGATAACATAACGTAATGATAAAACCTATTAATGTCCTAGAAACAAGAAAACGTTAAAATATGCCGGTGGTGAGAGACCAGAAAAACAGTAAGAGAAACCAAATCACCCCTCGCTGTCCCACCGCCTGCCACGCCAAAAAAATCGATAGACTAGGGAAAATGCAAGTCAGTAGAACATCCGCCCCCACTCTGGAAACTTCCAAGGTGGGGCAGGGTTGCGGCTACGCCCAGCCGGGAGCAGCCCATATAAGGCGGGTCCTGCTGCCACGCCTCGGCCAGGAGATCCTAACGTAGGGTGTAGCCGGAGGAGAGGCCGAGGCCAGCGGGACCCGGCCAGGGGGATTGCCTTTACAACGCTGAAGAGTTGCAGGGGGGGAATATCTCCTCGACCCTCCCCTCTCTCTCCCAGTCCGGCCGCGGTGGCCCTTGACAGTTTCAGGTAGTCCCGCCACATGCTCTTCCGGTCCGGCCACCAACGGTCGGGGGGCCGAGGCCGACGGGATCCAGCTGCAGCCGATAAACCAAGAAACCCGTTCATGGGGCCAGAGCCAGGGGCGTCCGGCCGACATCTACCGGAAGCCCGGCCCGAAGACGGACGGGACACTTCTTCTTTCTTGAATAATGGCTGCGACAACACTGGGGGGGGATGTCTTGCACATGCCTCCGACCCCCCCCCTCCCTCGTCCTCATCGCCTGGTCCGGCCATAACAAATCTCAAGCGAGACGCCGTGGGGTGCACTGGGAGGGAGAGACGATGCGAACAGGCCTCTCCCGCCTCCCCAGGTGGAGGCTTCCCACCTGCACCCTCAGCGCTCCAGGTGCCCGGAAAAGGGTTCTTCCACTGTGGCCATGCTGCAACGTCTCGCCCGGCAGGGTGGAGCCCGTCCGCTCATTTGACCCCGCGATCGCCAGTAGCTACCGAACTCTCAAAATGGCGGTCGACCTGGCAAGAGCGGGCCCAGCATAAAGAAATGGCCCGGTCACTGGTTGACTCCACCACCGTAGTCCTCCACGACCTTGAAGATTCTAGAGGAGCCGCGGGAGTCTCCGACCCCCGATGGGGAATGACTGCCATGATCGCCCGTGGAGTGACGAAACTGTATCCGCGGGACGTCGGTGCTCCCATGCTGGCGCCAGCCTCACTTTGAATTACTAGAATCCTGCAGACCTCAGTTCCGGTGAAAGCACAGTGTGACCCGGTAGGAAAAATTGTTGCACCCCCTCCCCTTTTTGACTGATAGTTCAAACCACCGATCCTTTCCTTTGCCCTTTTAACGGAACTTTGGACTGCCTCCCCCTCTTTTACATTTTCTAGAGAAAACAAAACATTAACCACTACATTAGCATAGCAGTTGACACCAGAACTGTTTTCAAATTGAAAACCAACAACATCTTCAACAGAATCCTTTTTGTTTCTGCTGTGACCCGGCTACAGCACAGGCATTGTCCCCAGCAGTAATTCTGCAATGCCGGTAAGAATAGCTGTGGTGCCTACTGGACTCACTCACCCCCGCGGCGCCCCACGCCATTATTTGCTGGGCGGCAACTTGCTAGACATCACTTTCGTGCCATCTAGATTTCAGCGCGTTCTGCTGCCTTGGAACTATTCGCACAACAGACTGCTACTGACGACCCACCCCCAGGCAACATCTTCTGAATTTTCATAATTTGAAAGAACTAGTAACATGTCCTCATCAGGAATTCAAAAGAAATTGCCACGGTCTCTTCGTTGTTTAAATGTTTTTACTGTTTTTGTTTTGTTGTATATATTTATATGTTATTAAAGTTTTATATTCCTACTACTTTGTTGGAGTGCTATATATTTTTAATGTGACACATAATTGTAAAAACTTTGATGTACAAAGAGTCATTCCTGGAATCTTCCGCTTCAGGCTCGGTCCCCTCCCCAATCACAATACAGGATGGTTTTCAGATAGTAGGAACACGTGTGGTGTGACGGATCTCATCGGGTGTGGGCCTTGATCTACTATAACTCCTTTGAAGAGGGGTGATTCTTTACAGCTGGGGCCATAAACTACATCTGCAAGGCTAGGTGATAGCCTGGACAATCGGACACAGAGGAAGAGGAGTGTCAGAGGGTGCGGTAGTGAATAGGGCGAAAGGGAGGTGTCGGGCGGGCACAGAGTGTGATTTTCAGGGAAGAGCAGCGCAGATGGGGGGAGGTTTATTGCTGATGCATAAGACCGAGAGCGGGGGTGACCAGTGCCTGGGGAAGATGCTTGCGAGGGTGGGGAGCCATGCTACGAATCGACAGCGTGCAGAGAGTGGGTCTGGTCAAGGCATCTAAAATGGCTGCCGTGCACGACAAAAGTGTGGCATTTCAAAAAAGGCAAGATGGCGCAGACAATGTTTTTCAACACTTCCTCATTTCCTTCGAATCGAACGTTAACAGACGTTGGTGCATATTACCAAAGTTAAGCGATATTTATCGCTAACGATGCTTACCAACGAATTTTTTACCGCTAAGCATCGTCAGAAATTATCGAAGATAAACCTTGCTATTATCAAGGTTTATCGCAAATGCGATAATAAACGGCCGCAATGCATGAATATCGCTAAAAAGTCAGCGATATTCATGCATTACCGAGCTAATGCTCTTAGCCATGTTATCCACCTCCCATTGGATAACATGGCTAAGAACTGCTCAGGGCAGGTGTTAGCTTTTGGAGATAATCGCGCTTAGCGCGAATATCTCCAAAAGTTGGTAATAGGAGATAGATATCTTGCATGTTGTAATGCAAATTATTGTGGTATATGGAACTCATACCATAATCTCTCAGGAAAGCAGAAACTGATCCTTTTGGGACCGCCTAAAAAGGCCTAGGGGGTGAGGGGTACTCTACTTTGCCCCCTTTTCACGTTCCGAACTATTTTATTTTACTCTCTTCTGTAATTACACAAAATAGCAGCGATAAGATGCATCGGAGACACACAGTGAGAGAAAGGAGGCCGGAGATGAAGAAGAGATGTCAAATACACATTGGAGATAATATAGTGGCAGAAGGGAAGTAAATATGAGTAAACTTACCATGTAACATAAAAATG
>NC_136073.1:721830654-721835654 GCF_964261635.1 Lissotriton helveticus
ACATTTTCGTGTTTATGCACACTGATCTGCTTTGAATGCTGCCCCCACCCCTCATTTCTATTAGGAGTACTCTCTCTTTGCAGATAGTGAAGGGTAGTTAACGCAGGCCTTTGCCCCTGTTGTAATCCGTCGTGCCTGCTTCTCTCTCCATTTGATTGATTGTTCTCTTTGGTTCATTCTCTATTTACAAACAAGCACAGAGTCGCAATACTCTGTTTAGTCTTTGCAGATAGCGAAAAATCGTGTAAAAAAACAAAAGGAATCGAGCAAAATCAGTAGGCCACTAATGGGATCTCTTTTTGACCTCGCTAAAATAGAAACATTAGGAACAACCTGTTGAAAATAGCAATGTGTATGTACATAAGCGGCGTTCATTTCTGTTCACAGTACCCCTTGTTGATTGTTTGAATCGAGCATTGAATTGTTCGAAGTTGGTTCTCTTAAGGATCTTCTCTGCCTGCAAACGAGGAAGAATAGGAATATTCTCTCTCCCTTTGCAGATAGTGAAGGGTAGGTAACGCAAGCCTTTAACACGTCGTACCTATTTCATTCCTCATTGATTGATTGATTGTCCGAATATTGACTGTTTGGGAATTAGTTCTTTTTGGAGGTATTCCCTGTTTGCAAATAAACGTAGGAAAATCTTTGCAAGTAGTGAAAGGGTACGTAATGCGGACCTTTCTCCCCCGTTGTAATCTGTCATGCCTATCTACTCCCCACTGATTGATGCACCTGTTTCACCCAGACCATTTACTAGAGATAGGTCATCTGGCCCGACCAGAGAGCACCCCTAGTGAAAAGGACATATGCAATAATAACGAAGTGATCACTGTATCCTGTTAACAGAAACTTTAGCATGAAACAACCTGGAAAGAAAAGAATAGGAAAACGAAAATCAGTAGGCCACTGATGAACTTTTTATTAAATAACAAACAAAGAAACGATAACAATACGTAATGATAAAACCTATTATTGTCCTAGAAACAAGAAACGTTAGAAGTAAGCCCGTAATAAGAAACCTGAAAACATCGCCCCTCACTGCCCCAAAACGTGTCTGTCCCACCGCCTGCCACGGCCAAATAACGGCAAACTGGGAAAGATAGAAGTCAGCAGACATCCGCCCCATTCTAGAAACTTCCAAAGGGCAACAGGTTTTCGGCTCCGCCCAGCCGGAAGCAACACATATAAGGCGGGTCCTGCTGCCACGCCTCGGCCAGGAGATCATCACGTAGGGTGTAGCCGGAGGAGAGGCCGAGGCCAGCGGGACCCGGCCAGGGGGATTGACAACACTGGAGAGTTTCAGGGGGGGAATGTCCCTGTCCTCGACCCTCCCCTCTCTGTCCCAGTCCGGCCGCGGTGGCCCTTGAGAGTTGCAGGTTGTCCCTCCACACTCTCTCCCGGTCCGGCCACCAACGGCCGGGGGCTGGGGCCGACGGGATCCGGCTGCAGCCGATGAGCCAAGGAACCCGTTCATGGGGCCAGAGCAAAGGGCGTCCGGCCGCCATCCACCGGAGGTGCGGCCCAAAGACGGACGGGACATTTCTTCTTTCTTTTATAATGGCTGCGACAACACTGGGGGGGGATGTCTTGCACATGCCTCCGACCCCCCCCCTCATCCTCATCGCCTGGTCCGGCCATAACAAATGTCAAGCGAGACGCCGTGGGGTGCACTGGGAGGGAGAGATGATGCGAACAGGCCTCTCCCGCCTCCCCAGGTGAAGGCTTCCCAGCTGCACCCTCAGCGCTCCAGGCGCCCGGAAAAGGGTTCTTCCACTGTGGCGATGCTGCAACGTCTCGCCCGGCAGGGTGGAGCCCGTCCGCTCATTTGACCCCGCGATCGCCAGTAGCTACCGAACTCTCAAAATGGCGGTCGACCTGGCAAGAGCGGGCCCAGCATAAAGAAATGGCCCGGTCACTGGTTGACTCCACCACCGTAGTCCTCCACGACCTTGAAGATTCTAGAGGAGCCGCGGGAGTCTCCGACCCCCGCAGACACCCCCGATGGGGAATGACTGCCATGATCGCCCGTGGAGTGACGAAACTGTAGCCGCGGGACGTCGGCGCTCCAATGCTGCCACCAGCCTCAGTTTGAATGACTAGAATCCTGCAGACCTCAGTTCCGGTGAAAGCACAGTGTGACCCGGTAGGAAAAATTGTTGCACCCCCTCCCCTTTTTGACTGATAGTTCAAACCACCGATCCTTTCCTTTGCCCTTTTACCGGAACTATGGACTGCCTCCCCCTCTTTTACATTTTCTAGAGAAAACAAAACATTAACCACTACATTAGCATAGCAGTTGACACCAGAACTGTTTTCAAATTGAAAACCAACAACATCTTCAACAGAATCCTTTTTGTTTCTGCTGTGACCCTGCTACAGCACAGGCATTGTCCCCAGCAGTAATTCTGCAATGCCGATAAGTATAGCTGTGGTGCCTACTGGACTCACTCACCCCCGCGGCGCCCCACGCCGTTATTTGCTGGGCGGCAACTTACTAGACATCACCTTCGTGACATCCAGATTTCAGCGCTTTCTGCTGCCTTGGAACTATTCGCACAACAGACCGCTACTGACAATCCACCCCCCGGGACGCCCCACGCCGGATACCCAAATCAGTGCGGCACCCAGGCAACATCTTCTGAATTTTCATAATTTGAAAGAACTAGTAACATGTCCTCATCAGGAATTTCCTCATGAAAAGTCTGCAATGATGATTCTTGTAACTCTATGGTCTCCAAACATTCGATAAATTCGCCATCAAGAGATTGATCAAAAAAATCATTCAAGTCATCTCCTCCTTGTGAGAATATTTCATTATTGGTGCTGTCAATTTCAATAAATGTATTGGATAATTCAAAAGAAATTGCCACGGTCTCTTCGTTGTTTAAATGTTTTTACTGTTTTTGTTTTGTTGTATATATTTATAAGTTATTAAAGTTTTATAATCCTACTACTTTGTTGGAGTGCTATATATTTTTAATATGACACATAATTGTAAAAACTTTGATGTACAAAGAGTCATCCCTGGAATCTTCCGCTTCAGGCTCGGTCCCCTCCCCAATCACAATACAGGATGGTTTTCAGAAAGTAGGAACACGTGTGGTGTGACGGATCTCATCGGGTGTGGGCCTTGATCTACTATAACTCCTTTGAAGAGGGGTGATTCTTTACAGCTGGGGCCATAAACTACATCTGCAGGGCTAGCTGATAGCCTGGACAATCGGACACAGAGGAAGAGGAGTGTCAGAGGGTGCGGTAGTGAATAGGGCGAAAGGGAGGTGTCGGGCGGGCACAGAGTGTGATTCTCAAGGAAGAGCAGCGCAGATGGGGGGAGGTTTATTGCCCATGCATAACACAGAGAGCGGGGGTGACCAGTGCCTGGGGAAGATGCTTGCGAAGGTGGGGAGCCATGCTAAGGATCGACAGCGTGCAGAGAGTGGGTCTGGTCAAGGCATCTAAAATGGCTGCCGTGCACGACAAAAGTGTGGCATTTCAAAAAAGGCAAGATGGCGCAGACAATGTTTTTCAACACTTCCTCATTTCCTTCGAATCGAACGTTAACAGACGTTGGTGCATATTACCAAAGTTAAGCGATATTTATCGCTAACGATGCTTAGCAACGAATTTTTTACCGCTAAGCATCGTCAGAAATTATCGAAGATAAACCTTGCTATTATCAAGGTTTATCGCAAATGCGATAAAAAACGGTCGCAATGCATGAATATCGCTAAAAAGTCAGCGATATTCATGCATTACCGAGCTAATGCTCTTAGCCATGTTATCCACCTCCCATTGGATAACATGGCTAAGAACTGCTCAGGGCAGGTGTTAGTTTTTGGAGATATTCACGCTTAGCGCGAATATCTCCAAAAGTTGGTAATAGGAGATAGATATCTTGCATGTTGTAATGCAAGTTATTGTGGTATATGGAACTCATACCATAATCTCTCAGGAAAGCAGAAACTGATCCTTTTGGGACCGCCTGAGAAGGCCTAGGAGGTGAGGGGTACTCTACTTTGCCCCCTTTTCACGTCCCGAACTATTTTTTTTTACTCTCTTCTGTAATTACACAAAATGGCAGCGATAAGATGCATCAGAGACAGACAGTGAGAGAAAGGAGGCCGGAGATGAAGAAGAGATGTCAAATACACATTGGAGATAATATAGTGGGAGAAGGAAAGTAAATATGAGTAAACTTACCATGTAACATAAAAATGTTGCACTCTATACTATAAGTCTCATTTTATACTACAATCACTTCGCTACAACCTCATAAATTAAAAATAAAAATGAATAATGTCTCAAACAATTTTTGATTTCTAAATATAAATTTATTCTTCTGAATTTTCAAAATTTGAAAGAACTAGTAACATGTCCTCATCAGGAATTTCCTCTTCAATCATCTCATCTGGAATCTCCTCATGAAAAGTCTGCAATGATGATTCTTCTAACTCTATGGTCTCCAAACATTCGATAAATTCGCCATCAACAGATTGATCCAAAAAATCATTCAAGTCATCTCCTCCTTGTGACAATATTTCATTATTGGTGCTCTCAATTTCAATACATGTAGTGGATAATTCAAAAGAAATTGCCACGGTCTCTTCATTGTGAGCCATTTTATTTTGAAATTGCTTACTGTAAATTGCAGAAAAAAATAATCACTTTCATTTATCGTTTTTAGTAATACATAATATAAAACTAACTTTATCAAGTATTTAGTATAACAGAAGGACTGTAAATAAATAACAGAAAACATTTTTCAAATTATCTTCAAGTGTACAACATAGTTCCCCTTACAAATTAACAACTCACCTTTTTAAAAGTAGGAGAAGTGTTAGTACTGTGTAAATCAAACACCAGCAATTGACCACCAAAAATTCCTCACAAATGTACCTCAGACAGTAGTATCACAAAATGGCTGTGGTTTCCTCTCATTTTAGATATATACATAACCAATTAACTTTCATCACACACAAATACAAAACCAAAGTAACATT
>NC_136073.1:721843154-721860654 GCF_964261635.1 Lissotriton helveticus
CCGGAGCCAAGCGCCCCCTCCGAGTCCGCGACATGACACCGTCCCTCGGGGGCCTCCGTCAAGCGGTTCAGGGTGGCACCGCATCACAACAGCCCCCACTTACTTTAAGAATAGTGAAGATGAAGCAATTGCAAATAGGCTTCAGACAATGTTACAAGCACTCCTCAAAACTTTGAACTTTCAGAGTGCATGAGTTGGGACAGCGAGGGGTGATTTGGTTTCTCGGACTGTTTTTCTGGTCTCTCACCACTGGCATACTTTAACGTTTTCTTGTTTCTAGGACATTAATAGGTTTTATCATTACGTTATGTTATCGTTTCTTTGTTTGTTGTTTAATAAAAGTTCATGTTCATCAGTGGCCTACTGATTTTCGTTTTCCTATTTTTTTCTTTCCAGGTTGTTTCATGGTAAAGTTTCTGTTAACAGGATACAGTGATCACTTCGTTATTATTGCATATGTCCTTTTCACTAGGGGTGCTCTCTGGTCGGGCCAGATGACGTATCTCTAGTAAATGGTCCGGGTGAAAAAGGTGCATCAATCAGTGGGGAGTAGATAGGCATGACAGATTACAACGGGGGAGAAAGGTCCGCATTACGTACCCTTTCACTACTTGCAAAGATTTTCCTACGTTTATTTGCAAACAGGGAATACCTCCAAAAAGAACTAATTCCCAAACAGTCAATGTTCGGACAATCAATCAATCAATGAGGAATGAAATAGGTACGACGTGTTAAAGGCTTGCGTTACCTACCCTTCACTATCTGCAAAGGGAGAGAGAATATTCCTATTCTTCCTCGTTTGCAGGTAGAGAAGATCCTTAAGAGAATTAACTTCGAACAATTCAATGCTCGATTGAAACAATCAACAAGGGGTACTGTGAACACAAATGAACGCCGCTTATGTACATACGCATTGCTATTTTCAACAGGTTGTTCCTAATGTTTCTATTTTAGCGAGGTCAAAAAGAGATCCCATTAGTGGCCTACTGATTTTGCTCGATTCCTTTTGTTTTTTTACACGATTTTTCGCTATCTGCAAAGACTAAACAGAGTATTGCGACTCTGTGCTTGTTTGTAAATAGAGAATGAACCAAAGAGAACAATCAATCAAATGGAGAGAGAAGCAGGCACGACGTATTACAAAGGGGGCAAAGGGCTGCGTTAACTACCCTTCACTATCTGCAAAGAGAGAGTACTCCTAATAGAAATGAGGGGTGGGGGGCAGTATTCAAAGCAGATCAGTGTGCATAAACACGAAAATGTTTTTACTTACCACGTACTTGACATTCGACAGCTTATGATATTTGCTATTAAAAAACCATTGAAATTCACTGAAAAAACCATAGGTTATAGACCATATATAGTTAGGAATTAGCATTTACAAAACCTTGAAAATTCACTGAAAAAACCATAGGTTATAGACCATATATAGTTAGGAATTAGCATTTAAAAAACCTTATTTTACTCACACAAAACCATTGAAATTCCATATATAGTTAGTTGCACTAACTATATATCGCGCACCCGCAATCCACTGCTGATCATGTCACATATTACATCATTCATGACATGGTCAGTGACATCACTGATGACATCACTGATGACATCTCAAATGACATCAATGACCACATCACTGATGATATCATTCATGTGACAATACAATGCATCTCCTCACGTTTTAATATAACCTCTGTTTCACCCAGTGTTAAATACAGAGTATAATTTTTGAAACCATTGACACACCAATACTAGTTACTACATACGTACTCACTGATTCCTACGTCTACACACACATTCACTCATTCACCCATACAATCATTCATACATACAATCACTCATCTTTACAACACTATCATATGCACTCATACACCTATACAGACACTTACACTCTGCCACTCATCCATGGAGTTACTCACACACCTAGTCAGTCCTGTAAAGAATCAATCACACTTCCATTTTCTTGTCTATACAGTTAAACATAGAGCACCTTACATTTTCAAACATACACTAACACATACTTACTTTCTTATACAATCATTGATACAAGTACACATTGATCGGCACAGAGTCACACACCTCCCAGCCAGCCACACACACACTCAGTCTCCTATACAAATACTTGGACAATCAATCAATAACCCATATAGTTAATCATATAGCTACTGATCAACACATGCAGCAGTTTACAGAACAACAGACATAATGATGCACAAATTAAGACAGTTTAGTCACTAACCCATGCACTCAGTGAGACACATTTAATCACTCACTCATACATTCAGTCATGCACCTACTAAATCCTTCGTCCAGACACTTATACATCTACTCATTCTTCAATATGTAAAACATATTTAAACTTTACAGAAACACACAGTCACTGGATGATGTCATCAGTGATCTCATCAGTGATGTCATTTGAGATGTCATCAGTGATGTCATCAGTGATGTCACTGACCATGTCATGAATGATGTAATATGTGACATGATCAGCAGTGGATTGCGGGTGCGCGATATATAGTTAGTGCAACTAACTATATATGGAATTTCAATGGTTTTGTGTGAGTAAAATAAGGTTTTTTAAATGCTAATTCCTAACTATATATGGTCTATAACCTATGGTTTTTTCAGTGAATATATATATACATATATATATACATATATATATACATATATATATACATATATATATATATATACATATATATATATATATATATACATATATATATACATATACATATATATATATACATATACATATATATATATACATATATATATATATACACATATATATACATATATATATACACATATATATACATATATATATACATATATATCCACAGATCAGGCTCCAAACTCGTAGTCCAATGGCGCTCTTGTCACCGGTGCTGACTTCAAAGCAGAGCCCCGCTTTCGTCTATTCTCCAAAGAGCTATCAATGATAGCATAAGTCAGCACTCAAACAAAGGATATATTTCCCAAATTTTCCTTTTATTGTTCAAAAAGGCAGCATTCCTCGCATAGTACCAACGCGTTTCGCGTCAGGTGCAGCTGGCTTGCTGAAATAAATCGAAGACTGAACTACTATCTTGGTTATATGACTTGGTAATTTATCTAAATATCCAGGAGTGCGCGGAGATAATCTTCCCCTCGGGGGAAACTGGAATAATATATATATATACATATATATATATACATATATATATATACATATATATATACATATATATACACATATATATACACACATATATATATACATATATATACACATATATATACACATATATATACACATATATATACACATATATATACACATATATATATACACATATATATATACATCCAAAACACCTCCTCCGTTAGAAAGAGCGAAGGCCACAACTGGGGACAGGGTTGGAGGCATTTATTTCTGCAGATTTAGGGCGAATGCATTTCGGCAATCATTTGCCTTCCTCAGCGCCACAAGTGTCTTAAACCCTCCATCTACGCCAAAAGACTGCCATGCTGCCTTCTGTAGCCTGTTGGCTGGAGCTCCGCCCTCGATGTCACTGACCCCACCTGTTGCTGATCCGGGCGTAGTCCAGAACTGCAAGACCCAGAATGCAAAGCCTTGCATCCAGGTAAGTGGTGGAATAAAGTTCCGACCCTGTGGTCGGGCGGGGAAGCAAAATGCGCAGATGGTGCCAGGTATCGCTTGTAGCAGAAATAAAATTGTCTCCTTATGCCCCCAAACCGCTTCAACCACGATGCACAAGTCCAATCATCTGCGGGGGCGGCAATGTCCATGCACGTCACCCAGTGCCTGGATAATATCCTGACAACCGCTTCTTCTCTCTTTGTGCCTCGTGGCGGGCCCAGACGATTCCAATACCTTGGAGCAGCAAACATGCCGAAGCATCGCCAGAGCGTGTCCGGACCAACTTGATGAAGTGGGGGCCTCCAAACTGTATATATATATGTGTATATATGTATATATATAAGTGTATATATATGTATATATATATGTACATATATATATATATGTATATATATATGTGTGTGTGTATATATATATATATGTATACATATATACATAATATATACATATATATATACATATATATATATACATATATATATATATATACATATATATATATATATACATATACATATATATATATTCACAGAAAAAACCATAGGTTATAGACCATATATAGTTAGGAATTAGCATTTACAAAACCTTGAAAATTCACTGAAAAAACCATAGGTTATAGACCATATATAGTTAGGAATTAGCATTTAGAAAACCTTATTTTACTCACACAAAACCATTGAAATTCCATATATAGTTAGTTGCACTAACTATATATCGCGCACCCGCAATCCACTGCTGATGATGTCACATATTACATCATTCATGACATGGTCAGTGACATCACTGATGACATCACTGATGACATCTCAAATGACATCACTGATGACATCACTGATGACATCTCATTTGACATCATTCTTGTGCTAATACGATAAACCTCTTCAGACTCTAATATAACCTTAGATACACTCAGTGTATACAGACACTCACACACTGTCACTCATCCATGGAGTTACTCACACACCTAGTCAGTCATGCAAAGAAACAATCTCACCTCCATTTCCTCAACTATACAGTTATACACACCTTACTTATTCAAACATATACTAACACATATTTACTCTCTTATACAATCCCTGATACAAGTTCACAATGATCCATACAGCCACTCACACATTCAGTGGCTCTCATGCACAGTTATTTATATATGCCAACTCTCACATGTACTGTGTTTTACATATGTACTTACTATGACATGTAGCATTGAGATATCCATTCACTCATCAATACACTCATGCACACAGTCAACCGCCCATGTAGCTTTTTCCACATGCACTCTTGAACTCATACACCTAGTGAATCAACTGCTCACACATCTATGCACAGAGTCACACACCTCCCAGCCACCCCCACACAAACTCAATCTCCCATAGAAATACTTGGGCAACCAATTAATAACACATATAGCCTCTCGTATAGCTAATGATCAACACATGCAGCAGTTTACATCACAACAGACATAATGATGCACAAATTAAGACAGTTTAGTCACTAACCCATGCATTCAGTGAGACACATTTAATCACTCACTCATACAGTCAGTCACGCACCTACTAAATCCTTCATCCAGACACTTATACATCCACTCATTCTTCAATATCTAAGACATATTTTAACTTTACAGAAACATACAGTCACTGGATGTTGTCATCAGTGATGTCATTTGAGATGTCATCAGTGATGTCATCAGTGATGTCACTGACCATGTCATGAATGATGTAATATGTGACATCATCAGCAGTGGATTGCGGGTGCGCGATATATAGTTAGTGCAACTAACTATATATGGAATTTCAATGGTTTTGTGTGAGTAAAATAAGGTTTTCTAAATGCTAATTCCTAACTATATATGGTCTATAACCTATGGTTTTTTCAGTGAATTTTCAAGGTTTTGTAAATGCTAATTCCTAACTATATATGGTCTATAACCTATGGTTTTTTCTGTGAATTTCATTGGTTTTTTAACAGCTAATATCTGTAGCTGTAAAATGTATTCTTCTTTAAATCCAAAAATATATTTTATATGTTTATGAATAATTTTTTTTTTAAATATTTTTTTTTCTTCGTTCCCGCTTCGCGAATCGGGAAGCTTCCCGTTAGCTGACCTTGATGCCGCGAAATAGACCGCGAGCCGGTAAACGTTTCTTTACCGCAAGTGCCGCGTTAGAAAACAACATCGTGACGCCTCCCGTCCGCATGACGTTCCACGTTGTCGCGTGATACGTCATATGACGTGCTACGTTAGCGAACTGGTACGCGAAGCGAGTGCCAAAGCGCAGGTTTCTGGAAGCAAACCGGGAGGCCCTGCAAAGCGCTTAACGTAAACACAGCAAGTCATGTGACTTGGTAATAACACTTTTCATTGGTTCATTTCACTTTTGGTTTCCTAATGATGTAAGACTAGGTCATATAATCTAAAATGAACACTTTTGATTGGTTGAGAACTCTTGTTTTTCCCAAATGATGAAAATCCCTCCTTCTTTCCTCACTCTGACTTTCATCATTGTGAGAGAAAGACCCTTTGTGATCACTGAGCAATGGCTTCTTTAGTAGCTTCAGCTGGTGCTTCCCCACCACCTCCACCACCTCCAAGGAAGAGAGGACCACCTGCTCAAGTTGTAATTCAACAAGAAGAAGAAGAAGAGGAACAGGAGGACGAGCACGAAGAGAGGCAGTTTTTGCCTGAGCAGCCCAAGACGTCTCACCGGAAAGAAAACTTCATTTGGCAATTTTTTAAAATTCCCAAAGGTCAGAAAAAAGTAAATGCAAGATACGTAACTTGCCTTATATGTCAAGATAGACTGTCCAGAGGGACCGACAAAAAATACAGTTTCGGAAACTACACAATGCATCGCCATATGACTAGGTGGCATCCTAACAACTACAGTGCTGCACAGTTTCGGAACGACCTAGATAATCTCCCTATTATGGCCAGAAGATCTGTTGTACCGGAAGTAACGGGACCAGAGGGCAGGGAGATGGTGCCAAATATACAAATGAGATTTGGTGAAGTAAAACACACCTGCGTATTTTGCGATGGATTCATTTCCTACGGAGAAAGAAGCATCACTCTGATCAACAGAGCTATTGACTATCATATGCAAGTTTGTCCGAAACGCCCAAAATAATAAATACTTCTTTTTTTTGTTTTGTTGCTCCTGTTGAGCCCTTTACAATGAATCGTTTTCATTGCCCCCTCCAAGAAAAACCCAAAAAAATATAAAACTGTTCCGAAAAATTCAAAAACATTAAAAAAATGTTCAGAAAAATAAAAAAAAAAGTTCTTTTCAGAACTACCTCCCCGTTATTAAAAAATTGGTACAATATTTGGAACTGTGCCAACCTCTATTTCTCTTAGTTCGCTTCCTAGTTCGCTCGCTGGTACGCGAACTGGAAGCGAACCAAAAACAGTAAGTATAAGGGAAGGAAACACACACTTATGTTAAAAGAAAGACAGCTATAGGGGAGTAAACTAGAGATACTATTACCCATAATCCACTACTGATGATGTCACATATTACATCATTCATGACATGCTCAGTGACATCATCAGCAGAGGATTGCGGGTTTTTTGGCAACATGCCTTATCCACGGTTTAATAACGCTGCCTTTTGCTTTATATAAGTTTTCAAATTGTATGAAATATATACCAATAGGTCTTTATGAACCTTTAGGTAGTGCTTTTGTTCATGAGGTCTGGTCGCTTCCATACACATACAGATGTTTCAAAGATGATCAAGAAGTTTATCTGAATGGAGAGGAATGCACTGAGACGCCAGATCATTCACTAATGTGTAGGCACATACAGTTACACGATTCATGCAACAAACACCGACCAAATATGGCTTGCGTGTTGCAAGGCACGCCAGTTCCTGCTATCATCCCCACGTTCAAGTTGTTGGAAAATGGTAGTTATTTGATGCTCAATAATGAAGATTGTTCTGAGTTAATTAAAAGTATTCCTTTTATCGTAACAGTAAGTGAACGGGTTATTTGCTGCAGAAATGTTCTATTTCCTCCCACACATGAACATAGGGAGTTTTCAATCTGGCCACAAATACCAACCTTGGGACACGTTTCAACGGCATGACAAGAATAAGAGCTCTTTTGTCTCAGAGAGAGGTGGCCTTGAGTTCGGCCCGTGAAACTTTCGTACTTCACATAGCGAACACCCGTACACAGCTTTGCCTTTCAATTTCAGCAACATGTTTCCGACTATCTTTAACGCATCCTCCACAAAATCCCTGGCACACTTTTTTAAAGTTGTTACCAGTGGTCTCGTGACTTCATTTGAGAAAATCTTTGGAGTCATCCCTGCTCCCTTTCATTCCATTTTCTCCACTCTGGTTCGTGGATTGCATTTTTACTTGCATTACCAGCGGACGCTCTTGTGCTTTTTTACATTTTTAAATATGGATGTCCCTCCTATGCAACCTCCGACCCTGCAGCTGCTGACACTGTTCCGCAATCGCATGCTAGAATATTATGGCACAATGCCGTTGGCGATATTAAGCACGGCATATGGATTATCTTTTCGGTTCTCCTACTTCACCTGTGTCCAGCCTGTATTTCACTGCCTGACCTGTGATTTCGATTGGGCCATTGATTTGTGTCTCTGCGGACCGGTTTCTCCTGACGTCGACTTTAATCAGCTGATGACTCCTATCATTACTCACGAGTTGGTTTGTCCTGGCGAAAGGATTATGGCTGTGGCATTGATGCATGGACTACTTGGTCCCTGGAATTTACTGGCGGCAGCACAGTCTTTCTTGGAACACAGCTTTCTTGAAAACCCACCGAGCTGTCCTCTGATGGTGATAGAGGATCCGGTGCTGGGAGAGCACGTATGTTCTTTTCCGCTTTTAAATTGGATGGCTGAACTGTTTTCGGATGAAGACGGTGACTTCCTGTTGGAGGCTGTTGCAGCTTATTTTGCATACACACTTATGTCATAGACCTTTTTCATGTTTCATATGCTGAGTACTAGCATTTCATTGACAATTCATTGACTTAATTGTCAAGTTTTTATTATTTACCTTGCCTATTGGCTTAAGACTCGATAAAGTACTTGGCTGTTTTATTTTTCTTTAGCATTGAATTTTCCTAGTTTTTAATGCTTTACCTTGCGGACCGTCCACATATAAACTTGCAATCTGCTCTCATGAGATGGCACTTCTATTATCTTATTCAGTTCGTTTCCGGATCATGGGGAGGTGTCATCTAGGTCCTGGATATCTTTACACCGTGTTAAGTTAGCATGGGCTCATTACCGGTTTAAACGCCATTTTTCCTTTTTTGCAACTTCTGCACACGACATTTAGTTGTTGCTTTAGCTTTCCACCTAGTAGTTCATCGTGGTTTACATGAGAATAATATGTTATTGGTCTACTATCTGCTTTACTTGTTAAACTATATCTGTACAGCGAGTGCTAAAGTTTCAAGAACAACACGATACAGAATTGTTATGAGGTCTGATCTCCACGACTTCATACTCATAACATAAGTGCAACTTCTGCCAATTCTGGGCATGAGGCGGGTTTTATATTGCTTTGCCGAACACACATACACAACAGTTGATGCGGTTCACATGAAGAGAGAGCTGGTGTATGCTGATGTGATTCCTTCAAATCTAAGACACTAAAGTATGGGCACGCCCTAAACCAACACAAAGAGACCTTCTTAGCAAATAATATAATATGTGTATTAGGGAGGGTGAGATATAAGCAGCCGCGGGCCGTGGAGGGAGTTACGGTGAGGCAGGGAGGCGGGGAGGGGGAGAAGCAGGGTGGAGCCCTCTCTACCTTGCCCCTCCCCCTCCCCGCCTCCCTGCCCCACCGTAACTCCCTCCACGGCCCGCGGCTGCTTATAAGTGTTGCTAACTCTTATTCATTTACAGCATGTTAACATACTGTCACCATTCGCTTTTTATGTACTAGTAACTATGCTGGTAATTTTGCTACTGATAATATGTGTACTTGTATTCTCCACCCTGCTTCTCCCCCTCCCCGCCTCCCTGCCTCACCGTAACTCCCTCCACGGCCCGCGGCTGCTTATAAGTGTTGCTAACTCTTATTCATTTACAGCATGTTAACATACTATCACCATTCACTTTTTATGTACTAGTAACTATGCTGGTAATTTTGCTACTGATAATATGTGTACTTTTATTATCTAAGGTACTACGCCTGAGAAGACGGCATTAGTAAATAAACATTTCAAATACACATGTGTTCTTCTTAACTCCATGTTCTGGTTTCTAAGAAATATATAACGACCGACTGTTCATGAGTTCCACGTATCCTGAGGTACTATAAGTTCATATTCTGGATTGTCTAAACATTGAGAGTTTGTTATATCCAATGTGACACTGTACCTAGCTTGCTAAATAGTTTTTGATTACTAACGTGAGTTTTGGGACACCCTAATTCGCCGAGGTTCCAATCCTCTGTCCACAGTTCTGTGTGAGAACAGAAACCCTGCGACAGGGGCACCCCCGACCCTTGCTGGAGCTTCATCACACTTGCGATACAACTCCAGCAATGCGCCACCTTTACGGCACAGATACATCACGCATCTGTGCTGTTTTTGCCCCGTGATGCGCCGCATTGTAAATGCAGCACACCATAGGTGACGGAACAGCGGCACAGAATGACTAACACATCCCTGGTGATGCGCCAGTCATCATAAATCTATCCCTATGCTTCTTATCTTGTTAGAGATGAACCGCCATATGTATCATCAAAGTTATTTGCATTTCCTAAATAGCGAACTTTAAGGAATAAATAGCGATTCTTTACCATTCCTAGTTTGCGATGAGCTATTTGCTAATTAGCCGAATGTAGCCCAATGAAGCCCAATGTAGCCCAATGTAGCCCAAAGATGGCCGCCAGACACACCAAAAAACAAATGTAGCCCAAATATCAGCCAGATGTAGCCCAACTATAGCCCAGTGACAGAATGACCAATCAGCTTCGCAAACCTCCGTTACGCGAAGCGGAGCGCTGTTACAGATATATATCTTTTTTTGAACGTTAATTTCTCAAAATCCACTGGAGCACATATATTGAGACCTAGCAAAGGCACATCGGGCTACCAGTCCCTAATATTTTGCCAAGTTTCGTGCAAATCCATTCAGCCGTTCGATTATTATTTTTATTATTTTTTTTTGCCCCGCGGGGCCCTTTTAAAACCTCCACATCAAACCTAGGGGGTCAGCGAGGATCTACTATGCCCCCTTATAGTTATTTCCCCCTTTGTTTTGACCTCCTCTTGTCTCTCGATCCTACCGAGAGACAAGATGGCGGCCGCTACGGACTGTTTGGAATGTTGACAGACGCCGGAGAACCAATCAGCTTCGCTTCACAAAGCTCCGTTGCGCGAAAAGTCCGCGAACCAGAGCGCTAACCGGTCCGCTGTTACAGATATATATCTTTTTTTAAACGTTAATTTCTCAAAATCCACTGGAGCACATATATTGAGACCTACAAAAGGCACATCGGGCTACCAGTCCCTACAATTTTGCCAAGTTTCGTGCAAATCCATTCAGCCGTTCGGGCTAAAAGTGAGGCCAACCGCCCTATGGAAAACTCAATGTTAAAAACACGTTTTGGGACCCCCCTTTTTTCTCGGCCCCCACTGGACGAACCCCCCCCAAATTTTCAAGGGCTGCTCAGAAACAAAATGTGCCATTTTCCTGAAAATTTCAGCCGATTCCGTCCACAAACGCCAAAGTTATTAGACATAGAATTTTCAAAAAACCCATAGAGAAAAAATCCTAACTATATATACCTACTGGCGACCGCCAGTAGGTAATATACATATACATATATATACATATATATATACACATATATATACACATATATATATATACACATATACACACACATATATATATACACATATATACACACATATATATATATATATATATACATATATTACCTACTGGCGGTCGCCAGTAGGTATATATAGTTAGGATTTTTTCTCTATGGGATTTTTGAAAATTCTATGTCTAATAACTTTGGCGTTTGTGGACGGAATTGGCTGAAATTTTCAGGAAAATGGCACATTTTGTTTCTGAGTAGCCCTTGAAAATTTGGGGGGAGTTCGTCAAGGGGGGGCCGAGAAAAAAGGGGGGTCCCAAAACGTGTTTTTAACATTGAGTTTTCCATAGGGCGGTTGGCCTCACTTTTAGCCCGAACGGCTGAATGGATTTGCACGAAACTTGGCAAAATTGTAGGGACTGGTAGCCCGATGTGCCTTTTGTAGGTCTCAATATATGTGCTACAGTGGATTTTGAGAAATTAACGTTTAAAAAAAGATATATATCTGTAACAGCGGACCGGGCAGCGCTCCAGGACGCGTACTTTTCGCGCAACGGAGCTTTGTGAAGCGAAGCTGATTGGTTCTCCGGCGTCTGTAAACATTCCAAACAGTCCGTAGCGGCCGCCATCTTGTCTCTCGGTAGGATCGAGAGACAAGCGGAGGCCAAACCGAAGGGGCAAATGACCATAAGGGGGCATAGTAGATCCTCCCTGACCGTTTAGGTTTGATGTGGAGGTTTTAAAAGGGCCCCGCGGGGCAAAAAAAAAATAATAATAATAATAATCGAACAGCTGAATGGATTTGCACGAAACTTGGCAAAATTGTAGGGACTGGTAGCCCGATGTGCCTTTGCTAGATCTCAATATATGTGCTCCAGATATATATCTGTAACAGCGCACCGCTTCGCGTACTTTTCGCATTACGGAGCTTTGCGAAGCGAAGCTGATTGGCTCTCCGGTGTCTGTAAACATTCCAAACAGTCCGTAGCGGCCGCCATCTTGTCTCTCGGTAGGATCGAACAGCTGAATGGATTTGCACGAAACTTGGCAAAATTGTAGGGACTGGTAGCCCGATGTGCCTTTGCTAGGTCTCAATATATGTGCTTCAGTGCATTTTGAGAAATTAACGTTCAAAAACAAGATATATATCTGTAACAGCGCTCCGCTTCGCGGAGATAAAATTATATGTGTATTACCTAGCTGTTGCTAACACCAGTTAGCGACGGCTAGTAGAAGATAGCGACCATCTTGGGCCCCACTTTGCATGTGAGTGATATTTATCACTAATGACATGCAAAGTGGGCATGCCAAGATGTTAGCGACTGGAAACAGTCGCTAACATCGCTATCTCCTATTATCAACTTTTGGAAATATTCGAGATAAGCGCGAATATCTCCAAAAGCTACCACCTGCCCTGAGCAGTTCTTAGCCATGTTATCCAATGGGAGGTGGATAACATGGCTAAGAGCATTAGCTCGGTAATGCATGAATATCGCTGAGTTTTCAGCGATATTAATGCATTGCGGTCGTTTTTTATCGTATTTGCGATAAACCTTGATAATAGCAAGGTTTATCTGCGATAATTTCTGACGGTAAAAAAATCGTTGCTAAGCATCGTTAGGGATAAATATCGCTTAACTTTGGTAATATGCCCCAACGTCTGTTAACGTTCGATTCGAAGGAAATCAGGAAGTGTTGAAAAACATTGTCTGCGCCATCTTGTCTTTTTTCAAATGCCACACTTTTGTCGTGCACGGCAGCCATTTTAGATGCCTTGACCAGACCCACTCTGTGCACGCTGTCGATCCTTAGCATGGCTCCCCACCCTCGCAAGCATCTCCCCCAGGCAGTGGTCACCCCCGCTCTCTGTCTTATGCATGGGTAATAAACCTCCCCCCATCTGCGCTGCTCTTCCCTGAGAATCACACCCTGTGCCCGCCCGACACCTCCCTTTCGCCCTATTCACTACCGCACCCTCTGACACTCCTTTTCCTCTGTGTCCGATTGTCCAGGCTGGTCCTAGGGTATCAGCTAGCCCTGCAGATGTAGTTTATGGCCACAGCTGTAAAGAATCACCCCTCTTCAAAGGAGTTATAGTAGATCAAGGCCCACACTCGATGAGATCCGTCACAGCAGAAGCGTTGCTATTATCTGAAAACCATCCTGTATTGTGATTGGGGAGGGGACCGAGCCTGAAGCGGAAGATTCCAGGGATGACTCTTTGTACATCAAAGTTTTTACAATTATGTGTCACATTAAAAATATATAGCACTCCGACAAAGTAGTAAGATTATAAAACTTTAATAATTTATAAATATATACAAGAAAACAAAAATAGTAATAACATAATGTTAATAACATATAAACATTTTTAGGGAAAAACAACGAAGTAGCGGTCGGCTGTGCGAATAGTCCCAACGCAGCACAACGTCCAGATTTCCGGCGTGGGGCGTCGCGGGGGGTGGGTCATCAGTAGCAAACTGTTGTGCGAATAGTTCCAAGGCAGCAGAACGCGCTGAAATCTAGATGACACGAAAGTGATGTCTAGTAAGTTGCCACCCAGCAAATAACGGCGTGGGGCGTCGCGGGGGGTGGGTCATCAGTAGCAAACTGTTGTGCGAATAGTTCCAAGGCAGCAGAACGATGGCACCAAGGTGATGTCCAGTAAGTTGCCGCACTGGTTTTGGTATCCTACAATGCTGCTCCGAATAACGGCGTGGGGCGCCCCGGGGGAGGCGGCGTGAACGGGCCTCTCCAGGTGGAGTGTCATCTGTTGTAGTGGGGCGCCCCTTTACCGTTTCAGTTGCCATTCCGTCCGTTTTTGGTCCACTGTGTCAAAAGCCGCAATTCAGCTGAGTTGCGCCCACTCTTGCGGTGCAGCGATAGGCGGCTGTCACAGGACTCTCAAAATGGCGGCAGGCTGTTTCCTTTTTGGGCCTGGTTCACTGAAATGGCCCTGGGACACCTTGGAAATCGGACGCTTGTCTGCTAGGTCTTGGACCCCATTCTCGAAAGCGTCCCCTCCGCCTTGAGAATTCATCAAAAGTTTTCTGGTGGGGTATATGAGAAGGGGTCCCAGTTGGAACAACATAAGATAAACAAATCATCAAAATTAACCTCATAAGTTTTGGGGGCCCCGACTCCTGCAGGCTTCTGGTGGGGAGCGGCTGCCATGATTGCTCGCGGAATGACCACGACTGAGCTACGAGATGGTGGTGCTCTCATGCTGACGCCAGCTTCAGTCTGAAACATCCAGAAACAAGGTGGGGCTTTCATCGTTTGGGAAAAAAAAAAAGTTTTCATCCAATGAAAAGTGTTGTTTTTAGGTCATATGATCAAGCCTTCCATCATTAGGAAACCAAAAGTAAAATGAACCAATGAAAAGTTTTATAAACAAGTCACATGACCTGTTATGCGGCATAGGGTATAAAATGCGGAGAAAATACGTTGGCACGTGAGGCGGCGTCAGTAGCGGACCGATGTGCGAATAGGCCGAAGGCAATACAACGCGCCAAGATCCGGTTGGCACCGAGGTGGTGTCATAGTTGAGAGTTCTGAGCAGCGGTTGTAACACTGTCTGAAGCTTATTTGCAGCTGCTGCAGCTTCACTACGCGCCAAGATCCGGATGGCACCGAGGTGGTGTCTAGTAAGATGCCGCACTGGTGTGGCCATCCAACAATGCTGAAAGTCGGCGTGGGGCGCCCCGTTGGCCTGTGAGTTTGCGTCAGTAGCGGACCGATGTGCGAATAGGCCGAAGGCAGCACAACGCGCCAAGATCCGGATGGCACCGAGGTGGTGTCTAGTAAGTTGCCGCACTGGTGTGGCCATCCTACAATGCTGAAACTCGGCGTGGGTCGCCCCATTAGCCTGTGAGATGGCGTCAGTAGCGGACCGATGTGCGAATAGGCCGAAGGCAGCACAACGCGCCAAGATCCGGATGTCACCATGGTGGTTTCATAGTTGAGAGGCACTTCATCTGCAGTGGGGCGCCGAGAACCGGATGGCACCGAGGTGATGTCTAGCAAGTTGCTGTACTGGTGTGGCTATCCTACAATGCTGATAGTCGGCGTGGGGCGCCCCGTTGGCCTGTGAGATGGCGTCAGTAGCGGACCGATGTGCGAATGGGGCCAAAGGCAGCGCAACAATATATTCTGAATTGAAGACACCACAAGGCGCTGAGATGCCAAGTTCCAGATGGCACCGAGGTGGTGTCTAGCAAGTTGTGGCACTGGTGTGGCCATCCTACAATGGTAAAAGTCGGCGTGGGGCGCCCTGTTGGCCTGTGAGATGGTGTCAGTAGCGGACTGATGTGCGAATGGGGCCAAAGGCAGCGCAACAATATTTTCTGACTGACACCACAAGGCGCTGAGATGCCAAGATCCGGATGGCACCGAGGTGGTGTCTAGCAAGCTATGCAGTTGAGTTGTGTGCGCACTTGCGGCGAATAGGTCGAAGGCAGCATAACAATGTTTTCTGAATAGAAGACACCACAAGGCGTTGAGATTCGGTTACCACCGGGGTGATGTCTAGCAAGTTGCCGCACTGGTGTGGCCATCCTACAATACTGCTCCGAATAACGGCGTGGGGTGCCCGAAGGGGGAGGGGGGGGAGCCGGCGTGAATGGGCCTTCCTAGGTGGAGGCTCGTCTGCTGTAGTGGGGCGCCCCTTTACCGTTTCAGTTGCCATTCAGCTGAGTTTCGGCTGCTGTTGATGCTACAGCGACAGGCGGCTGCAAGAGGACTCTCAAAATGGCGGCCTGTTCTTTGGATTTGGGCCTGGTCCACTAAAATGGCCCTGGGACACCTTAGAACTCGGACGCTCGATTTTTTTTTCCTTTCCTGTACATGCAAAAAAAGGTAAATGCCCGGTACGTTACACGCTTCATCTGCCACGATGAACTCTCCAGAGGAACCGAAAAAAAATATAGTTGTGGTAACTATACCATGCATCGTCATATGGAGAGGTGGCACCAATTAATTATAGTGCTGCATAAAAGAGAGATTTGGAGGAGAACCCCTGACCTGCTAGTACATTCATCAAAGAAGTGGCACTGAGAGCTTCAGAGGCAAGGGAAACGGTCCCAAATATTTAGAAGAACTTTGGAAAGATTAAAATGACATGTTTAGATTGTGGTAAATTAATTTCATGTGGACAGATGAGTGTTACTCTAATAAATACAGCATATGAACATCATCATAGTCGATGGTTGGTAGAGACATTTTGACTATATCCTGGACCTGCCCGTCCTCGCCCAAAATGGCGCCGGAATAAATGGGACTCGTAACTCCTTGTTGTGTACTGGTTGCAGAACCTTGAAATCACGAGATACGTATGCAGTTTTGAAGCACATGGCGGGCGGGGACGAGAATTGATTGAATATTTCGACATCCCTATTGATATTAAGTTCTGATGTGTTATTGATTACTGTACTGTTGAAAGTTCGAATTAACGTCACCCATGGTACTTGCCCGCAAATGTATATCTAGATAATTTTATTGTAACTGGCCCTGTCGTATTTTAATTATAAAATGTACGTCCACCGATTCCGTAACTGTTAGACACCTTAGTTCTTGCAACCTAATGGCCCGCCCGTTACGTTCCTCTACAGTGTAAATGTCTATTCATCATATACGATTACAGTTTGCTCCGTGGCAGGCCCACGTGGTTATAGGCTCGTATTTGTATAATGAAATTTTCACAATAAAGGTTTTTAAAAGAAAACATGGTAGTAGTATATACATTGGTAAAGTTTTTAATAATAGTCACTGTTTTAGAATCATTAAAAGGCAAGTGAAATAAAGCAGACCAATTACATGAAGGGTAAAAGGTATAATACGAAGGAACGCAGTAAAGATAAATGGTCAAGGGCTGTTGTGTTTTCTATTCCTGCAACATAAAGTGATCGATAAGAATCTCATATTCAGGCGTATCGGCGACTAAGACAGCAGGTCGACCCTCTTTTGCTCAACGGCTCCGTCATGGGACGAAGAAACGCTCTTTTTCTCGAAAAAAGAATATATTTTA
>NC_136073.1:721865654-721873154 GCF_964261635.1 Lissotriton helveticus
TATATATATATACACACATATATATATACACACATATATATATACACACATATATATATATATATTACCTACTGGCGGTCGCCAGTAGGTATATATAGTTACGATTTTTTCTCTATGGGTTTTTTGAAAATTCTATGTCTAATAACTTTGGCGTTTGTGGACGGAATTGGCTGAAATTTTCAGGAAAATGGCACATTTTGTTTCTGAGCAGCCCCTGAAAATTTTGGGGGGGTTCGTCAAGGGGGGGCCGAGAAAAAAGGGGGGTCCCAAAACGTGTTTTTCCCATGTTAATTTCCATAGGGCGGTTGGCCTCACTTTTAGCCCGAACGGCTGAATGGATTTGCACGAAACTTGGCAAAATTGTAGGGACTGGTAGCCCGATGTGCCTTTTGTAGGTCTCAATATATGTGCTTCAGTGGATTTTGAGAAATTAATGTTCAAAAAAAGATATATATCTGTAGCAGCGGACTGGGCAGCGCTCCGCTACGCGTACTTTTCGCGCAACGGAGCTTTGTGAAGCGAAGCTGATTGGTTCTCCGGCGTCTGTCAACATTCCAAACAGTCCGTAGCGGCCGCCATCTTGTCTCTCGGTAGGATCGAGAGACAAGAGGAGGCCAAAGCGAAGGGGCAAATGACCATAAGGGGGCATAGTACATTGTCGCTCACCCCCTAGGTTTGATGTGGAGGTTTTAAAAGGGCCCCGCGGGGCAAAAAAAAATAAACATAATAATAATCGAACAGCTGAATGGATTTGCACGAAACTTGGCAAAATTGTAGGGACTGGTAGCCCGATGTGCCTTTGCTAGATCTCAATATATGTGCTTCAGTGGATTTTGAGAAATTAATGTTCAAAAAAAGGTATATATCTGTAACAGCGGACTGGGCAGCGCTCCGCTACGCGTACTTTTCGCGCAACGGAGCTTTGTGAAGCGAAGCTGATTGGTTCTCCGGCGTCTGTCAACATTCCAAACAGTCCGTAGCGGCCGCCATCTTGTCTCTCGGTAGGATCGAGAGACAAGAGGAGGCCAAAGCGAAGGGGCAAATGACCATAAGGGGGCATAGTACATTGTCGCTCACCCCCTAGGTTTGATGTGGAGGTTTTAAAAGGGCCCCGCGGGGAAAAAAAAATAAAAATAATAATAATCGAACAGCTGAATGGATTTGCACGAAACTTGGCAAAATTGTAGGGACTGGTAGCCCGATGTGCCTTTGCTAGATCTCAATATATGTGCTCCAGTGGATTTTGAGAAATTAACGTTCAAAAAAAGGTATATATCTGTAACAGCGCACCGCTTCGCGTACTTTTCGCGTTACGGAGCTTTGCGAAGCGAAGCTGATTGGCTCTCCGGTGTCTGTAAACATTCCAAACAGTCCGTAGCGGCCGCCATCTTGTCTCTCGGTAGGATCGAACAGCTGAATGGATTTGCACGAAACTTGGCAAAATTGTAGGGACTGGTAGCCCGATGTGCCTTTGCTAGGTCTCAATATATGTGCTTCAGTGCATTTTGAGAAATTAACGTTCAGAAACAAGATATATATCTGTAACAGCGCTCCGCTTCGCGGAGATAAAATTATATGTGTATTACCTAGCTGTTGCTAACACCAGTTAGCGACGGCTAGTAGAAGATAGCGACCATCTTGGGCCCCACTTTGCATGTGAGTGATATTTATCACTAATGACATGCAAAGTGGGCATGCCAAGATGTTAGCGACTGGAAACAGTCGCTAACATCGCTATCTCCTATTATCAACTTTTGGAAATATTCGAGATAAGGGCGAATATCTCCAAAAGCTACCACCTGCCCTGAGCAGTTCTTAGCCATGTTATCCAATGGGAGGTGGATAACATGGCTAAGAGCATTAGCTCAGTAATGCATGAATATCGCTGAGTTTTCAGCGATATTAATGCATTGCGGTCGTTTTTTATCGTATTTCCGATAAACCTTGATAATAGCAAGGTTTATCTGCGATAATTTCTGACGGTAAAAAAATCGTTGCTAAGCATCGTTAGGGATAAATATCGCTTAACTTTGGTAATATGCCCCAACGTCTGTTAACGTTCGATTCGAAGGAAATCAGGAAGTGTTGAAAAACATTGTCTGCGCCATCTTGTCTTTTTTCAAATGCCACACTTTTGTCGTGCACGGCAGCCATTTTAGATGCCTTGACCAGACCCACTCTGTGCACGCTGTCGATCCTTAGCATGGCTCCCCACCCTCGCAAGCATCTCCCCCAGGCAGTGGTCACCCCCGCTCTCTGTCTTATGCATGGGTAATAAACCTCCCCCATCTGCGCTGCTGTTCCCTGAGAATCACACCCTGTGCCCGCCCGACACCTCCCTTTCGCCCTATTCACTACCGCACCCTCTGACACTCCTTTTCCTCTGTGTCCGATTGTCCAGGCTGGTCCTAGGGTATCAGCTAGCCCTGCAGATGTAGTTTATGGCCACAGCTGTAAAGAATCACCCCTCTTCAAAGGAGTTATAGTAGATCAAGGCCCACACTCGATGAGATCCGTCACAGCAGAAGCGTTGCTATTATCTGAAAACCATCCTGTATTGTGATTGGGGAGGGGACCGAGCCTGAAGCGGAAGATTCCAGGGATGACTGTTTGTACATCAAAGTTTTTACAATTATGTGTCACATTAAAAATATATAGCACTCCGACAAAGTAGTAAGATTATAAAACTTTAATAATTTATAAATATATACAAGAAAACAAAAATAGTAATAACATATAAACATTTTTAGGGAAAAACAACGAAGTAGCGGTCGGCTGTGCGAATAGTCCCAACGCAGCACAACGTCCAGATTTCCGGCGTGGGGCGTCGCGGGGGGTGGGTCATCAGTAGCAAACTGTTGTGCGAATAGTTCCAAGGCAGCAGAACGCGCCGAAATCTAGATGACACGAAAGTGATGTCTAGTAAGTTGCCACCCAGCAAATAACGGCATGGGGCGTCGCGGGGGGTGGGTCATCAGTAGCAAACTGTTGCGCGAATAGTTCCAAGGCAGCAGAACGATGGCACCAAGGTGATGTCCAGTAAGTTGCCGCACTGGTTTTGGTATCCTACAATGCTGCTCCGAATAACGGCGTGGAGCGCCCCGGGGGAGGCGGCGTGAACGGGCCTCTCCAGGTGGAGTGTCATCTGTTGTAGTGGGGCGCCCCTTTACCGTTTCAGTTGCCATTCCGTCCGTTTTTGGTCCACTGTGTCAAAAGCCGCAATTCAGCTGAGTTGCGCCCACTCTTGCGGTGCAGCGATAGGCGGCTGTCACAGGACTCTCAAAATGGCGGCAGGCTGTTTCCTTTTTGGGCCTGGTCCACTGAAATGGCCCTGGGACACCTTGGAAATCGGACGCTTGTCTGCTAGGTCTTGGACCCCATTCTCGAAAGCGTCCCCTCCGCCTTGAGAATTCATCAAAAGTTTTGGGGGCTCCGACTCCTGCAGGCTTCTGGTGGGGAGCGGCTGCCATGATTGCTCGCGGAATGACCACGACGGAGCCACGAGATGGTGGTGCTTTCATGCTGACGCCAGCTTCAGTCTGAAACATCCAGAAACAAGGTGGGGCTTTCATCGTTTGGGAAAAAAAAAAGTTTTCATCCTATGAAAAGTGTTGTTTTTAGGTCACATGATCATGCCTTCCATCATTAGGAAACCAAAAGTAAAATGAACCAATGAAAAGTTTTATAAACAAGTCACATGACCTGTTATGCGGCATAGGGTATAAAATGCGGAGAAAATACGTTGGCACGTGAGGCGGCGTCAGTAGCGGACCGATGTGCGAATAGGCCGAAGGCAACACAACGCGCCAAGATCCGGATGGCACCGAGGTGGTGTCCAGCAAGTTGCAGCACTGGTGTGGCCATCCTACAATGCTGAAAGTCGGCGTGGGGCGCCCCGTTGGCCTGTGAGTTTGCGTCAGTAGCGGACCGATGTGCGAATAGGCCGAAGGCAGCACAACGCGCCAAGATCCGGATGGCACCGAGGTGGTGTCTAGTAAGTTGCCGCACTGGTGTGGCTATCCAACAATGCTGAAAGTCGGCGTGGGGCGCCCCGTTGGCCTGTGAGTTTGTGTCAGTAGCGGACCGATGTGCGAATAGGCCGAAGGCAGCACAACGCGCCAAGATCCGGATGGCACCGAGGTGGTGTCTAGTAAGTTGCCGCACTGGTGTGGCCATCCTACAATGCTGAAAGTCGGCGTGGGGCGCCCCGTTGGCCTGTGAGATGGCGTCAGTAGCGGACCGATGTGCGAATGGGGCCAAAGGCAGCGCAACAATATTTTCTGATTTGAAGACACCACAAGGCGCTGAGATGCCAAGATCCGGATGGCACCGAGGTGGTGTCTAGCAAGTTGTGGCACTGGTGTGGCCATCGTACAATGGTAAAAGTCGGCGTGGGGCGCCCTGTTGGCCTGTGAGATGGTGTCAGTAGCGGACTGATGTGTGAATGGGGCCAAAGGCAGCGCAACAATATTTTCTACTATATTTTCGGAGTAGAAGACACCACAAGGCGCTGAGATGCCAAGATCCGGATGGCACCGAGGTGATGTGTAAGTTGCGGACCGATGTGCGAATGGGGCCAAAGGCAGCTCAACAATATTTTCTGAAGAGAATACACCACAAGGCGCTGAGATGCCAAGATCCGGATGGCACCGAGGTGATGTCTAGCAAGTTGTGCCACTGGTGTGGCCATCGTACAATGGTAAAAGTCGGCGTGGGGCGCCCTATTGGCCTGTGAGATGGTGTCAGTAGCGGACTGATGTGCGAATGGGGCCAAAGGCAGCGCAACAATATTTTCTGACTGACACCACAAGGCGCTGAGATGCCAAGATCCGGATGGCATCGAGGTGATGTCTAAGTTGCGGACTGATGTGCGAATGGGGCCAAAGGCAGCGTAACAATATTTTCTGTATGGAAGATACCACTAGGCGTTGAGATGCCAAGATTCGGATGGCACCGAGGTGATGTCTAGCAAGTTGGTGTGGTCATCCTACAATGCTGAAACTCGGCGTGGGTCACCCCATTAGCCTGTGAGATGGCGTCAGTAGCGGACCGATGTGCGAATAGGCCGAAGGCAGCACAACGCGCCAAGATCCGGATGTCACCGTGGTGGTTTCATAGTTGAGAGGCACTTCATCTGCAGTGGGGCGCCGAGATCCGGATGGCACTGAGGTGATGTCTAGCAAGTTGCTGTACTTGTGTGGTCATCCTACAATGCTGAAACTCGGCGTGGGTCGCCCCATTAGCCTGTGAGATAGCTGTTCTTTGGATTTGGGCCTGGTCCACTAAAATGGCCCTGGGACACCTAAGAACTCGAACGCTCGATTTTTTTTTCCTTTCCTGTACATGCAAAAAAAGGTAAATGCCCGGTATGTTACACGCTTCATCTGCCACGATGAACTCTCCAGAGGAACCGAAAAAATATATAGTTGTGGTAACTATACCATGCATCGTCATATGGAGAGGTGGCACCAATTAATTATAGTGCTGCATAAAAGAGAGATTTGGAGGAGAACCCCTGACCTGCTAGTACATTCATCAAAGAAGTGGCACTGAGAGCTTCAGAGGCAAGGGAAACGGTCCCAAATATTTAGAAGAACTTTGGAAAGATTAAAATGACATGTTTAGATTGTGGTAAATTAATTTCATGTGGGCAGATGAGTGTTACTCTAATAAATACAGCATATGAACATCATCATAGTCGATGGTTGGTAGAGACATTTTGACTATATCCTGGACCTGCCCGTCCTCGCCCAAAATGGCGCCGGAATAAATGGGACTCGTAACTCCTTGTTGTGTACTGGTTGCAGAACCTTGAAATCACGAGATACGTATGCAGTTTTGAAGCACATGGCGGGCGGGGACGAGAATTGATTGAATATTTCGACATCCCTATTGATATTAAGTTCTGATGTGTTATTGATTACTGTACTGTTGAAAATTCGAATTAACGTCACCCATGGTACTTGCCCGCAAATGTATATCTAGATAATTTTATTGTAACTGGCCCTGTCGTATTTTAATTATAAAATGTACGTCCACCGATTCCGTAACTGTTAGACACCTTAGTTTTTGCAACCTAATGGCCCGCCCGTTACGTTCCTCTACAGTGTAAATGTCTATTCATCATATACGATTACAGTTTGCTCCGTGGCAGGCCCACGTGGTTATAGGCTCGTATTTGTATAATGAAATTTTCACAATAAAGGTTTTTAAAAGAAAACATGGTAGTAGTGTATACATTGGTAAAGTTTTTAATAATAGTCACTGTTTTAGAATCATTAAAAGGCAAGTGAAATAAAGCAGACCAATTACATGAAGGGTAAAAGGTATAATACGAAGGAACGCAGTAAAGATAAATGGTCAAGGGCTGTTGTGTTTTCTATTCCTGCAACATAAAGTGATCGATAAGAATCTCATATTCAGGCGTATCGGCGACTAAGACAGCAGGTCGACCCTCTTTTGCTCAACGGCTCCGTCATGGGACGAAGAAACGCTCTTTTTCTCGAAAAAAGAATATATTTTACTTGCAGGACAGTTGTAAAATTTCCGGGAAAGTACATTAGCCTGGAACATTATAACATATATTTAAGAGAAAATAATGTTCGGAAGTAATTAAAAGCGTAATTTTTAGGTGATATGACCAAGGCTTTCATCATTAGAATAAGAAAAGTAAAATGAACCAATGAAAAGTTTTATTAACAAGTCACATGACTTGTTATGCTTACGTTACGCGCTGCGCGCCCCGGATGACTTCCGGATGCGCTAACGCGGCGCGTCATATGACGCATTACGCGACAACGCAGGTCCAGAATATAGTCAAAATGTCTCCACCAACCAGCGGTCGAAACACAACCCCTTTCAGCAGGCTAAATAGTTCTGTTAAATGACAACAGAAGGGACAGGCAACAAGAACCATCAGTCAAAGAGGGGAGGGCTAGTTCTTCTCTACCGGGTTACATTGGGGCGCTACCGGAACTGATCGAATTGGTAGTCTACAGTGTTTCTGGATGTTTCAGACCGAAGCTGGGGTTAGCATGAGAGCAGCACCATTTCGTAGCTCGGTTGTGGCCATTCCGCAACCAATCATGGCAGCCGCTCTTTATCGTTATTTTGGGCGGGGTGGGTGGCGGAGCCGAGCTGTTTTGCAGCCATCATTGTGTGGAGTTCAGTTCATCTCACTAGTTTTGTATTTGTCATGAGGGGTTGTTCCTAATGTTTCTATTTTAGCGAGGTCAAAAAGAGATCCCATTAGTGGCCTACTGATTTTGCTCGATTCCTTTTCTTTTTTTTTACACGATTTTTCGTTATCTGCAAAGACTAAACAGAGTATTGCGACTCTGTGTTTGTTTGTAAATAGAGAATGAACCAAAGAGAACTAATTCTAAAACAGTAAATACTTGGATAACAATCAATCAAATGGAGAGAGAAGCAGGCACGACGGATTACAACGGGGGCAAAGGCCTGCGTTAACTACCTTTCACTATCTGCAAAGAGAGAGTA
>NC_136073.1:721875654-721878154 GCF_964261635.1 Lissotriton helveticus
ACAATACCATTTTGGCAGACATCTTAGAAGGGGTTATTTTCACAATTTCCTTATTTCTTGATGCCGTGTTTTAAAGCAACTCATGAATCAAAAATAAAGTACATTACAGTTTTTTCTAAATTATAGTTTCGCCACAGTGGCCTAATAGGCTGTCCTGTCAATTACCCTTCCTTTCTTTCGCCAAGTGGCTGTATAAGGGTCAATTGTCTCTGGGGGTTTAGCTGTTAAAAACATAAAGTGAAAAACGTGAACTAAAGTGAATAAATTGTAACGTTACAAAGTGACGTGATCTCTTATAACTGAATTCTTCCAGGTGACAGGTTTCAATTGCTCGTGAAGTGCACGTGATATCTACTCTGAGCTCCCTGAAGTCACCTGTTAGAGTAAAACAAAATACAATTACATTAGAATTCCTCTTAGATATTTTAAAAAAACATATGTACATTGTTAAGCATTGACCAAATAACTTTTAAATAACCTTTAAACATTCTAAACATTCTTTGCTGTACTGACTGAAGATCTCAACAGTGACTTCATGGTTAAGAAAGAATTTAACATATTCAGGGATCATACAGATATACTACTAGCTCCTCATGATCATTATGACCATCAGGCTGTCTCGTCTCTAATTCAAGGATCCACTTGGATTCCTTCTTTCGCAGTTGTAGCTCTCTGTTCCCACCCCTCGGGTTCTGGTTCACCTGTTCTATTGCAAAATACGTTAGTAAATTGCAATTCGAATTATGATGTTGGGCAAAATGTCTCGCGACAGGGTATTGTGGGTCCTTATTGGTGATAGCCCTTAGGTGCTGCATCACTCTATTTTTAACCATCACAGTCGTGCTCCCCACGTATCTTTTTTGACATGGACACTCCAACACATATACCACATGTGTCGAGCTACACTTCAAAAATTGTCCGATTTTCTTTTTCTTTGTTACATGAGGGATCTTAAACTCCTTTCTCATTGAGCTGTATTTGCAGGCTTTACAATGTCCACATGGGAAGAAACCCTCTAAGTTATGCTGGTTCCTATCTCTATGTTCTGTGATATCTCCCCTTGTGATAAGGTCCCTCAAACTTCGACTTCTTCTGTATGTTATAGCAGGTCTTACACTCAGTCTAGGTCCAACAATAGGGTCACATTTCAAAATATTCCAATTTTTGGAAATTATTTTCTTCACAGCTTGCGACCCTTTATTGTACGTGAGGATTACTCTAGTGTTTTCAGTGTCCTCCTCTACCACGTTCTTTGGTGTTAGTGTTTTTTCTCTTGTGACACTTTCCATTCTAGATATGGCCCTATCCAAAACCCATTTGGGATAGCCTCTTTCTCTGAATCTCTGTACCATGTTTTTGCTTTCTTGCTTGTACTCTTCAGTATTAGAACAATTCCTCCTTGCTCGTAGCAGTTCCCCATAGGGGATACTCCATTTTAGGGTGTCTGGGTGACTGCTAAGAGCATGGAGGACACTGTTGCCCGCAGTTTCCTTTCGGAACAATTTAGTTGTCAATCGATCTCCTTCTGCTCTCACCTCAACGTCTAGATACTCGACCTTACGTCTATCTTTACAGTGAGACAATTTGATATTGTACCTGTTGATATTAAGCTGTTCCACAAATTCTTCAGCTTCTACATCACTGCCACTCCACACCACAAACAGGTCATCTATATACCTTAGCCACATTCTGACTTTTTCAAACGCCTGCCTATATCTTGAATCTGCTCTGATTTCTTCCTCCCATTTACCAAGGAATAGATTCGCAAAGCTCGGCGCGAAATTAGTACCCATACAAGTCCCGGTGGTCTGTTTGTACAGTTCCCCATTAAACATAAATACATTATTTTCAAGACATATTCTTATCATGTCTCCTATCATTCTTGTGTGTTCCAAGTACATTATGTTCCTCTCTTTTAGATAATACATGCATGCATCAATACCTAAAAGAGAGGAACATAATGTACTTGGAACACACAAGAATGATAGGAGACATGATAAGAATATGTCTTGAAAATAATGTATTTATGTTTAATGGGGAACTGTACAAACAGACCACCGGGACTTGTATGGGTACTAATTTCGCGCCGAGCTTTGCGAATCTATTCCTTGGTAAATGGGAGGAAGAAATCAGAGCAGATTCAAGATATAGGCAGGCGTTTGAAAAAGTCAGAATGTGGCTAAGGTATATAGATGACCTGTTTGTGGTGTGGAGTGGCAGTGATGTAGAAGCTGAAGAATTTGTGGAACAGCTTAATATCAACAGGTACAATATCAAATTGTCTCACTGTAAAGATAGACGTAAGGTCGAGTATCTAGACGTTGAGGTGAGAGCAGAAGGAGATCGATTGACAACTAAATTGTTCCGAAAGGAAACTGCGGGCAACAGTGTCCTCCATGCTCTTAGCAGTCACCCAGACACCCTAAAATGGAGTATCCCCTATGGGGAACTGCTACGAGCAAGGAGGAATTGTTCTAATACTGAAGAGTACAAGCAAGAA
>NC_136073.1:721883154-721890654 GCF_964261635.1 Lissotriton helveticus
ACATGACTTGTATGATTCCATTAGATTGATTGAAATGGACAGCACCAAGAATGAAATATTGTCACAAGGAGATGACTTGAATGATTCCACTACATTGATTGAAATTGAGAGCACCAATAATGAAATATTGTCACAAGGAGGAGATGGCTTGTATGATTCCATTAGATTGATTGAAATGGACAGCACCAATAATGAAATATTGTCACAAGGAGGAGATGACTTGAATGATTCCACTACATTGATTGAAATTGAGAGCACCAATAATGAAATATTGTCACGAGGAGATGACTTGAATGATTCCACTACATTGACTGAAATTGACAGCACCAATAATGAAATATTGTCACAAGGAGGAGATGACTTGAATGATTTTTTTGATCAATCTCTTGATGGCGAATTTATCGAGTGTTTGGAGACCATAGAGTTACAAGAATCATCATTGGAGACTTTTAATGAGGACATTGCTGATGAGGACATGTTACTAGTTCTTTCAAATTTAGAAAATTCTGAAGAATAAATTTATATTTAGAAATCAAAAATTGTTTGAGACATTATTCATTTTTATTTTTAATTTATGAGGTTGTAGCGAAGTGATTGTAGTATAAAATGAGACTTATAGTATAGAGTGCAACATTTTTATGTTACATGGTAAGTTTACTCATATTTACTTCCCTTCTGCCACTATATTATCTCCAATGTGTATTTGACATGTCTTCTTCATCTCCGGCCTCCTTTCTCTCACTGTGTGTCTCCGATGCATCTTATCGCTGGTATTTTGTGTAATTACAGAAGAGAGTAAAATAAAATAGTTCGGAACGTGAAAAGGGGGCAAAGTAGAGTACTCCTCACCCCCTAGGCCTTTTTAGGCGGTCCCAAAAGGATCAGTTTCTGCTTTCCTGAGAGATTATGGTATGAGTTCCATATACCACAATAACTTGCATTACAACATGCAAGATATCTATCTCCTATTACCAACTTTTGGAGATATTCGCGCTAAGCGCGAATATCTCCAAAAAGTAACACCTGCCCTGAGCAGTTCTTAGCCATGTTATCCAATGGGAGGTGGATAACATGGCTAAGAGCATTAGCTCGGTAATGCATGAATATCGCTGAGTTTTTAGCGATATTCATGCATTGCGGCCGTTTATTATCACATTTGCGATAAACCTTGATAATAGTAAGGTTTATCTTCGATAATTTCTGACGATGCTTAGTGGTAAAAAATTGGTTGGTAAGCATCGTTAGCGATAAATATCGCTTAACTTTGGTAATATGCCCCAACGTCTGTTAACGTTCGATTCGAAGGAAATGAGGAAGTGTTGAAAAACATTGTCTGCGCCATCTTGCCTTTTTTGAAATGCCACACTTTTGTCGTGCACGGCAGCCATTTTAGATGTCTTGACCAGACCCACTCTCTGCACGCTGTCGATTCGTAGCATGGCTCCTCACCCACGCAAGCATCTTCCCTAGGCACTGGTCACCACCGCTCTCTGTCTTATGCATGGGCAATAAACCTCCCCCCATCTGCGCTGCTCTTCCCTGAGAATCACACTCTGTGCCCGCCCGACACCTCCCTTTCGCCCTATTCACTACCGCACCCTCTGACACTCCTCTTTCTCTGTGTCCGATTGTCCAGGCTATCAGCTAGCCCTGCAGATGTAGTTTATGGCCCCAGCTGTAAAGAATCACCCCTCTTCAAAGGAGTTATAGTAGATCAAGGCCCACACTCGATGAGATCCGTCACACCACACGTGTTCCTACTATCTGAAAACCATCCTGTATTGTGATTGGGGAGGGGACCGAGCCTGAAGCGGAAGATTCCAGGAATGACTCTTTGTACATCAAAGTTTTTACAATTATGTGTCACATTAAAAATATATAGCACTCCAACAAAGTAGTAGGAATATAAAACTTTAATAACATATAAATATATACAACAAAACAAAAACAGTAAAAACATTTAAACAACGAAGAGACCGTGGCAATTTCTTTTTAATTATCCAATAGATTTATTGAAATTGACAGCACCAATAATGAAATATTCTTGTCAGTAGCGGTCTGTTGTGCGAATAGTTCCAAGGCAGCAGAACGCGCTGAAATCTAGATGGCACGAAAGTGATGTCTAGTAAGTTGCCGCCCAGCAAAAAACGGCGTGGGGCGCCGCGGGGGTGAGTGAGTCCAGTAGGCACCACAGCTATTCTTACCGGCATTGCAGAATTACTGCTGGGGACAATGCCTGTGCTGTAGCAGGGTCACAGCAGAAACAAAAAGGATTCTGTTGAAGATGTTGTTGGTTTTCAATTTGAAAACAGTTCTGGTGTCAACTGCTATGCTAATGTAGTGGTTAATGTTTTGTTTTCTCTAGAAAATGTAAAAGAGGGGGAGGCAGTCCAAAGTTCCGTTAAAAGGGCAAAGGAAAGGATCGGTGGTTTGAACTATCAGTCAAAAAGGGGAGGGGGTGCAATAATTTTTCCTACCGGGTCACACTGTGCTTTCACCGGAAGTGAGGTCTGCAGGATTCTAGTAATTCAAAGTGAGGCTGGCGCCAGCATGGGAGCGCCGACGTCCCGCGGATACAGTTTCATCACTCCACGGGCGATCATGGCAGTCATTCCCCATCGGGGGTCGGAGACTCCCGCGGCTCCTCTAGAATCTTCAAGGTCGTGGAGGACTACGGTGGTGGAGTCAACCAGTGACCGGGCCATTTCTTTATGCTGGGCCCGCTCTTGCCAGGTCGACCGCCATTTTGAGAGTTCGGCAGCTACCGGCGATCGCGGGGTCACATGAGCGGACGGGCTCCACCCTGCCGGGCGAGACGTTGCAGCATGGCCACAGTGGAAGAACCGTTTTCCGGGCGCCTGGAGCGCTGAGGGTGCAGCTGGGAAGTCTCCACCTGGGGAGGCGGGAGAGGCCTGTTCGCACCGTCTCTCCCTCCCAGTGCACCCCACGGCGTCTCGCTTGAGATTTGTTATGGCCGGACCAGGCGATGAGGACGAGGGGGGGGTCGGAGGCATGTGCAAGACATCCCCCCCCAGTGTTGTCGCAGCCATTATAAAAGAAAGAAGTGTCCCGTCCGTCTTCGGGCCGGGCTTCCGGTGGATGTCGGCCGGACGCCCCTGGCTCTGGCCCCATGAACGGGTTTCTTGGTTTATCGGCTGCAGCCGGATCCCGTCGGCCTCGGCCCCCCGACCGTTGGTGGTCGGACCGGAAGAGCATGTGGCGGGACTACCTGCAACTCTCAAGGGCCACCGCGGCCGGACTGGGAGAGAGAGGGGAGGGTCGAGGAGACATTCCCCCCCCTGCAACTGTTCAGCGTTGTAAAGGCAATCCCCTGGCCGGGTCCCGCTGGCCTCGGCCTCTCCTTCGGCTACACCCTACGTTAGGATCTCCTGGCCGAGGCGTGGCAGCAGGACCTGCCTTATATGGGCTGCTCCCGGCTGGGCGTAGCCGGAACCCTGCCCCACCTTGGTAGTTTCCAGAGTGGGGGTGGATGTTCTACTGACTTGCATTTTCCCTAGTCTATCGATTTTTTTGGCGTGGCAGGCGGTGGGACAGCGAGGGGTGATTTGGTTTCTCTTACTGTTTTTCTGGTCTCTCACCACTGGCATATTTTAACGTTTTCTTGTTTCTAGGACATTAATAGGTTTTATCATTACGTTATGTTATCGTTTCTTTGTTCGTTGTTTAATAAAAGTTCATGTTCATCAGTGGCCTACTGATTTTCGTTTTCCTATTTTTTTCTTTCCAGGTTGTTTCATGGTAAAGTTTCTGTTAACAGGATACAGTGATCACTTCGTTATTATTGCATATGTCCTTTTCACTAGGGGTGCTCTCTGGTCGGGCCAGATGACGTATCTCTAGTAAATGGTCCGGGTGAAAAAGGTGCATCAATCAGTGGGGAGTAGATAGGCATGACAGATTACAACGGGGGAGAACGGTCCGCATTACGTACCCTTTCACTACTTGCAAAGATTTTCCTACGTTTATTTGCAAACAGGGAATACCTCCAAAAAGAACTAATTCCCAAACAGTCAATGTTCGGACAATGAATCAATCAATGAGGAATGAAATAGGTACGACGTGTTAAAGGCTTGCGTTACCTACCCTTCACTATCTGCAAAGGGAGATAGAATATTCCTATTCTTCCTCGTTTGCAGGTAGAGAAGATCCTTAAGAGAATTAACTTCGAACAATTCAATGCTCGATTGAAACAATCAACAAGGGGTACTGTGAACACAAATGAACGCCGCTTATATACATACGCATTGCTATTTTCAACAGGTTGTTCCTAATGTTTCTATTTTAGCGAGGTCAAAAGAGATCCCATTAGTGGCCTACTGATTTTGCTCGATTCCTTTTGTTTTTTTACACGATTTTTCGCTATCTGCAAAGACTAAACAGAGTATTGCGACTCTGTGCTTGTTTGTAAATAGAGAATGAACCAAAGAGAACAATCAATCAAATGGAGAGAGAAGCAGGCACGACGGATTACAAAGGGGGCAAAGGGCTGCGTTAACTACCCTTCACTATCTGCAAAGAGAGAGTACTCCTAATAGAAATGAGGGGTGGGGGGCAGCAATCAAAGCAGATCAGTGTGCATAAACACGAAAATGTTTTTACTTACCACGTACTTGACATTCGACAGCTTATGATATTTGCTATTAAAAAACCATTGAAATTCACTGAAAAAACCATAGGTTATAGACCATATATAGTTAGGAATTAGCATTTACAAAACCTTGAAAATTCACTGAAAAAACCATAGGTTATAGACCATATATAGTTAGGAATTAGCATTTACAAAACCTTGAAAATTCACTGAAAAAACCATAGGTTATAGACCATATATAGTTAGGAATTAGCATTTAAAAAACCTTATTTTACTCACACAAAACCATTGAAATTCCATATATAGTTAGTTGCACTAACTATATATCGCGCACCCGCAATCCACTGCTGATGATGTCACATATTACATCATTCATGACATGGTCAGTGACATCACTGATGACATCACTGATGACATCTCAAATGACATCACTGATGACATCACTGATGACATCTCATTTGACATCAATGACCACATCACTGATGATATCATTCATGTGACAATACAATGCATCTCCTCACACTTTAATATAACCTCTGTTACACCCAGTGTTAAATACAGAGTATAATTTTTGAAACCATTGACACACCAATACTAGTTACTACATACGCACTCAGTGATTTCTATGTTTACACACACATTCACTCATTTACCCATACAATCATTCATACATACAATCACTCATCTTTACAACACTATCATATGCACTCATACACCTATACAGACTCTCACACTCTGTCACTCATCCATGGAGTTACTCACACACCTAGTCAGTCCTGTAAAGAATCAATCACACTTCCATTTTCTAATCTATACAGTTAAACATAGAGCACCTTACATTTTGAAACATATACTAACACATAATTACTCTCTTATACAATCATTGATACAAGTACACATTGATCTGCACAGAGTCACACACCTCCCAGCCAGCCACACACACACTCAGTCTCCCATACAAATACTTGGGCAATCAATCAATAACCCATATAGTTACTCATATAGCTACTGATCAACACATGCAGCAGTTTACAGAACAACAGACATAATGATGCACAAATTAAGACAGTTTAGTCACTAACCCATGCACTCAGTGAGACACATTTAATCACTCACTCATACAGTCAGTCACGCACCTACTAAATCCTTCATCCAGACACTTCTACATCTACTCATTCTTCAATATGTAAAACATATTTAAACTTTACAGAAACACACAGTCACTGGATGATGTCATCAGTGATGTCATCAGTGATGTCATTTGAGATGTCATCAGTGATGTCATCAGTGATGTCACTGACCATGTCATGAATGATGTAATATGTGACATCATCAGCAGTGGATTGCGGGTGCGCGATATATAGTTAGTGCAACTAACTATATATGGAATTTCAATGGTTTTGTGTGAGTAAAATAAGGTTTTTTAAATGCTAATTCCTAACTATATATGGTCTATAACCTATGGTTTTTTCAGTGAATTTTCAAGGTTTTGTAAATGCTATTTCCTAACTATATATGGTCTATAACCTATGGTTTTTTCAGTGAATTTTCAAGGTTTTGTAAATGCTAATTCCTAACTATATATGGTCTATAACCTATGGTTTTTTCAGTGAATATACATATACACATATACACATATATATATACATATACACATATATATATACATATATATACACATATATATACACACATATATATACACATATATATACACACATATATATACACATATATATACACATATATATACACATATATATACACATATATTACTTACTTTGGATGTATCATCCCTTTATACTTGTATAGATCACAAGGATGGTATAAGAGCCTTGAGTTACTTTCTCACCAAAAATAGACCCACCTCCCCCGAACATAGCAAGATGCTGTTAGATATGGTGACCTTTTGTTTACATCATAATATGTTCACCTTCAATCAAACTTTCTACCAACAAATGAGGGGGTGGCAATGGGGGCCAGCTTCTCCCCCAGCTATGCCTGCATTTTTATGGGCTGGTGGGAGGAGCTGGTCCTAAAGGGTACTCTAGGTGAATTTTACTACAACCATGTCAAAATGTATTACAGGTATATTGATGACCTTATTTTTGTCTGGAATGGTACTAGGGAAGAGGCCCAGGAGTGGGTTAACCTCTTGAATACCAACAATATCAATTTGAATTTCACCTGTACCATGAGTCATACCAACATTCATTTTCTAGACATAGAACTATATATCCGTGATAATATACTGGAAACCAAGCTATATAGAAAGGAGACAGCTGGTAATTCCATCTTACATTATACCAGCTTTCATCCCAAACATCTTATTCGCAGCATCCCCTACGGGGAAATGTTCCGAATAAAAAGGATTTGCAGCAACCCGACTGATTTGAGGATGGCACAAAATGAATGCAAGGATAGATTCCTCGCAAGAGGTTATCCTATACATATCATTCAAACAGCCATCAACAAGACTGTGGAACAGGACAGAAATCTCCTCCTTGTTCCTAAAATAAACAAACTACCTATATCTGAATCCAGTAAATCACCAGATTCCAGTACGGTCAGACTTATTGTGCCCTATAGTGCCCAAAAAGGTGCGATAAACAAAATCATTAATCAAAATTGGGCCCTTATTCGCTCTGATCCTGTAATAGGTCAAACCATGCCAACTAAGCCCAGTATCACCTACAAAAGGGCTACTTCCCTTCACAATAGTCTGGTATCCAATTGCCCTGAAGTGACTCCTTCTAAAGACTGGCTGAAAAACTCACGGGGGTTCACAAAATGTCATTCTTGCAAAGCATGTACCTATGGTATCAACAAAACCAGTTACCATACAGCTTTTAGCAGTAAAGACATTAAAATTTCAAAATCCCTCCACTGCA
>NC_136073.1:721895654-721898154 GCF_964261635.1 Lissotriton helveticus
AAGTACACATATTATCAGTAGCAAAATTACCAGCATAGTTACTAGTACATAAAAAGCGAATGGTGATAGTATGTTAACATGCTGTAAATGAATAAGAGTTAGCAACACTTATAAGCAGCCGCGGGCCGTGGAGGGAGTTACGGTGAGGCAGGGAGGCGGGGAGGGGGAGAAGCAGGGTGGAGAATACAAGTACACATATTATCAGTAGCAAAATTACCAGCATAGTTACTAGTACATAAAAAGCGAATGGTGACAGTATGTTAACATGCTGTAAATGAATAAGAGTTAGCAACACTTATAAGCAGCCGCGGGCCGTGGAGGGAGTTACGGTGGGGCAGGGAGGCGGGGAGGGGGAGGGGCAGGGTAGAGAGGGCTCCACCCTGCTTCTCCCCCTCCCCACCTCCCTGCCTCACCGTAACTCCCTCCACGGCCCGCGGCTGCTTATATCTCACCCTCCCTAATACACATATTATATTATTTGCTAAGAAGGTCTCTTTGTGTTGGTTTAGGGCGTGCCCATACTTTAGTGTCTTAGATTTGAAGGAATCACATCAGCATACACCAGCTCTCTCTTCATGTGAACCGCATCAACTGTTGTGTATGTGTGTTCGGCAAAGCAATATAAAACCCGCCTCATGCCTAGAATTGGCAGAAGTTGCACTTATGTTATGAGTATGAAGTCGTGGAGATTAGACCTCATAACAATTCTGTATCGTGTTGTTCTTGAAACTTTAGCACTCGCTGTACAGATATAGTTTAACAAGCAAAGCAGATAGTAGAGCAATAACATATTATTCTCATGTAAACCACGATGAACTACTAGGTGGAAAGCTAAAGCAACAACTAAGTGTCGTGTGCAGAAGTTGCAAAAAAGGAAAAATGGCGTTTAAACCGGTAATGAGCCCATGCTAACTTAACACGGTGTAAAGATATCCAGGACCTAGATGACACCTCCCCATGATCCGGAAACGAACTGAATAAGATAATAGAAGTGCCATCTCATGAGAGCAGATTGCAAGTTTATATGTGGACGGTCCGCAAGGTAAAGCATTAGAAACTAGGAAAATTTAATGCTAAAGAAAAATAAAACAGCCAAGTACTTTATCGAGTCTTAAGCCAATAGGCAAGGTAAATAATAAAAACTTGACAAATAAGTCAATGAATTGTCAATGAAATGCTAGTACTCAGCATATCAAACATGAAAAAGGTCTATGACATAACTGTGTATGCAAAATAAGCTGCAACAGCCTCCAATAGGAAGTCACCGTCTTCATCCGAAAACAGTTCAGCCATCCAATTTAAAAGCGGAAAAGAACATACGTGCTCTCCCAGCACCGGATCCTCTATCACCATCAGAGGACAGCTCGGTGGGTTTTCAAGAAAGCTCTGTTCCAAGAAAGACTGTGCTGCCGCCAATAAATTCCAGGGACCAATTAGTCCATGCATCAATGCCACAGCCATAATCCTTTCGCCAGGACAAACCAACTCGTGAGTAATGATAGGAGTCATCAGCTGATTAAAGTCGACGTCAGGAGAAACCGGTCCGCAGAGACACAAATCAATGGCCCAATCGAAATCACAGGTCAGGCAGTGAAATACAGGCTGGACACAGGTGAAGTAGGAGAATCGAAAAGATAATCCATATGCCGTGCTTAATATCGCCAACGGCATTGTGCCATAATATTCTAGCATGCGATTGCGGAACAGTGTCAGCAGCTGCAGGGTGGGAGGTTGCATAGGAGGGACATCCATATTTAAAAATGTAAAAAAGCACAAGAGCGTCCGCTGGTAATGCAAGTAAAAATGCCAATCCACGAAGCAGAGTGGAGAAAATAGAATGAAAGAAAGCAGGGATGACTCCAAAGATTTTCTCAAATGAAGTCACGAGACCACTGGTAACAACTTTAAAAAAGTGCGCCAGGGTCTTTGTGGAGGATGCGTTAAAGATAGTCCGAACCATCTTGCTGAAATTGAAAGGCAAATCTGAATTGAAAAGGGTCTGCACCTCTGTACGGGTGTTCGCTATGTGAAGCACGAAAGTTTCACGGGCCGAACTCAAGGCCACCTCTCTCTGAGACAAAAGAGCTCTTATTCTTGCCATGCCGTTGAAATCTCTCCCAAGGTTGGTATTTGTGGCCAGATTGAAAACTCCCTATGTTCATGTGTGGGAGAAAATAGAACATTTCTGCAGCAAATAACCCGTTCACTTACTGTTACGATAAAAGGAATACTTTTAATTAACTCAGAACAATCTTCATTATTGAGCATCAAATAACTACCATTTTCCAACAACTTGAACGTGGGGATGATAGCAGGAACTGGCGTGTCTTGCAACACGCAAGCCATATTTGGTCGGTGTTTGTTGCATGAACCGTGTAACTGTATGTGCCTACACATTAGTGAATGATCTGGCGTCTCAGTGCATTCCTCTCCATTCAGATAAACTTCTTGATCATCTTTGAAACATCTGTATGTGTATGGAAGCGACCAGACCTCATGA
>NC_136073.1:721903154-721935654 GCF_964261635.1 Lissotriton helveticus
TCTCTCTCCATTTGATTGATTGTTATCCAAGTATTTACTGTTTTAGAATTAGTTCTCTTTGGTTCATTCTCTATTTACAAACAAACACAGAGTCGCAATACTCTGTTTAGTCTTTGCAGATAACGAAAAATCGTGTAAAAAAAAAAAGAAAAGGAATCGAGCAAAATCAGTAGGCCACTAATGGGATCTCTTTTTGACCTCGCTAAAATAGAAACATTAGGAACAACCCCTCATGACAAATACAAAACTAGTGAGATGAACTGAACTCCACACAATGATGGCTGCAAAACAGCTCGGCTCCGCCACCCACCCCGCCCAAAATAACGATAAAGAACGGCTGCCATGATTGGTTGCGGAATGACCACGACGGAGCTACGAAATGGTGCTGCTCTCATGCTAACCCCAGCTTCAGTCTGAAACATCCAGAAACACTGTAGACTACCAATTCGATCAGTTCCGGTAGCGCCCCAATGTAACCCGGTAGAGAAGAACTAGCCCTCCCCTCTTTGACTGATGGTTCTTGTTGCCTGTCCCTTCTGTTGTCATTTAACAGAACTATTTAGCCTGCTGAAAGGGGTTGTGTTCCGACCGCTGGTTGGTGGAGACATTTTGACTATATTCTGTACCTGCGTTGTCGCGTAATGCGTCATATGACACGCCGCGTTAGCGCATCCGGAAGTCATCCGGGGCGCGCAGCGCGTAACGTAAGCATAACAAGTCATGTGACTTGTTAATAAAACTTTTCATTGGTTCATTTTACTTTTCTTATTGTAATGATGAAAGGCTTGGTCATATGACCTAAAAATTACGCTTTTCATTACTTCCGAACATTATTTTTTCTTAAATATATGTTATAATGTTCCAGGCTAATGTACTTTCCCGGAAATTTTACAACTGTCCTGCAAGTAAAATATATTCTTTTTTCGAGAAAAAGAGCGTTTCTTCGTCCCATGACGGAGCCGTTGAGCAAAAGAGGGTCGACCTGCTGTCTTAGTCGCCGATACGCCTGAATATGAGATTCTTATCGATCACTTTATGTTGCAGGAATAGAAAACACAACAGCCCTTGACCATTTATCTTTACTGCGTTCCTTCGTATTATACCTTTTACCCTTCATGTAATTGGTCTGCTTTATTTCACTTGCCTTTTAATGATTCTAAAACAGTCACTATTATTAAAAACTTTACCAATGTATATACTACTACCATGTTTTCTTTTAAAAACCTTTATTGTGAAAATTTCATTATACAAATACGAGCCTATAACCACGTGGGCCTGCCACAGAGCAAACTGTAATCGTATATGATGAATAGACATTTACACTGTAGAGGAACGTAACGGGCGGGCCATTAGGTTGCAAGAACTAAGGTGTCTAACAGTTACGGAATCGGTGGACGTACATTTTATAATTAAAATACGACAGGGCCAGTTACAATAAAATTATCTAGATATACATTTGCGGGCAAGTACCATGGGTGACGTTAATTCGAACTTTCAACAGTACAGTAATCAATAACACATCAGAACTTAATATCAATAGGGATGTCGAAATATTCAATCAATTCTCGTCCCCGCCCGCCATGTGCTTCAAAACTGCATACGTATCTCGTGATTTCAAGGTTCTGCAACCAGTACACAACAAGGAGTTACGAGTCCCATTTATTCCGGCGCCATTTTGGGCGAGGACGGGCAGGTCCAGGATATAGTCAAAATGTCTCTACCAACCATCGACTATGATGATGTTCATATGCTGTATTTATTAGAGTAACACTCATCTGTCCACATGAAATTAATTTGCCACAATCTAAACATGTCATTTTAATCTTTCCAAAGTTCTTCTAAATATTTGGGACCGTTTCCCTTGCCTCTGAAGCTCTCAGTGCCACTTCTTTGATGAATGTACTAGCAGGTCAGGGGTTCTCCTCCAAATCTCTCTTTTATGCAGCACTATAATTAATTGGTGCCACCTCTCCATATGACGATGCATGGTATAGTTACCACAACTATATTTTTTTTCGGTTCCTCTGGAGAGTTCATCGTGGCAGATGAAGCGTGTAACGTACCGGGCATTTACCTTTTTTTGCATGTACAGGAAAGGAAAAAAAAATCGAGCGTCCGAGTTCTAAGGTGTCCCAGGGCCATTTTAGTGGACCAGGCCCAAATCCAAAGAACAGGCCGCCATTTTGAGAGTCCTCTTGCAGCCGCCTGTCGCTGTAGCATCAAGAGCAGCCGAAACTCAGCTGAATGGCAACTGAAACGGTAAAGGGGCGCCCCACTACAGCAGACGAGCATCCACCTAGGAAGGCCCATTCACGCCGGCTCCCCCCCCCTTCGGGCACCCCACGCCGTTATTCGGAGCAGTATTGTAGGATGGCCACACCAGTGCGGCAACTTGCTAGACATCACCTCGGTGGTAACCGAATCTCAACGCCTTGTGGTGTCTCCTATTCAGAAAACATTGTTATGCTGCCTTCGACCTATTCGCCGCAAGTGCGCACACAACTCAACTACATAGCTTGCTAGACACCACCTCGGTGCCATCCGGATCTTGGAATGTCAGCACCTTTTGGTGTCTTCTCTTCAGAAAATATTGTTGCGCTGCCTTTGGCCCCATTCGCACATCGGTCCGCTACTGACGCCATCTCACAGGCTAATGGGGCGCCCCACGCCAAGTTTCAGCATTGTAGAATAACCACACCAGTACAGCAACTTGCTAGACATCACCTCGGTGCCATCCGGATCTCGGCGCCCCACTGCAGATGAAGTGCCTCTCAACTATGAAACCACCACGGTGACATCCGGATCTTGGCGCGTTGTGCTGCCTTCGGCCTATTCGCACATCGGTCCGCTACTGACGCCATCTCACAGGCTAATGGGGCGACCCACGCCAAGTTTCAGCATTGTAGGATGACCACACCAGTACAGCAACTTGCTAGACATCACCTCGGTGCCATCCGGATCTCGGCGCCCCACTGCAGATGAAGTGCCTCTCAACTATGAAACCACCACGGTGACATCCGGATCTTGGCGCGTTGTGCTGCCTTCGGCCTATTCGCACATCGGTCCGCTACTGACGCCATCTCACAGGCTAATGGGGCGACCCACGCCGAGTTTCAGCATTGTAGGATGACCACACCAGTACAGCAACTTGCTAGACATCACCTCAGTGCCATCCGAATCTTGGCATCTCAACGCCTAGTGGTATCTTCCATACAAAAAATATTGTTACGCTGCCTTTGGCCCCATTCGCACATCAGTCCGCAACTTAGACATCACCTCGGTGCCATCCGGATCTTGGCATCTCAGCGCCTTGTGGTGTCAGTCAGAAAATATTGTTGCGCTGCCTTTGGCCCCATTCGCACATCGGTCCGCTACTGACGCCATCTCACAGGCCAACGGGGCGCCCCACGCCGACTTTCAACATTGTAGGATGGCCACAGAAGTGCGACAACTTACTAGACACCACCTCGGTGCCATCCGGATCTTGGCGCGTTGTGCTGCCTTCGGCCTATTCGCACATCGCTCCGCTACTGACGCAAACTCACAGGCCAACGGGGCGCCCCACGCCGACTTTCAGCATTGTAGGATGGCCACACCAGTGCTGCAACTTGCTGGACACCACCTCGGTGCCATCCGGATCTTGGCGCGTTGTATTGCCTTCGGCCTATTCGCACATCGGTCCGCTACTGACGCCGCCTCACGTGCCAACGTATTTTCTCCGCATTTTATACCCTATGCCGCATAACAGGTCATGTGACTTGTTTATAAAACTTTTCATTGGTTCATTTTACTTTTGGTTTCCTAATGATGGAAGGCTTGATCATATGACCTAAAAACAACACTTTTCATTGGATGAAAACTTTTTTTTCCCCCCAAACGATGAAAGCCCCACATTGTTTCTGGATGTTTCAGACTAAACTGGCGTCAGCATGAGAGCACCACCATCTCGTAGCTCCGTCGTGGTCATTCCGTGAGCAATCATGGCAGCCGCTCCCCACCAGAAGCCTGCAGGAGTCGGGGCCCCCAAAACTTTTGATGAATTCTCAAGGCGGAGGGGACGCTTTCGAGAATGGGGTCCAAGACCTAGCAGACAAGCGTCCGATTTCCAAGGTGTCCCAGGGCCATTTCAGTGGACCACGCCCAAAAAGGAAAGAGCCTGCCGCCATTTTGAGAGTCCTGTGGCAGCCGCCTATCGCTGCACCGCAAGAGTGGGCGCAACTCAGCTGAATGGCGGATTTTGACACAGTGGACCAAAAGCGGACGGAATGGCAACTGAAACGGTAAAGGGGCGCCCCACTAAAACAGATGAGACTCCACCTGGAGAGGCCCGTTCACGCCGCCTCCCCCGGGGCGCCCCACGCCGTTATTCGGAGCAGCATTGTAGGATACCAAAACCAGTGCGGCAACTTACTGGACATCACCTTGGTGCCATCGTTCTGCTGCCTTGGAACTATTCGCACAACAGTTTGCTACTGATGACCCACCCCCCGCGACGCCCCACGCCGTTATTTGCTGGGTGGCAACTTACTAGACATCACTTTCGTGTCATCTAGATTTCGGCGCGTTCTGCTGCCTTGGAACTATTCGCACAACAGTTTGCTACTGATGACCCACCCCCCGCGACGCCCCACGCCGGAAATCTGGACGTTGTGCTGCGTTGGGACTATTCGCACAGCCGACCGCTACTTCGTTGTTTTTCCCTAAAAATGTTTATATGTTATTACTATTTTTGTTTTCTTGTATATATTTATAAATTATTAAAGTTTTATAATCTTACTACTTTGTCGGAGTGCTATATATTTTTAATGTGACACATAATTGTAAAAACTTTGATGTACAAAGAGTCATCCCTGGAATCTTCCGCTTCACGCTCGGTCCCCTCCCCAATCACAATACAGGATGGTTTTCAGATAATAGCAACGCTTCTGCTGTGACGGATCTCATCGAGTGTGGGCCTTGATCTACTATAACTCCTTTGAAGAGGGGTGATTCTTTACAGCTGTGGCCATAAACTACATCTGCAGGGCTAGCTGATAGCCTAGGACCGGCCTGGACAATCGGACACAGAGGAAAAGGAGTGTCAGAGGGTGCGGTAGTGAATAGGGCGAAAGGGATGTGTCGGGCGGGCACAGGGTGTGATTCTCAGGGAAGAGCAGCGCAGATGGGGGGAGGTTTATTACCCATGCATAAGACAGAGAGCGGGGGTGACCACTGCCTGGGGGAGATGCTTGCGAGGGTGGGGAGCCATGCTAAGGATCGACAGCGTGCACAGAGTGGGTCTGGTCAAGGCATCTAAAATGGCTGCCGTGCACGACAAAAGTGTGGCATTTGAAAAAAGACAAGATGGCGCACACAATGTTTTTCAACAATTCCTGATTTCCTTCGAATCTAACGTTAACAGACGTTGGGGCATATTACCAAAGTTAAGCGATATTTATCCCTAACGATGCATTGCAAAGATTTTTTTACCGTCAGAAATTATCGCAGATAAACCTTGCTATTATCAAGGTTTATCGCAAATACGATAAAAAACGACCGCAATGCATTAATATCGCTGAAAACTCAGCGATATTCATGCATTACCGAGCTAATGCTCTTAGCCATGTTATCCACCTCCCATCGGATAACATGGCTAAGAACTGCTCAGGGCAGCTGTTACTTTTTGGAGATATTCGCGCTTATCTCGAATATTTCCAAAAGTTGATAATAGGAGATAGCGATGTTAGCGACTGTTTCCAGTCGCTAACATCTTGGCATCGCTATCTCCTACTAGCCGTCGCTAACTGGTGTTAGCAACAGCTAGGTAATACAGATATAATTTTATCTCCGCGAAGCGGAGCGCTGTTAAAGATATATATCTTGTTTTTGAACGTTAATTTCTCAAAATGCACTGAAGCACATATATTGAGACATAGCAAAGGCACATCGGGCTACCAGTCCCTAGGAGATAGCGATGTTAGCGACTGTTTCCAGTCGCTAACATCTTGGCATGCCCACTTTGCATGTCATTAGTGATAAATATCACTCACATGCAAAGTGGGACCCAAGATGGTCACTATCTCCTACTAGCCGTCGCTAACTGGTGTTAGCAACAGCTAGGTAATACAGATATAATTTTATCTCCGCGAAGCGGAGCGCTGTTACAGATATATATCTTGTTTTTGAACGTTAATTTCTCAAAATGCACTGAAGCACATATATTGAGACATAGCAAAGGCACATCGGGCTACCAGTCCCTAATATTTTACCAAGTTTCGTGCAAATCCATTCAGCCGTTCGATTATTATTATTATTATTTTTTTTGCCCCGCGGGGCCCTTTTAAAACCTCCACATCAAACCTAGGGGGTCAGCGAGGATCTACTATGCCCCCTTATGGTCATTTGCCCCTTCGCTTTGGCCTCCTCTTGTCTCTCGATCCTACCGAGAGACAAGATGGCGGCCGCTACGTACTGTTTGGAATGTTTACAGACACCGGAGAGCCAATCAGCTTCGCTTCGCAAAGCTCCGTAACGCGAAAAGTACGCGAAGCGGTGCGCTGTTACAGATATATATCTTTTTTTGAACGTTAATTTCTCAAAATCCACTGAAGCACATATATTGAGACCTAGCAAAGGCACATCGGGCTACCAGTCCCTACAATTTTGCCAAGTTTCGTGCAAATCCATTCAGCCGTTCGATTATTATTATTATTTATTTTTTTTGCCCCGCGGAGCCCTTTTAAAACCTCCACATCAAACCTAGGGGGTCAGCGAGGATCTACTATTCCCCCTTATGGTCATTTGCCCCTTCGCTTTGGCCTCCTCTTGTCTCTCGATCCTACCGAGAGACAAGATGGCGGCCGCTACGGACTGTTTGGAATGTTGACAGACGCCAGAGAACCAATCAGCTTCGCTTCACAAAGCTCCGTTGCGCGAAAAGTACGCGTCCTGGGCCGCTGCCCGGTCCGCTGTTACAGATATATATCTTTTTTTAAACGTTAATTTCTCAAAATCCACTGGAGCACATATATTGAGACCTACAAAAGGCACATCGGGCTACCAGTCCCTACAATTTTGCCAAGTTTCGTGCAAATCCATTCAGCCGTTCGGGCTAAAAGTGAGGCCAACCGCCCTATGGAAAACTCAATGTTAAAAACACGTTTTGGGACCCCCCTTTTTTCTCGGCCCCCACTGGACGAACCCCCCCCAAATTTTCAAGGGCTGCTCAGAAACAAAATGTGCCATTTTCCTGAAAATTTCAGCCAATTCCGTCCACAAACGCCAAAGTTATTAGACATAGAATTTTCAAAAAACCCATAGAGAAAAAATCCTAACTATATATACCTACTGGCGACCGCCAGTAGGTAATATACACATATATATACACACATATATATATATATATTCACAAGTTCCGTTTCTGCCTCAAGACTCGCTCACATAAAGCGCCCTCCCAAGCAGCACAGACACGGACCATAGATTTTAGTGCTTCTTTATTTCAGAATTCGCGTGCTAGTCGCCATAACGTTTCGGCTCACCCGGAGCCTTGTTCACATGACAAAGTGAAAGTGCATTTACTCCCTTATGTACGTCATACAGCACCCTGCACGTGACAGGGGTCCTGATAGCCATGGAAAACAGACTGTGCAGTAAGCAGCAATAGAACCTTGGTAACAAAAATCAAAACAAATGGTTTACAATGCAGGTTAAAAATCGTAATGTATAATAAATAACCTAATAATTGCTTTAGAGAAAACCATGTTTGATTTAGACAATGAGCCCTGCATATTCATAGTAAATAGGGCTTAAAATACATCCTAATAGTAATTTAATGCAAATAAATTCCAGATGCTAATGAGTGATTTCATGAGTTTGAATTCATAATTATAAATGAAAACATACATCAAAACATATAAACCAATGTTAAATGCATTCATGTTATATACTAAACTTGTGCTATGCTGTACTGCAACACTTGTCCGTTAATGAGTGAAATATTGGGATGAATCCCTGAATAATCTCAAATGGCCGGTCTGATATCAACTGCAGATCCCTGCAGATGAAGATACATAAAGGGTAGTACAAAAAATGTGCAATAAAGTGCTAAGTGATGAATAGTGCAATATATAATCAAATATATGAAATATATCAGATAAGCAGCAGGAGTCAATCTATTGAGAGTCAGCATGGTCGGACTGAGCCCAGTCTCGTCCATTGAACGAAGTCATAAATTTCTGTAAATATTCATATAAATTGATATGAGCAACAGATGAAACAAAGTATTCAGTGCATATAGGAAAACACCACAGGTTATAGGAGAATATAGGTCACCACCTACTAGTTCTAAAAATGCATTTTATCACAGAAATGAATAAAAATCTCCTAAGATAATAAATAGTACATATAATGTTTAAAACCATAATTTCCAAATGATAAAAACCATTTAAAAAATGACAGTAAAAACCAACTTCATATATGTACAGGAGTTTGCATGACTAGAACGATCATGATAGATCAAGCTTACATTTGACTATTCATCCCAACGCTGTATACAAATCCTCAGTGACATTTAACCCTACCGGGGCCTTAGAGTCTAGGAGGAGTATATATTTGGTTTCCAATTTGCGGAGCGCAGCCTCCCTATTGCCCCCTCTCCTGCTTGCAGGGACAGCATCAATCACAAAAAATGTTAGATCTTTATTGTTGCTTTGATGTGCCTCCTTAAAATGGCACGCCACCGGGTAGGTATTGTCTTGATTTGATATTGCCCTCAGGTGCTGTAGAATACGTTTGTGCACTTCTAACTTTGTGCTACCAACGTACCTGAGGGCGCAAGGGCACTGGAGTACATATATAGCGTACTCTGACTTGCATGTTAGGTTCTGTCTATTTTGTGTCACTAAAACCATCTTTATATGTTTTTGTGTTGACACCATGCGAGCAAGATTTACAGACTTTACATTTAAAGAAACCCCCATTCTTCTGATACCAGGTGGTTTTGGCCATAACCTCAGGGTTAGTATCAACTAATCGGTCCCTCATTGAAGGGGCTCTGTTAAAGGTTAAGGTAACTTTGCGTGGTAAAGTGGGACCTATGATGGGGTCGCTAGTCAAGATCGCTCAATTGCGATTGAAGATCCGATACAAATCGCGATGTTGCTTGTTGAAGCCAGTTATGAACCTGAAATCATTAGTATCAGAGGCTTCATTGGGAATATCAACGCTTGAGATTGACTGGTCATATTTGGCCAAAAGATCCTGTCTCACCCTCAAACGTGACTTGACTATAGCATTATCAATCATTGCCTCAGAATACCCTTGTTGCAGGAATCTGATTTTGCTGGATTTTTGTGCCTCCACCAGTTCAACTTCAGTGCTGCACACCCTGCGTAGTCTTAACATCTCCCCATAGAAGATACTAGCTATGAGATGATGAGGGTGCCCGCTAGCTGCATGGAGTATAGTGTTGCCAGCGGTCTTTTTTCTATATAACCTGGTTTCAATCTTGCCTTTGTCAATATATACTTCGGTGTCTAAAAATGTGACATTTGCCTGACTGATGGTGACAGTGAATTTAAGATTAAGATTATTACACATATATATACACACATATATATTACCTACTGGCGGTCGCCAGTAGGTATATATAGTTAGGATTTTTTCTCTATGGGTTTTTTGAAAATTCTATGTCTAATAACTTTGGCGTTTGTGGACGGAATTGGCTGAAATTTTCAGGAAAATGGCACATTTTGTTTCTGAGCAGCCCCTGAAAATTGGGGGGGGTTTCGTCCAGGGGGGGTCGAGAAAAAAGGGGGGTCCCAAAACGTGTTTTTAACATTGAGTTTTCCATAGGGCGGTTGGCCTCACTTTTAGCCCGAACGGCTGAATGGATTTGCACGAAACTTGGCAAAATTGTAGGGACTGGTAGCCCGATGTGCCTTTTGTAGGTCTCAATATATGTGCTCCAGTGGATTTTGAGAAATTAACGTTTAAAAAAAGATATATATCTGTAACAGCGGACTGGGCAGCGGCCCAGGACGCGTACTTTTCGCGCAACGGAGCTTTGTGAAGCGAAGCTGATTGGTTCTCCGGCGTCTGTCAACATTCCAAACAGTCCGTAGCGGCCGCCATCTTGTCTCTCGGTAGGATCGAGAGACAAGAGGAGGTCAAAACAAAGGGGGAAATAACTATAAGGGGGCATAGTAGATCCTCGCTGACCCCCTAGGTTTGATGTGGAGGTTTTAAAAGGGCCCCGCGGGGCAAAAAAAAATAATAATAATAATAATCGAACGGCTGAATGGATTTGCACGAAACTTGGCAAAATTGTAGGGACTGGTAGCCCGATGTGCCTTTGCTAGGTCTCAATATATGTGCTTCAGTGGATTTTGAGAAATTAACGTTCAAAAAAAGATATATATCTGTAACAGCGCACCGCTTCGCGTACTTTTCGCGTTACGGAGCTTTGCGAAGCGAAGCTGATTGGCTCTCCGGTGTCTGTAAACATTCCAAACAGTACGTAGCGGCCGCCATCTTGTCTCTCGGTAGGATCGAGAGACAAGAGGAGGCCAAAGCGAAGGGGCAAATGACCATAAGGGGGCATAGTAGATCCTCGCTGACCCCCTAGGTTTGATGTGGAGGTTTTAAAAGGGCCCCGCGGGGCAAAAAAAAAAATAATAATAATAATCGAACGGCTGATGACCATAAGGGGGCATAGTAGATCCTCGCTGACCCCCTAGGTTTGATGTGGAGGTTTTAAAAGGGCCCCGCGGGGCAAAAAAAAATAATAATAATAATAATCGAACGGCTGAATGGATTTGCACGAAACTTGGTAAAATATTAGGGACTGGTAGCCCGATGTGCCTTTGCTATGTCTCAATATATGTGCTTCAGTGCATTTTGAGAAATTAACGTTCAAAAACAAGATATATATCTGTAACAGCGCTCCGCTTCGCGGAGATAAAATTATATGTGTATTACCTAGCTGTTGCTAACACCAGTTAGCGACGGCTAGTAGGAGATAGCGACCATCTTGGGTCCCACTTTGCATGTGAGTGATATTTATCACTAATGACATGCAAAGTGGGCATGCCAAGATGTTAGCGACTGGAAACAGTCGCTAACATCGCTATCTCCTATTATCAACTTTTGGAAATATTCGAGATAAGCGCGAATATCTCCAAAAAGTAACAGCTGCCCTGAGCAGTTCTTAGCCATGTTATCCAATGGGAGGTGGATAACATGGCTAAGAGCATTAGCTCGGTAATGCATGAATATCGCGGAGTTTTCAGCGACATTAATGCATTGCGCTCGTTTTTTATCGTATTTGCGATAAACCTTGATAATAGCAAGGTTTATCTGCGATAATTTCTGACGGTAAAAAAATCTTTGCAATGCATCGTTAGGGATAAATATCGCTTAACTTTGGTAATATGCCCCAACGTCTGTTAACGTTCGATTCGAAGGAAATCAGGAATTGTTGAAAAACATTGTGTGCGCCATCTTGTCTTTTTTCAAATGCCACACTTTTGTCGTGCACGGCAGCCATTTTAGATGCCTTGACCAGATCCACTCTGTGAACGCTGTCGATCCTTACCATGGCTCCCCACCCTCGCAAGCATCTCCCCCAGGCAGTGGTCACCCCCGCTCTCTGTTTTATGCATGGGTAATAAACCTCCCCCCATCTGCGCTGTTCTTCCCTGAGAATCACACCCTGTGCCCGCCCGACACCTCCCTTTCGCCCTATTCACTACCGCACCCTCTGACACTCCTTTTCCTCTGTGTCCGATTGTCCAGGCCGGTCCTAGGCTATCAGCTAGCCCTGCAGATGTAGTTTATGGCCACAGCTGTAAAGAATCACCCGTCTTCAAAGGAGTTATAGTAGATCAAGGCCCACACTCGATGAGATCCGTCACAGCAGAAGCGTTGCTATTATCTGAAAACCATCCTGTATTGTGATTGGGGAGGGGACCGAGCGTGAAGCGGAAGATTCCAGGGATGACTCTTTGTACATCAAAGTTTTTACAATTATGTGTCACATTAAAAATATATAGCACTCCGACAAAGTAGTAAGATTATAAAACTTTAATAATTTATAAATATATACAAGAAAACAAAAATAGTAATAACATATAAACATTTTTAGAGAAAAACAACGAAGTAGCGGTCGGCTGTGCGAATAGTCCCAACGCAGCACAACGTCCAGATTTCCGGCGTGGGGCGTCGCGGGGGGTGGGTGATCAGTAGCAAACTGTTGTGCGAATAGTTCCAAGGCAGCAGAACGCGCCGAAATCTAGATGACACAAAAGTGATGTCTAGTAAGTTGCCACCCAGCAAATAACGGCGTGGGGCGTCGCGGGGGGTGGGTCATCAGTAGCAAACTGTTGTGCGAATAGTTCCAAGGCAGCAGAACGATGGCACCAAGGTGATGTCCAGTAAGTTGCCGCACTGGTTTTGGTATCCTACAATGCTGCTCCGAATAACGGCGTGGGGCGCCCCGGGGGAGGCGGCGTGAACGGGCCTCTCCAGGTGGAGTGTCATCTGTTGTAGTGGGGCGCCCCTTTACCGTTTCAGTTGCCATTCCGTCCGCTTTTGGTCCACTGTGTCAAAATCCGCCATTCAGCTGAGTTGCGCCCACTCTTGCGGTGCAGCGATAGGCGGCTGCCACAGGACTCTCAAAATGGCGGCAGGCTGTTTCCTTTTTGGGCCTGGTCCACTGAAATGGCCCTGGGACACCTTGGAAATCGGACGCTTGTCTGCTAGGTCTTGGACCCCATTCTCGAAAGCGTCCCCTCCGCCTTGAGAATTCATCAAAAGTTTTGGGGGCCCCGACTCCTGCAGGCTTCTGGTGGGGAGCGGCTGCCATGATTGCTCGCGGAATGACCACGACGGAGCTACGAGATGGTGGTGCTCTCATGGTGACGCCAGCTTCAGTCTGAAACATCCAGAAACAAGGTGGGGCTTTCATCGTTTGGGGGGAAAAAAAAGTTTTCATCCAATGAAAAGTGTTGTTTTTAGGTCATATGATCAAGCCTTCCATCATTAGGAAACCAAAAGTAAAATGAACCAATGAAAAGTTTTATAAAGAAGTCACATGACCTGTTATGCGGCATAGGGTATAAAATGTGGAGAAAATACGTTGGCACGTGAGGCGGTGTCAGTAGCGGACCGATGTGCGAATAGGCCGAAGGCAACACAACGCGCCAAGATCCGGATGGCATCGAGGTGGTGTCATAGTTGAGAGTTCTGAGCAGCGGTTGTAACACTGTCTGAAGCTTATTTGCAGCTGCTGCAGCTTCACTACGCGCGAAGATCCGGATGGCACCGAGGTGGTGTGTAGGAAGTTGCCGCACTGGTGTGGCCATCCTACAATGCTGAAAGTCGGCGTGGGGCGCCCCGTTGGCCTGTGAGTTTGCGTCAGTAGCGGACCGATGTGCGAATAGGCCGAAGGCAGCACAACGCGCCAAGATCCGGATGGCACCGAGGTGGTGTCTAGTAAGTTGTCGCACTTCTGTGGCCATCCTACAATGTTGAAAGTCGGCGTGGGGCGCCCCGTTGGCCTGTGAGATGGTGTCAGTAGCGGACTGATGTGTGAATGGGGCTAAAGGCAGCGCAACAATATTTTCTACTATATTTCCGGTGTAGAAGAGACCACAAGGCGCTGAGATGCCAAGATCCGGATGGCACCGAGGTGGTGTCTTGCAAGTTGTGGTACTGGTGTGGCCATCCTACAATGCTGAAAGTCGGCGTGGGGCGCCCCGTTGGCCTGTGAGATGGCGTCAGTAGCGGACCGATGTGCGAATAGGCCGAAGGCAGCACAACAATATTTTCTGACTGACACCACAAGGCGCTGAGATGCCAAGATCCGGATGGCACCGAGGTGATGTCTAAGTTGCGGACTGGTGTGCGAATGGGGCCAAAGGCAGCGTAACAATATTTTTTGTATGGAAGATACCACTAGGCGTTGAGATGCCAAGATTCGGATGGCACTGAGGTGATGTCTAGCAAGTTGGTGTGGTCATCCTACAATGCTGAAACTCGGCGTGGGTCACCCCATTAGCCTGTGAGATGGCGTCAGTAGCGGACCGATGTGCGAATAGGCCGAAGGCAGCACAACGCGCCAAGATCCGGATGTCACCGTGGTGGTTTCATAGTTGAGAGGCACTTCATCTGCAGTGGGGCGCCGAGATCCGGATGGCACCGAGGTGATGTCTAGCAAGTTGCTGTACTTGTGTGGTCATCCTACAATGCTGAAACTCGGCGTGGGTCGCCCCATTAGCCTGTGAGATAGCAGTTCTTTGGATTTGCGAATAGGCCGAAGGCAGCACAACAATATTTTCTGACTGACACCACAAGGCGCTGAGATGCCAAGATCCGGATGGCACCGAGGTGATGTCTAAGTTGCGGACTGGTGTGCGAATGGGGCCAAAGGCAGCGTAACAATATTTTTTGTATGGAAGATACCACTAGGCGTTGAGATGCCAAGATTCGGATGGCACTGAGGTGATGTCTAGCAAGTTGCTGTGGTCATCCTACAATGCTGAAACTCGGCGTGGGTCACCCCATTAGCCTGTGAGATGGCGTCAGTAGCGGACCGATGTGCGAATAGGCCGAAGGCAGCACAACGCGCCAAGATCCGGATGTCACCGTGGTGGTTTCATAGTTGAGAGGCACTTCATCTGCAGTGGGGCGCCGAGATCCGGATGGCACCGAGGTGATGTCTAGCAAGTTGCTGTACTTGTGTGGTCATCCTACAATGCTGAAACTCGGCGTGGGTCGCCCCATTAGCCTGTGAGATAGCAGTTCTTTGGATTTGGGCCTGGCTCGTCTGCTGTAGTGGGGCGCCCCTTTACCGTTTCAGTTGCCATTCAGCTGAGTTTCGGCTGCTCTTGATGCTACAGCGACAGGCGGCTGCAACAGGACTCTCAAAATGGCGGCCTGTTCTTTGGATTTGGGCCTGGTCCACTAAAATGGCCCTGGGACACCTTAGAACTCGGACGCTCGATTTTTTTTTCCTTTCCTGTACATGCAAAAAAAGGTAAATGCCCGGTACGTTACACGCTTCATCTGCCACGATGAACTCTCTAGAGGAACCGAAAAAAAATATAGTTGTGGTAACTATACCATGCATCGTCATATGGAGAGGTGGCAACAATTAATTATAGTGCTGCATAAAAGAGAGATTTGGAGGAGAACCCCTGACCTGCTAGTACATTCATCAAAGAAGTGGCACTGAGAGCTTCAGAGGCAAGGGAAACGGTCCCAAATATTTAGAAGAACTTTGGAAAGATTAAAATGACATGTTTAGATTGTGGCAAATTTATTTCATGTGGACATCTGAGTGTTACTCTAATAAATACAGCATATGAACATCATCATAGTCGATGGTTGGTAGAGACATTTTGACTATATCCTGGACCTGCCCGTCCTCGCCCAAAATGGCGCCAGAATAAATGGGACTCGTAACTCCTTGTTGTGTACTGGTTGCAGAACCTTGAAATCACGAGATACGTATGCAGTTTTGAAGCACATGGCGGGCGGGGACGAGAATTGATTGAATATTTCGACATCCCTATTGATATTAAGTTCTGATGTGTTATTGATTACTGTACTGTTGAAAGTTCGAATTAACGTCACCCATGGTACTTGCCCGCAAATGTATATCTAGATAATTTTATTGTAACTGGCCCTGTCGTATTTTAATTATAAAATGTACGTCCACCGATTCCGTAACTGTTAGACACCTTAGTTTTTGCAACCTAATGGCCCGCCCGTTACGTTCCTCTACAGTGTAAATGTCTATTCATCATATACGATTACAGTTTGCTCCGTGGCCGGCCCACGTGGTTATAGGCTCGTATTTGTATAATGAAATTTTCACAATAAAGGTTTTTAAAAGAAAACATGGTAGTAGTATATACATTGGTAAAGTTTTTAATAATAGTCACTGTTTTAGAATCATTAAAAGGCAAGTGAAATAAAGCAGACCAATTACATGAAGGGTAAAAGGTATAATACGAAGGAACGCAGTAAAGATAAATGGTCAAGGGCTGTTGTGTTTTCTATTCCTGCAACATAAAGTGATCGATAAGAATCTCATATTCAGGCGTATCGGCGACTAAGACAGCAGGGCGACCCTCTTTTGCTCAACGGCTCCGTCATGGGACGAAGAAACGCTCTTTTTCTCGAAAAAAGAATATATTTTACTTGCAGGACAGTTGTAAAATTTCCGGGAAAGTACATTAGCCTGGAACATTATAACATATATTTAAGAAAAAATAATGTTCGGAAGTAATGAAAAGCGTAATTTTTAGGTCATATGATCAAGCCTTTCATCATTACAATAAGAAAAGTAAAATGAACCAATGAAAAGTTTTATTAACAAGTCACATGACTTGTTATGCTTACGTTACGCGCTGCGCGCCCCGGATGACTTCCGGATGCGCTAACGCGGCGCGTCATATGACGCATTACGCGACAACGCAGGTACAGAATATAGTCAAAATGTCTCCACCAACCAGCGGTCGGAACACAACCCCTTTCAGCAGGCTAAATAGTTCTGTTAAATGACAACAGAAGGGACAGGCAACAAGAACCATCAGTCAAAGAGGGGAGGGCTAGTTCTTCTCTACCGGGTTACATTGGGGCGCTACCGGAACTGATCGAATTGGTAGTCTACAGTGTTTCTGGATGTTTCAGACTGAAGCTGGGGTTAGCATGAGAGCAGCACCATTTCGTAGCTCCGTCGTGGTCATTCCGCAACCAATCATGGCAGCCGTTCTTTATCGTTATTTTGGGCGGGGTGGGTGGCGGAGCCGAGCTGTTTTGCAGCCATCATTGTGTGGAGTTCAGTTCATCTCACTAGTTTTGTATTTGTCATGAGGGGTTGTTCCTAATGTTTCTATTTTTGCGAGGTCAAAAAGAGATCCCATTAGTGGCCTACTGATTTTGCTCGATTCTTTTTCTTTTTTTTTACACGATTTTTCGTTATCTGCAAAGACTAAACAGAGTATTGCGACTCTGTGTTTGTTTGTAAATAGAGAATGAACCAAAGAGAACTAATTCTAAAACAGTAAATACTTGGATAACAATGAATCAAATGGAGAGAGAAGCAGGCACGACGGATTACAATGGGGGCAAAGACCTGCGTTAACTACCTTTCACTATCTGCAAAGAGAGAGTACTCCTAATAGAAATGAGGGGGGGGGGCACCATTCAAAGCAGATCAGTGTGCATAAACACGAAAATGTTTTCACTTACCACGTACTTGACATTCGACAGCTTATGATATTTGCTATTAAAAAACCATTGAAATTCACTGAAAAAACCATAGGTTATAGACCATATATAGTTAGGAATTAGCATTTACAAAACCTTGAAAATTCACTGAAAAAACCATAGGTTATAGACCATATATAGTTAGGAATTAGCATTTAAAAAACCTTATTTTACTCACACAAAACCATTGAAATTCCATATATAGTTAGTTGCACTAACTATATATCGCGCACCTGCAATCCACTGCTGATGATGTCACATATTACATCATTCATGACATGGTCAGTGACATCACTGATGACATCACTGATGACATCTCAAATGACATCACTGATGACATCACTGATGACAACATCCAGTGACTGTATGTTTCTGTAAAGTTAAAATGTGTCTTACATATTGAAGAATGAGTGGAAGTATAAGTGTCTGGACAAAGGATTTAGTAGGTGCATGACTGAATGCATGAGTGAGTGATTAAATGTGTCTCACTGAGTGCATGGGTTAGTGACTAAAGTGTCTTAATTTGTGCATCATTATGTCTGTTGTTCTGTAAACTGCTGCATGTTTTGATCAGTAGCTATATGATTAACTATATGGGTTACTGATTGATTGTCCAAGTATTTGTATGGGAGACTGAGTGTGTGTGTGGCTGGCTGGGAGGTGTGTGACTCTGTGCAGATCAATGTGTACTTGTATCAATGATTGTATAACAAGGTAAGTATGTGTTAGTATATGTTTGAAAATGTAAGGTGCTCTATGTTTAACTGTATAGACAAGAAAATGGAAGTGTCATTGATTCTTTACAGGACTGACTAGGTGTGTGAGTAACTCCATGGATGAGTGGCAGACTGTGAGTGTCTGTATAGGTGTATGAGTGCATATGATAGTGTTGTAAAGATGAGTGATTGTATGTATGAATGATAGTATGGGTGAATGAGTGAAGGTGTGTGTAGACGTAGGAATCAGTGAGTGCGTATGTAGTAACTAGTATTGGTGTGTCAATGGTTTCAAAAATTATATTCTGTATTTAACACTGGGTGAAACAGAGGTTATATTAAAATGTGAGGAGATGCATTGTATTGTCACATGAATGATATCATCAGTGATGTGGTCATTGATGTCAAATGAGATGTCATCAGTGATGTCATCAGTGATGTCATTTGAGATGTCATCAGTGATGTCATCAGTGATGTCACTGACCATGTCATGAATGATGTAATATGTGACATCATCAGCAGTGGATTGCAGGTGCGCGATATATAGTTAGTGCAACTAACTATATATGGAATTTCAATGGTTTTGTGTGAGTAAAATAAGGTTTTTTAAATGCTAATTCCTAACAATATATGGTCTATAACCTATGGTTTTTTCAGTGAATATATATATACATATACACACATATATATACACACACATATATATACACATACACATATATATACATATATATATATATACATACACACATATATATATATATATATATATATATATACACACACACATATATATATATACACATATATACACATATATATATATACACACACACATATATATATATATACACACATACACATATATATATATTCACTGAAAAAACCATAGGTTATAGACCATATATAGTTAGGAATTAGCATTTAGAAAACCTTATTTTACTCACACAAAACCATTGAAATTCCATATATAGTTAGTTGCACTAACTATATATCGCGCACCCGCAATCCACTGCTGATGATGTCACATATTACATCATTCATGACATGGTCAGTGACATCACTGATGACATCACTGATGACATCACTGATGACATCACTGATGACATCACTGATGACATCTCATTTGACATCATTCTTGTGCTAATACGATAAACCTCTTCAGACTCTAATATAACCTTAGATACACTCAGTGTATACAGACACTCACACACTGTCACTCATCCATGGAGTTACTCACACACCTAGTCAGTCATGCAAAGAAACAATCTCACCTCCATTTCCTCAACTATACAGTTATACACACCTTACTTATTCAAACATATACTAACACATATTTACTCTCTTATACAATCCCTGATACAAGTTCACAATGATCCATACAGCCACTCACACATTCAGTGGCTCTCATGCACAGTTATTTATATATGCCAACTCTCACATGTACTGTGTTTTACATATGTACTTACTATGACATGTAGCATTGAGATATCCATTCACTCATCAATACACTCATGCACACAGTCAACCGCCCATGTAGCTTTTTCCACATGCACTCTTGAACTCATACACCTAGTGAATCAACTGCTCACACATCTATGCACAGAGTCACACACCTCCCAGCCACCCCCACACAAACTCAATCTCCCATAGAAATACTTGGGCAACCAATTAATAACACATATAGCCTCTCGTATAGCTAATGATCAACACATGCAGCAGTTTACATCACAACAGACATAATGATGCACAAATTAAGACAGTTTAGTCACTAACCCATGCATTCAGTGAGACACATTTAATCACTCACTCATACAGTCAGTCACGCACCTACTAAATCCTTCATCCAGACACTTATACATCCACTCATTCTTCAATATCTAAGACATATTTTAACTTTACAGAAACATACAGTCACTGGATGTTGTCATCAGTGATGTCATTTGAGATGTCATCAGTGATGTCATCAGTGATGTCACTGACCATGTCATGAATGATGTAATATGTGACATCATCAGCAGTGGATTGCGGGTGCGCGATATATAGTTAGTGCAACTAACTATATATGGAATTTCAATGGTTTTGTGTGAGTAAAATAAGGTTTTCTAAATGCTAATTCCTAACTATATATGGTCTATAACCTATGGTTTTTTCAGTGAATTTTCAAGGTTTTGTAAATGCTAATTCCTAACTATATATGGTCTATAACCTATGGTTTTTTCTGTGAATTTCATTGGTTTTTTAACAGCTAATATCTGTAGCTGTAAAATGTATTCTTCTTTAAATCCAAAAATATATTTTATATGTTTATGAATAATTTTTTTTTTAAATATTTTTTTTTCTTCGTTCCCGCTTCGCGAATCGGGAAGCTTCCCGTTAGCTGACCTTGATGCCGCGAAATAGACCGCGAGCCGGTAAACGTTTCTTTACCGCAAGTGCCGCGTTAGAAAACAACATCGTGACGCCTCCCGTCCGCATGACGTTCCACGTTGTCGCGTGATACGTCATATGACGTGCTACGTTAGCGAACTGGTACGCGAAGCGAGTGCCAAAGCGCAGGTTTCTGGAAGCAAACCGGGAGGCCCTGCAAAGCGCTTAACGTAAACACAGCAAGTCATGTGACTTGGTAATAACACTTTTCATTGGTTCATTTCACTTTTGGTTTCCTAATGATGTAAGACTAGGTCATATAATCTAAAATGAACACTTTTGATTGGTTGAGAACTCTTGTTTTTCCCAAATGATGAAAATCCCTCCTTCTTTCCTCACTCTGACTTTCATCATTGTGAGAGAAAGACCCTTTGTGATCACTGAGCAATGGCTTCTTTAGTAGCTTCAGCTGGTGCTTCCCCACCACCTCCACCACCTCCAAGGAAGAGAGGACCACCTGCTCAAGTTGTAATTCAACAAGAAGAAGAAGAAGAGGAACAGGAGGACGAGCACGAAGAGAGGCAGTTTTTGCCTGAGCAGCCCAAGACGTCTCACCGGAAAGAAAACTTCATTTGGCAATTTTTTAAAATTCCCAAAGGTCAGAAAAAAGTAAATGCAAGATACGTAACTTGCCTTATATGTCAAGATAGACTGTCCAGAGGGACCGACAAAAAATACAGTTTCGGAAACTACACAATGCATCGCCATATGACTAGGTGGCATCCTAACAACTACAGTGCTGCACAGTTTCGGAACGACCTAGATAATCTCCCTATTATGGCCAGAAGATCTGTTGTACCGGAAGTAACGGGACCAGAGGGCAGGGAGATGGTGCCAAATATACAAATGAGATTTGGTGAAGTAAAACACACCTGCGTATTTTGCGATGGATTCATTTCCTACGGAGAAAGAAGCATCACTCTGATCAACAGAGCTATTGACTATCATATGCAAGTTTGTCCGAAACGCCCAAAATAATAAATACTTCTTTTTTTTGTTTTGTTGCTCCTGTTGAGCCCTTTACAATGAATCGTTTTCATTGCCCCCTCCAAGAAAAACCCAAAAAAATATAAAACTGTTCCGAAAAATTCAAAAACATTAAAAAAATGTTCAGAAAAATAAAAAAAAAAGTTCTTTTCAGAACTACCTCCCCGTTATTAAAAAATTGGTACAATATTTGGAACTGTGCCAACCTCTATTTCTCTTAGTTCGCTTCCTAGTTCGCTCGCTGGTACGCGAACTGGAAGCGAACCAAAAACAGTAAGTATAAGGGAAGGAAACACACACTTATGTTAAAAGAAAGACAGCTATAGGGGAGTAAACTAGAGATACTATTACCCATAATCCACTACTGATGATGTCACATATTACATCATTCATGACATGCTCAGTGACATCATCAGCAGAGGATTGCGGGTTTTTTGGCAACATGCCTTATCCACGGTTTAATAACGCTGCCTTTTGCTTTATATAAGTTTTCAAATTGTATGAAATATATACCAATAGGTCTTTATGAACCTTTAGGTAGTGCTTTTGTTCATGAGGTCTGGTCGCTTCCATACACATACAGATGTTTCAAAGATGATCAAGAAGTTTATCTGAATGGAGAGGAATGCACTGAGACGCCAGATCATTCACTAATGTGTAGGCACATACAGTTACACGATTCATGCAACAAACACCGACCAAATATGGCTTGCGTGTTGCAAGGCACGCCAGTTCCTGCTATCATCCCCACGTTCAAGTTGTTGGAAAATGGTAGTTATTTGATGCTCAATAATGAAGATTGTTCTGAGTTAATTAAAAGTATTCCTTTTATCGTAACAGTAAGTGAACGGGTTATTTGCTGCAGAAATGTTCTATTTCCTCCCACACATGAACATAGGGAGTTTTCAATCTGGCCACAAATACCAACCTTGGGACACGTTTCAACGGCATGACAAGAATAAGAGCTCTTTTGTCTCAGAGAGAGGTGGCCTTGAGTTCGGCCCGTGAAACTTTCGTACTTCACATAGCGAACACCCGTACACAGCTTTGCCTTTCAATTTCAGCAACATGTTTCCGACTATCTTTAACGCATCCTCCACAAAATCCCTGGCACACTTTTTTAAAGTTGTTACCAGTGGTCTCGTGACTTCATTTGAGAAAATCTTTGGAGTCATCCCTGCTCCCTTTCATTCCATTTTCTCCACTCTGGTTCGTGGATTGCATTTTTACTTGCATTACCAGCGGACGCTCTTGTGCTTTTTTACATTTTTAAATATGGATGTCCCTCCTATGCAACCTCCGACCCTGCAGCTGCTGACACTGTTCCGCAATCGCATGCTAGAATATTATGGCACAATGCCGTTGGCGATATTAAGCACGGCATATGGATTATCTTTTCGGTTCTCCTACTTCACCTGTGTCCAGCCTGTATTTCACTGCCTGACCTGTGATTTCGATTGGGCCATTGATTTGTGTCTCTGCGGACCGGTTTCTCCTGACGTCGACTTTAATCAGCTGATGACTCCTATCATTACTCACGAGTTGGTTTGTCCTGGCGAAAGGATTATGGCTGTGGCATTGATGCATGGACTACTTGGTCCCTGGAATTTACTGGCGGCAGCACAGTCTTTCTTGGAACACAGCTTTCTTGAAAACCCACCGAGCTGTCCTCTGATGGTGATAGAGGATCCGGTGCTGGGAGAGCACGTATGTTCTTTTCCGCTTTTAAATTGGATGGCTGAACTGTTTTCGGATGAAGACGGTGACTTCCTGTTGGAGGCTGTTGCAGCTTATTTTGCATACACACTTATGTCATAGACCTTTTTCATGTTTCATATGCTGAGTACTAGCATTTCATTGACAATTCATTGACTTAATTGTCAAGTTTTTATTATTTACCTTGCCTATTGGCTTAAGACTCGATAAAGTACTTGGCTGTTTTATTTTTCTTTAGCATTGAATTTTCCTAGTTTTTAATGCTTTACCTTGCGGACCGTCCACATATAAACTTGCAATCTGCTCTCATGAGATGGCACTTCTATTATCTTATTCAGTTCGTTTCCGGATCATGGGGAGGTGTCATCTAGGTCCTGGATATCTTTACACCGTGTTAAGTTAGCATGGGCTCATTACCGGTTTAAACGCCATTTTTCCTTTTTTGCAACTTCTGCACACGACATTTAGTTGTTGCTTTAGCTTTCCACCTAGTAGTTCATCGTGGTTTACATGAGAATAATATGTTATTGGTCTACTATCTGCTTTACTTGTTAAACTATATCTGTACAGCGAGTGCTAAAGTTTCAAGAACAACACGATACAGAATTGTTATGAGGTCTGATCTCCACGACTTCATACTCATAACATAAGTGCAACTTCTGCCAATTCTGGGCATGAGGCGGGTTTTATATTGCTTTGCCGAACACACATACACAACAGTTGATGCGGTTCACATGAAGAGAGAGCTGGTGTATGCTGATGTGATTCCTTCAAATCTAAGACACTAAAGTATGGGCACGCCCTAAACCAACACAAAGAGACCTTCTTAGCAAATAATATAATATGTGTATTAGGGAGGGTGAGATATAAGCAGCCGCGGGCCGTGGAGGGAGTTACGGTGAGGCAGGGAGGCGGGGAGGGGGAGAAGCAGGGTGGAGCCCTCTCTACCTTGCCCCTCCCCCTCCCCGCCTCCCTGCCCCACCGTAACTCCCTCCACGGCCCGCGGCTGCTTATAAGTGTTGCTAACTCTTATTCATTTACAGCATGTTAACATACTGTCACCATTCGCTTTTTATGTACTAGTAACTATGCTGGTAATTTTGCTACTGATAATATGTGTACTTGTATTCTCCACCCTGCTTCTCCCCCTCCCCGCCTCCCTGCCTCACCGTAACTCCCTCCACGGCCCGCGGCTGCTTATAAGTGTTGCTAACTCTTATTCATTTACAGCATGTTAACATACTATCACCATTCACTTTTTATGTACTAGTAACTATGCTGGTAATTTTGCTACTGATAATATGTGTACTTTTATTATCTAAGGTACTACGCCTGAGAAGACGGCATTAGTAAATAAACATTTCAAATACACATGTGTTCTTCTTAACTCCATGTTCTGGTTTCTAAGAAATATATAACGACCGACTGTTCATGAGTTCCACGTATCCTGAGGTACTATAAGTTCATATTCTGGATTGTCTAAACATTGAGAGTTTGTTATATCCAATGTGACACTGTACCTAGCTTGCTAAATAGTTTTTGATTACTAACGTGAGTTTTGGGACACCCTAATTCGCCGAGGTTCCAATCCTCTGTCCACAGTTCTGTGTGAGAACAGAAACCCTGCGACAGGGGCACCCCCGACCCTTGCTGGAGCTTCATCACACTTGCGATACAACTCCAGCAATGCGCCACCTTTACGGCACAGATACATCACGCATCTGTGCTGTTTTTGCCCCGTGATGCGCCGCATTGTAAATGCAGCACACCATAGGTGACGGAACAGCGGCACAGAATGACTAACACATCCCTGGTGATGCGCCAGTCATCATAAATCTATCCCTATGCTTCTTATCTTGTTAGAGATGAACCGCCATATGTATCATCAAAGTTATTTGCATTTCCTAAATAGCGAACTTTAAGGAATAAATAGCGATTCTTTACCATTCCTAGTTTGCGATGAGCTATTTGCTAATTAGCCGAATGTAGCCCAATGAAGCCCAATGTAGCCCAATGTAGCCCAAAGATGGCCGCCAGACACACAAAAAAACAAATGTAGCCCAAATATCAGCCAGATGTAGCCCAACTATAGCCCAGTGACAGAATGACCAATCAGCTTCGCAAACCTCCGTTACGCGAAGCGGAGCGCTGTTACAGATATATATCTTTTTTTGAACGTTAATTTCTCAAAATCCACTGGAGCACATATAATGAGACCTAGCAAAGGCACATCGGGCTACCAGTCCCTAATATTTTGCCAAGTTTCGTGCAAATCCATTCAGCCGTTCGATTATTATTTTTATTATTTTTTTTTGCCCCGCGGGGCCCTTTTAAAACCTCCACATCAAACCTAGGGGGTCAGCGAGGATCTACTATGCCCCCTTATAGTTATTTCCCCCTTTGTTTTGACCTCCTCTTGTCTCTCGATCCTACCGAGAGACAAGATGGCGGCCGCTACGGACTGTTTGGAATGTTGACAGACGCCGGAGAACCAATCAGCTTCGCTTCACAAAGCTCCGTTGCGCGAAAAGTCCGCGAACCAGAGCGCTAACCGGTCCGCTGTTACAGATATATATCTTTTTTTAAACGTTAATTTCTCAAAATCCACTGGAGCACATATATTGAGACCTACAAAAGGCACATCGGGCTACCAGTCCCTACAATTTTGCCAAGTTTCGTGCAAATCCATTCAGCCGTTCGGGCTAAAAGTGAGGCCAACCGCCCTATGGAAAACTCAATGTTAAAAACACGTTTTGGGACCCCCCTTTTTTCTCGGCCCCCACTGGACGAACCCCCCCCAAATTTTCAAGGGCTGCTCAGAAACAAAATGTGCCATTTTCCTGAAAATTTCAGCCGATTCCGTCCACAAACGCCAAAGTTATTAGACATAGAATTTTCAAAAAACCCATAGAGAAAAAATCCTAACTATATATACCTACTGGCGACCGCCAGTAGGTAATACACACACATATATATATATATATATACATATATACACATATATATATACATATACATATATATATATATACATATACATATATATATACATATACATATACATACACACATATATATATTCACTGAAAAAACCATAGGTTATAGACCATATATAGTTAGGAATTAGCATTTAAAAAACCTTATTTTACTCACACAAAACCATTGAAATTCCATATATAGTTAGTTGCACTAACTATATATGGCGCACCCGCAATCCACTGCTGATCATGTCACATATTACATCATTCATGACATGGTCAGTGACATCACTGATGACATCACTGATGACATCTCAAATGACATCACTGATGACATCACTGATGACAACATCCAGTGACTGTATTTTTCTGTAAAGTTAAAATATGTCTTGAGTGGATGTATAAGTGTCTGGATGAAGGATTTAGTAGGTGCATGACTGACTGTATGAGTGAGTGATTAAATGTGTCTCACTGAATGCATGGGTTAGTGACTAAACTGTCTTAATTTGTGCATCATTATGTCTGTTGTTCTGTAAACTGCTGCATGTGTTGATCATTAGCTATACGAGAGGCTATATGTGTTATTAATTGGTTGCCCAAGTATTTCTATGGGAGATTGAGTTTGTGTGGGGGTGGCTGGAAGGTGTGAGACTCTATGCATAGATGTGTGAGCAGTTTATTCACTAGGTGTATGAGTTCAAGAGTGCATGTGGAAACAGCTACATGGGCAGTTGACTGTGTGCATGAGTGTATTGATGAGTGAATGGATATCTCAATGCTACATGTCATAGTAAGTACATATGTAAAACACAGTACATGTGAGAGTTGGCATATATAAATAACTGTGCATGAGAGCCACTGAATGAGTGAGTGGTTGTATCGATCATTGTGAACTTGTATCAGGGATTGTATAAGAGAGTAAATATGTGTTAGTATATGTTTCAATAAGTAAGGTGTGTTTAACTGTATAGTTGAAGAAATGGAGGTGAGATTGTTTCTTTGCATGACTGACTGGGTGTGTGAGTAACTCCATGGATGAGTGGCAGTGTGTGAGTGTCTGTATACACTGAGTGTATCTAAGGTTATATTAGAGTCTGAAGAGGTTTATCGTATTAGCACAAGAATGATGTCAAATGAGATGTCATCAGTGATGTCATCAGTGATGTCATTTGAGATGTCATCAGTGATGTCATCAGTGATGTCACTGACCATGTCATGAATGATGTAATATGTGACATGATCAGCAGTGGATTGCGGGTGCGCCATATATAGTTAGTGCAACTAACTATATATGGAATTTCAATGGTTTTGTGTGAGTAAAATAAGGTTTTTTAAATGCTAATTCCTAACTATATATGGTCTATAACCTATGGTTTTTTCAGTGAATTTTCAAGGTTTTGTAAATGCTAATTCCTAACTATATATGGTCTATAACCTATGGTTTTTTCAGTGAATTTCAATGGTTTTTTAATAGCAAATATCATAAGCTGTCGAATGTCAAGTACGTGGTAAGTAAAAACATTTTCGTGTTTATGCACACTGATCTGCTTTGAATGCTGCCCCCCACCCCTCATTTCTATTAGGAGTACTCTCTCTTTGCAGATAGTGAAGGGTAGTTAACGCAGCCCTTTGCCCCCTTTGTAATCCGTCGTGCCTGCTTCTCTCTCCATTTGATTGATTGTTCTCTTTGGTTCATTCTCTATTTACAAACAAGCACAGAGTCGCAATACTCTGTTTAGTCTTTGCAGATAGCGAAAAATCGTGTAAAAAAACAAAAGGAATCGAGCAAAATCAGTAGGCCACTAATGGGATCTCTTTTTGACCTCGCTAAAATAGAAACATTAGGAACAACCTGTTGAAAATAGCAATGCGTATGTACATAAGCGGCGTTCATTTGTGTTCACAGTACCCCTTGTTGATTGTTTCAATCGAGCATTGAATTGTTCGATGTTAATTCTCTTAAGGATCTTCTCTACCTGCAAACGAGGAAGAATAGGAATATTCTCTCTCCCTTTGCAGATAGTGAAGGGTAGGTAACGCAAGCCTTTAACACGTCGTACCTATTTCATTCCTCATTGATTGATTGATTGTCCGAACATTGACTGTTTGGGAATTAGTTCTTTTTGGAGGTATTCCCTGTTTGCAAATAAACGTAGGAAAATCTTTGCAAGTAGTGAAAGGGTACGTAATGCGGACCTTTCTCCCCCGTTGTAATCTGTCATGCCTATCTACTCCCCACTGATTGATGCACCTGTTTCACCCGGACCATTTACTAGACATACGTCATCTGGCCCGACCAGAGAGCACCCCTAGTGAAAAGGACATATGCAATAATAACGAAGTGATCACTGTATCCTGTTAACAGAAACTTTAGCATGAAACAACCTGGAAAGAAAAGAATAGGAAAACGAAAATCAGTAGGCCACTGATGAACATGAACTTTTATTAAACAACGAACAAAGAAACGATAACATAACGTAATGATAAAACCTATTAATGTCCTAGAAACAAGAAAACGTTAAAATATGCCAGTGGTGAGAGACCAGAAAAACAGTAAGAGAAACCAAATCACCCCTCGCTGTCCCACCGCCTGCCACGCCAAAAAAATCGATAGACTAGGGAAAATGCAAGTCAGTAGAACATCCGCCCCCACTCTGGAAACTTCCAAGGTGGGGCAGGGTTCCGGCTACGCCCAGCCGGGAGCAGCCCATATAAGGCAGGTCCTGCTGCCACGCCTCGGCCAGGAGATCCTAACGTAGGGTGTAGCCGGAGGAGAGGCCGAGACCAACGGGACCCGGCCAGGGGATTGCCTTTACAACGCTGAACAGTTGCAGGGGGGGGGAATGTCTCCTCGACCCTCCCCTCTCTCTCCCAGTCCGGCCGCGGTGGCCCTTGAGAGTTGCAGGTAGTCCCGCCACATGCTCTTCCGGTCCGGCCACCAACGGTCGGGGGGCCGAGGCCGACGGAATCCGGCTGCAGCCGATAAACCAAGAAACCCGTTCATGGGGCCAGAGCCAGGGGCGTCCGGCCGACATCTACCGGAAGCCCGGCCCGAAGACGGACGGGACACTTCTTCTTTCTTGTATAATTGCTGCAACAACCCTGGGGGGGGATGTCTTGCACATGCCTCCGACCCCCCCCCCTCGTCCTCATCGCCTGGTCCGGCCATAACAAATCTCAAGCGAGACGCCGTGGGGTGCACTGGGAGGGAGAGACGGTGCGAACAGGCCTCTCCCGCCTCCCCAGTGGAGGCTTCCCAGCTGCACCCTCAGCGGTCCAGGCGCCCGGAAAAGAGTTCTTCCACTGTGGCCATGCTGCAACGTCTCGCCCGGCAGGGTGGAGCCCGTCCGCTCATTTGACCCCGCGATCGCCAGTAGCTACCGAACTCTCAAAATGGCGGTCGACCTGGCAAGAGCGGGCCCAGCATAAAGAAATGGCCCGGTCACTGGTTGACTCCACCACCGTAGTCCTCCACGACCTTGAAGATTCTAGAGGAGCCGCGGGAGTCTCCGACCCCCGATGGGGAATGACTGCCATGATCACCCGTGGAGTGACGAAACTGTATCCGCGGGACGTCGGCGCCAGCCTCACTTTGAATTACTAGAATCCTGCAGACCTCACTTCCGGTGAAAGCACAGTGTGACCCGGTAGGAAAAATTGTTGCACCCCCTCCCCTTTTTGACTGATAGTTCAAACCACCGATCCTTTCCTTTGCCCTTTTAACGGAACTTTGGACTGCCTCCCCCTCTTTTACATTTTCTAGAGAAAACAAAACATTAACCACTACATTAGCATAGCAGTTGACACCAGAACTGTTTTCAAATTGAAAACCAACAACATCTTCAACAGAATGCTTTTTGTTTCTGCTGTGACCCTGCTCCAGCACAGGCATTGTCCCCAGCAGTAATTCTGCAATGCCGGTAAGAATAGCTGTGGTGCCTACTGGACTCACTCACCCCCGCGGCGCCCCACGCCGTTATTTGCTGGGCGGCAACTTGCTAGACATCACCTTCGTGACATCCAGATTTCAGCGCGTTCTGCTGCCTTGGAACTATTCGCACAACAGACCGCTACTGACAAGAATATTTCATTATTGGTGCTGTCAATTTCAATAAATCTATTGGATAATTCAAAAGAAATTGCCACGGTCTCTTCGTTGTTTAAATGTTTTTACTGTTTTTGTTTTGTTGTATATATTTATATGTTATTAAAGTTTTATATTCCTACTACTTTGTTGGAGTGCTATATATTTTTTATGTGACACATAATTGTAAAAACTTTGATGTACAAAGAGTCATTCCTGGAATCTTCCGCTTCAGGCTCGGTCCCCTCCCCAATCACAATACAGGATAGTTTTCAGATAGTAGGAACACGTGTGGTGTGACGGATCTCATCGGGTGTGGGCCTTGATCTACTATAACTCCTTTGAAGAGGGGTGATTCTTTACAGCTGGGGCCATAAACTACATCTGCAGGGCTAGCTGATAGCCTGGACAATCGGACACAGAGGAAGAGGAGTGTCACAGGGTGCGGTAGTGAATAGGGCGAAAGGGAGGTGTCGGGCGGGCACAGTGTGATTCTCAGGGAAGAGCAGCGCAGATGGGGGGAGGTTTATTGCCCATGCATAAGACAGAGAGCGGGGGTGACCAGTGCCTGGGGAAGATGCTTGCGAGGGTGAGGAGCCATGCTACGAATCGACAGCGTGCAGAGAGTGGGTCTGGTCAAGACATCTAAAATGGCTGCCGTGCACGACAAAAGTGTGGCATTTCAAAAAAGGCAAGATGGCGCAGACAATGTTTTTCAACACTTCCTCATTTCCTTCGAATCGAACGTTAACAGACGTTGGGGCATATTACCAAAGTTAAGCGATATTTATCGCTAACGATGCTTACCAACCAATTTTTTACCACTAAGCATCGTCAGAAATTATCGAAGATAAACCTTACTATTATCAAGGTTTATCGCAAATGCGATAATAAACGGCCGCAATGCATGAATATCGCTAAAAACTCAGCGATATTCATGCATTACCGAGCTAATACTCTTAGCCATGTTATCCACCTCCCATTGGATAACATGGCTAAGAACTGCTCAGGGCAGGTGTTACTTTTTGGAGATATTCGCGCTTAGCGCGAATATCTCCAAAAGTTGGTAATAGGAGATAGATATCTTGCATGTTGTAATGCAAGTTATTGTGGTATATGGAACTCATACCATAATCTCTCAGGAAAGCAGAAACTGATCCTTTTGGGACCGCCTAAAAAGGCCTAGGGGGTGAGGAGTACTCTACTTTGCCCCCTTTTCACGTTCCGAACTATTTTATTTTACTCTCTTCTGTAATTACACAAAATACCAGCGATAAGATGCATCGGAGACACACAGTGAGAGAAAGGAGGCCGGAGATGAAGAAGACATGTCAAATACACATTGGAGATAATATAGTGGCAGAAGGGAAGTAAATATGAGTAAACTTACCATGTAACATAAAAATGTTGCACTCTATACTATAAGTCTCATTTTATACTACAATCACTTCGCTACAACCTCATAAATTAAAAATAAAAATAAATAATGTCTCAAACAATTTTTGATTTCTAAATATAAATTTATTCTTCAGAATTTTCTAAATTTGAAACAACTAGTAACATGTCCTCATCAGTAATTTCCTCTTCAATCATCTCATCTGGAATCTCCTCATTAAAAGTCTGCAATGATGATTCTTGTAACTCTATGGTCTCCAAACACTCGATAAATTCGCCATCAAGAGATTGATCAAAAAAATCATTCAAGTCATCTCCTCCTTCTGACAATATTTCATTATTGGTGCTGTCCATTTCAATCAATGTAGTGGAATCATTCAAGTCATCTCCTCGTGACAATATTTCATTATTGGTGCTCTCAATTTCAATCAATGTAGTGGAATCATTCAAGTCATCTCCTCCTTGTGACAATATTTCATTATTGGTGCTGTCCATTTCAATCAATCTAATGGAATCATACAAGCCATCTCCTCCTTGTGACAATATTTCATTATTGGTGCTCTCAATTTCAATCAATGTAGTGGAATCATTCAAGTCATCTCCTTGTGACAATATTTCATTCTTGGTGCTGTCCATTTCAATCAATCTAATGGAATCATACAAGTCATGTCCTCCTTGTGACAATATTTCATTATTGGTGCTCTCAATTTCAATCAATGTAGTGGACAATTCAAAAGAAATTGCCACGGTCTCTTCATTGTGAGCCATTTTATTTTGAAATTGCTTGCTGTAAATTGCAGAAAAAAATAATCACTTTCATTTATCGTTTTTAGTAATACATAATATAAAACTAACTTCATCAAGTATTTAGTATAACAGAAGGACTGCAAATAAATAACAGAAAACATTTTTCAAATTATCTTCAAGTGTACAACATAGTT
>NC_136073.1:721940654-721945654 GCF_964261635.1 Lissotriton helveticus
TCTCCACCTCACGAGCTCCTCTTCACAACAAGCTCAGTGGCCCCCACCTGGGGGTGGTGCTAGCTCGACGGCAGGACGGCCGTCCATACATTTAGCTCCAAGGGTGATGTCCAACAAATGAGCGGCACGCAAAGTAAGAAGCTTTTACCCCATCAGCTTTTTATTGGTACGGTAGTGCGTAGGCAGAGTTAATCTTAAACACCTGACTTTCATAGTCCGACGCGTTTCGTTTACTCACTTCCTCATGGACAGTTCAAAGTCAGTAAGGTGCATGGTGGGGATGTTAGTTCCATCGTTCGGCATCAATCGATATGCAAAATTGCAAACACGTAGCCTTTAGGTTTAACATAGCCCTTTCAGTCCTGGATGGATGCACCTTGAAATTGCGTGTAAAAAAGGCTCCGAATGAGCCCCTCCGCTGCAGCACGCCCTCAATCCACTCTTACTCTCCACCTCACGAGCTCCTCTTCACAACAAGCTCAGTGGCTCCCACCTGGGGGTGGTGCCAGCTCGACGGCAGGACGGCCGTCCATACATTTAGCTCCAAGGGTGATGTCCAACAAATGAGCGGCACGCAAAGTAAGAAGCTTTTACCCCATCAGCTTTTTATTGGTACGGTAGTGCGTAGGCAGAGTTAACCTTAAACACCTGACTTTCATAGTCCGACGCGTTTCGTTTACTCACTTCCTCATGGACAGGCCACTGTGGGGGCCACTGAGCTTGTTGTGAAGAGGAGCTCGTGAGGTGGAGAGTAAGAGTGGATTGAGGGCGTGCTGCAGCGGAGGGGCTCATTCGGAGCCTTTTTTACACGCAATTTTAAGGTGCATCCATCCAGGACTGAAAGGGCTATGTTAAACCTAAAGGCTATGTGTTTGCAATTTTGCATATCGATTGATGCCGAACGATGGAACTAACATCCCCACCATGCACCTTACTGACTTTGAACTGTCCATGAGGAAGTGAGTAAACGAAACGCGTCGGACTATGAAAGTCAGGTGTTTAAGATTAACTCTGCCTACGCACTACCGTACCAATAAAAAGCTGATGGGGTAAAAGCTTCTTACTTTGCGTGCCGCTCATTTGTTGGACATCACCCTTGGAGCTAAATATATATATATGTGTATATATATATATATATATATATATATATATATGTATATATATACACACACACATATATATACATATATATATATTCACTGAAAAAACCATAGGTTATAGACCATATATAGTTAGGAATTTGCATTTACAAAACCTTGAAAATTCACTGAAAAAACCATAGGTTAGAGACCATATATAGTTAGCTGGACATTTTATTGACATAAAACCAATGAAATTCCATATATAGTTAGTTGCACTAACTATATATCGCGCACCCGCAATCCACTGCTGATGATGTCACATATTACATCATTCATGACATGGTCAGTGACATCACTGATGACATCACTGATGACATCTCAAATGACATCACTGATGACATCACTGATGACATCTCAAATGACATCACTGATGACATCTTCTAGTGTCTGTGTGTTTTTGTAAAGTTTAAATATGTTTTACATATTGAAGAATGAGTGGATGTATGGAAGACTGAGTGTGTGTGTGGCTGGCTGGGAGGTGTGTGACTCTGTGCATATCAATGTGTACTTGTATCAGTGATTGTATAAGAGAGTAAGTATGTGTTAGTATATGTGTGAAAAGTATGGTGTTCTGTGTTTAACTGTATAGATGAGGAAATCGAAGTGTGATTGATTCTTCACAGGACTGACTAGGTGTATGAGTGCATATGATAGTGTTGTAATAATGAGTGACTGTATGTATGAGTGATTGTATGGGTGAATGAGTGAATGTGTGTGTAGACGTAGGAATCAGTGAGTGCGTATGTAGTAACTGGTATTGGTGTGTCATGATGTCATCAGTGATGTCATTTGAGATGTCATCAGTGATGTCATTTGAGATGTCATCAGTGATGTCATCAGTGATGTCACTGAAGTATGGTGTTCTGTGTTTAACTGTATAGATGAGGAAATGGAAGTGTGATTGATTCTTTACAGGACTGACTAGGTGTGTGAGTAACTCCATGGATGAGTGGCAGTGTGTGAGTGTCTGCATAGGTGTATGAGTGCATATGATAGTGTTGTAATAATGAGTGACTGTATGTATGAGTGATTGTATGGGTGAATGAGTGAATGTGTGTGTAGACGTAGGAATCAGTGAGTGCGTATGTAGTAACTGGTATTGGTGTGTCATGATGTCATCAGTGATGTCATTTGAGATGTGATCAGTGATGTCATCAGTGATGTCATTTGAGATGTCATCAGTGATGTCATCAGTGATGTCACTGACCATGTCATGAATGATGTAATATGTGACATCATCAGCAGTGGATTGCGGGTGCGCGATATATAGTTAGTGCAACTAACTATATATGGAATTTCATTGGTTTTATGTCAATAAAATGTCCAGCTAACTATATATGGTCTCTAACCTATGGTTTTTTCAGTGAATTTTCAAGGTTTTGTAAATGCAAATTCCTAACTATATATGGTCTATAACCTATGGTTTTTTCAGTGAATTTCATTGGTTTTTTAAAAGCTAATATCTATAGCTGTAAAATATATTCTTTATTACGTGACGTATCACGTAGCCACGTGAGACGCCTCATGACGCGTTGCATAACCGTGACGTATCGGCTCTGCAGTGGAAACAAAACCCGTAACGTAAGCGTGCCGGAGCACGCTTACAGATATATATATTTTTTTTAACCTTAATTAGACAAAATCCACACGTGCACATATCTTGAGGCCTTGCAAAGGCACATCAAACAAACAGTCCCTACAATTTTGCCAAGTTTGCTGGAAATCTATTCCCTTAATTTTTTTTTTTACTGTTTCTCTTGGTTTTCCCCTTGTTACGCTTACCGGGACGCTACCCGGTACGCGAACCGGACGCTCCAAAAACACAAGATGGCGGACTCCCGTTACGCTGCCGGTTAGCTGCCCGGTTCGCGTACCGGGAAGCGCCTCTACCGCGAAAAATCGCGGGGGACTTTAATATCCCCCTCATCAATCCTAGGGGGTCAGGAGGGGTTTACCTTGCCCCCTTTCCTTCATTTCCCCCTTCTTTTTTCACCACATCTTGTCTCTCGAACCTACCGAGAGACAAGATGGCGGCCGCTCCGGACTGTTTACAATGTTGACAGCTACGCTGCCGGTTAGCTGCCCGGTTAGCTGCCCGGTGAGCTGCCCGGTTCGCGTACCGGGACGTGCCTCTACGGCGTAAAATCGCAAAAAAAAAATTCTTTTTTGCCCCGCGGGGCACTTTAATATCCCCCTCATCAATCCTAGGGGGTCAGGAGTGGTCTACCTTGCCCCCTTTCCTTCATTTCCCCCTTCGTTTTTCACCACATCTTGTCTCTCGATCGTACCGAGAGACAAGATGGCGGCCGCTCCGGACTGTTTAGAATGTTGACAGACACCGGAGAGCCAATCAGCTTCGCTTCGCGAAGTTCCGTTACGCGTCAGGTACACGAACCGGGGCGCTAACCGGAGCGCTGTCACAGATATATATTTTTTTTTAAACGTTAATTTCTCAAAATGCACTGGAGCACATATATTGAGACATAGCAAAGGCACGTCGGGCAAACCATATCTACAATTTTGCCAAGTTTCATGTAAATCTATTCAGCCGTTCGAGCTAAAAGTGAGTCCAACCGCCCTATGGAAAAATGAATGGGAAAAACGCGTTTTGGGACCCCCCTTTTTTCTCGGCCCCCCCTTGACGAAACCCCCCCAAATTTTCAGGGGCTGCTCAGAAACACAATGTGCCATTTTCCTGAAAGTTTCAGCCAATTCCGTCAACAAACGCCAAAGTTATTAGACATAGAATTTTCAGAAATCCCATAGAGGAAAAATCCTAACTATATATACCCACTGGCTATCGCCAGTAGGTAATATACATATATAAACATATATAATCTGCATATCTATATAAATATAAATGCATGCATACATATACATATATGCATACATATGCATGTTATTTACATGAAAGTTTTAAAAACACTAATAAAAGCAAAGCTAAAAAGCCACCTCATTACAAACAGAATGGCTTTAACTTAAACAAGGGTGAGATCTATTGCATTTTCAATGCTTGTTTACTTTGGTTCTATCAAGAAGGCATTCAGATGTGTCACACATTTGCCATAAATTCTGAATGTTAGCACTCTAGTTGCTCATTAGATCACTGTAGTAAAGCTAGTGCTCACCAGGGAAGTCTGCTGCTAATCATGGTTTGCAGCCATTTTCCCGCATTTTTTATCCCGCAGACTTTCAGTCCGCATACCATTATCCCGCAAGGTCATTGACCTCGCATACCATTATCCCGCATTTTTTCAAAACGCATGTGCATTTATCGCGCATGCCTTTACAAAGAATTACGTTTTAAAGGCATGTATGGTAAATGCATTTGCGTTGTGAAAACCACGATGACGAGAGAGGTAAGTGGGTTTGTGTTAATTTTTTCGTGGGTTAGTGATTGTGTAGTGTAGTGTAGTGTTGTGTAGTGTAGTGTTGTGTTAGTGTAGTGTAGAGTTGTGGTGGTTGTTTAGTGTAGGGTCATGCTGGGGGTAGTGTTTTAGGGTTTAGGGTTGTGTTGTAGTGTTTGCGTAGTGTAGGGTCATGCTGGGGGTAGTGTTTTAGGGTTTAGGGTAGTGTTGTAGTGTTTGCGTAGTGTAGGGTCATGCTGGGGGTAGTGTTTTAGGGTTTAGGGTTGTGTTGTAGTGTTTCCGTAGTGTAGGATCATGCTGGGGCTAGTGTTTTAGGGTTTAGGGTAGTGTTGTAGTGTTTGCGTAGTGTAGGGTCATGCTGGGCGTAGTGTTTTAGGGTTTAGGATAGTGTTGTAGTGTTTGCGTAGTGTAGGGTCATGCTGGGGGTAGTGTTTTAGGGTTTTGGGTAGTGTTGTAGTGTTTGCGTAGTGTAGGGTCATGCTGGGGTGTA
>NC_136073.1:721948154-721960654 GCF_964261635.1 Lissotriton helveticus
GCCAAACGGCGCTCCGGATGATCTAAGTAATCTCCGCCCAATCTCTCTTCTAGCAGCCCCCGGCAAAATGCTCGAAAAATTGATACGTCAATTGAACAGATTTATCGAGGACAAGGAGATTCTGCATGAAACCTGTGGTAAATAAATAATTAAATACCGGTACTATTTTTTAATACATTAATAATAACAGATAGCTCAATAAATAAGAGGCAGGATCCGAGGAATCTGAGTCGAACGGGCTTTATTCAGGCAAAAGGGAAGGGACAGGATCGGGACAGCCTGAAATAAAAAGGGCATAGAAGGCAGCTGCAACGTTTCATCAGCAGTACAAAGTATATATAGTAAAACATCACAATTATATTACATACAGTAGGCGTAACTAGTGACAAGCGTAAGATAAGAACACATGGGCGTGAAAAGAAGGCGTGCACAGGGCGTGCACGTAGACATGTGATGAGAACGTCACAGAAGTGTCATAAAGTAGGTGGATACATGGAGGGGGCTACCTGAGCAGCTGGGACCTTTAACCTAGTGGTGCGCGCAAACGGGCCATGACGTGTTACCGGGGAGAACTGGGGGCTATGACTTCTGCACTAGAAGAGGAGACTAAAGTCTGTGGTGTCAGGACGACATGTACCTATAGCATATCTGGTATCTGGTGTTTGGAGTACATGTTGATAGAATCTAAAAGTTATCAGAGCAAAGGCTACTTGACACTAGGGCTGGTGCATGCATATATTCTACATGTATTGCGTGTGCTATGAATCTTCTATGGATATTAATACAGTAATTCTCTTACATGGAGACAGAAAGACTAGACTATAGCTGAAGCTGTTTATGCGGTTCGTTAGCTTAGGAATGTGAAGACGGAGAGCTGAACTGATAACTAGAGGCATAACATATTCTTGGCAGACAGGCAGGCAGAGCCAGGCCGGGCACCGCGCTGCGCGGCAGGAAGTAAGTGAAGGGTCAGGGATGCAGGTGGGGGCTGCATCGCTCCTCGGAGTGGGTTCAGGAGACTGGAGCTTGAATCTGGTGTCCGGGCCCTTTGAGGCCTAGAAACGGGGACAATTCAATGAATTAACGTGCACACTGTAAAACGTGGCAACATAGGCCTAATACTCGTTGCTTTCACGAGAACTGGATACTGGCATACTAGAGTTGGACACAACTATAATTGCGTCTTTAATCGATCAGAGGGGATTATATGCATATCGATCATGCACATATAACATAGGATGGGGAACACGTAGGCACATATAACAAGGCAAAATTCAATTTTCCTCATTCCCTCCTTGTGCCCTACGTTTCCATCAGGAAACATCAATATTCATGATACCATCTATTTGTTCATATAACATCATTTGCTCGTCTCGAATTGTCTTGGAACGGGACTTAGGACTAGGAATACAAGAGGTAGCACACAAGCCGCAAATCGCAGGGCCACATTGTAAACAGAGGCAGCAACTGAATATGATCATTACTACTATACCTAGGAATGACAATACTTTCCATCCCCAGGCAGATATTATACTCCATAGCCAACCGGACCATGTCCAGGTGCCTGGATTCTGGTGTAACTGATGGGCAATTTTATGAAGTCTGGTTATAGCTGAATAAACAGACGGTGCGTTACTAGGAATGAAAATGCAGCAACTAGATCCGATGACTCTACAAGCTCCTCCCCTATCGGCCAGTATGACGTCAAGGACAAGACGATTTTGGAGCACGACAAATCTCATAGCAGATTGCTCTTCTGTTAAATTACCTAGAGCGGAAGTAGTCTCATTCACTACTGCTTCAAGGGTTCTGGTTAGCCTACGTATTAACTTACTATTCTGGACAGGACCTATAAAGAAAAAGAAACCTTTATTGAAGTCTTGATATTGTTCTAAGGCAGTTTCAGTTTGATCGACAATTGGGGACTCAGTCTCCCTTCTATGTCTAACGTGTACTAGATGTGTGTTTCTGTGATAATCGGATGGGGCTAGAAAAACTGGTGGCAGTAGGAAGGCAATGTAACATGTTCCATCCCAATCGAGGGGCAGACGTACATATGCGGTCTGGCCACATACAAAATATGAATGACGTGAGGCTTTGAAAGTAGATTTCCCACTGTCACAGTACTCGACCATAGTAGTACAATCACTATGTCCTACATGTGCGGAACCATTCCTTCTGACACATAATTCGCCTTTAACGGGTAGAACTGAAATAGCAGGCAAATCTGGAGTAGTCTCGGACTGAACATTCAAGACCATGAAATTCGAGGAATAATTACCTAGATCATATACTTCATTTTCTAGATCTAACCCTGTTCTATGGGAAGGACCTTCCTTGTCTGGGAAACATGTTCTATTCAGAAGAAACATATCATTTGAGGATGACGTTAACGTGGACCATGCTCCACACGAACCATTGTGTGAAAACGGGTAGGGAAAGAGTGGCAGAACTCCCTTCGGTGTCTGGAAAGGGGGGAGTCGACCACACACCCAACAATTAGTGGCATTGCTGGTCTGGTGTGAATAGTGTAACATTCGGATAAACGTATTATTGCGCATGGCAAGACGATAGGATAACTCGTGAGGAGGCAGGTCACTAAAAGTGTGCTCTACTGTAACATTAGAAAACATATGTACATGTGAAATAGGAAAACATAAATGTAAGGCATAACTTATGCAGGTAACCATAAGACTCAGAAATATCAGAAAAAACAGAGTAACAATACATCTACTTCGAAGATTCTTTTGGTAACGTATTCTCTTAGAGTTTTGACTAACTCTCTCACTGTGTGGGTCTATCTCGTACATGTCAGGAACCTGTCTAACCGTTTCACCCGAGAGGGACTTAGACAATTAAACTGGCTGACTTACTAGACCTTAGCTTATCTTTATACTCCTGCTGCGGAGTTTTCTCTAACAGGGGAAGTTTAGATTCAGTGTCTGGGCAGTCCTTGAGAACGGGGCAGTCCTTGAGAAAAGTCTTTGGTTTGAGTCCATGGAATCTCTTTACATGACTAGAGTGCAACCACCCCTTTCTGCCTTCGATCTTCACGGCGGTCCTTGTTGTTAGTAGGACAAGTCGGGGCTCCTTCCAGCGGGGCTCCAGCGGACTTGAACGATCAAAGTTCCTCACAAGTACCAGGTCCCCTGGTATGACCTCATGCGGTTTCACTTCGGTGTTGTCTGGAAAAGCAGCGGCAACCTGTGAACGACAAGATTGTAGTGCAGACATCAAGGCGGCCAAGTAATCTGTCAGCATATTACTGTCAACATCTGTAATTGTACGTGGTCTAGGTGTACCCCACATGTTTGGGGGACGACCGAACACTACCTCGAAAGGGGACAGACCTGAACGGGAGTGAGCGACCATTCTCATATAGAAAAGGGCGACTGGCAGTGCTACTATCCAATCTACGCCTTTCTCTGCGCATACTTTGGCAATGCGGATTTTCAGAGTCTGATTATGTCTCTCTACGAGACCGGCTGCTTCAGGATGTCGTACACAGTGGAACTTCCACTGGTACCCTAACAGAAGGGATACTTGTTTCATGAGCTCGGATGAGAATGGCTGGCCGTTATCTGAATACACGACCCTAGGCAATCCATAGCGGGGAAAATACTCATGAACCAACTGCCTGGCAGTGGTCGCAGCGGTGTAATCTGGGACTGGATAGGCTTCTGTCCACCTGGACAAAGCGCATACAACCACGAGGACATACTTGAAACCTCGACATCGCTCCATCTGAATATAATCCATCTGGAGGACTTCAAAAGGGTGGTCAGGAGGATGGAATCCACCTTGTTCCACCGGGACACCTTTACCTGGATTGAACTGACAACATATCATACAGGTACGCACTTTCTGCTTGGCTGCGGCTCGTAAATGCTTGTTAAACCAAAGGTTCTGAATACTGTCTAACATGGCCTTTTCTCCTAAGTGTGCTGGACTATGTGCGGTGTTAATAATGACTTGAACCATAGAGTCGGGGAGAAACCATGTGGCTTTTCCCTTCGTCAACCATCCTTGATCGGTCTGGACCCCTCCTTGTTCAGACCATTTCTTGATTTCCTCTGGGGTAGCATGTGACTGTATATCTAGTACGTCTTGTGTAGGGTCCTTAACTGTCATACAAGTAGTCTGATCTGGAATGTCTGTCTGTGTCGTGTTAACTGGAATGTCTGGAGTCCGAGCTGTAAGCTTGGCTGTTCGATCTGCCAGGTCGTTACCCTGGGAAATGATATCAGTGACTTTCGTATGTGCCTTGCACTTCATGATAGCGATAGCTGTCAGTAAATGTATTGCATCTAACAAAGCTTGAATGAGGGGGCCATGCTGAATCTTGGTTCCATGAGAAGTCATAAAACCTCTTTCTTGCCAGAGTACTCCAAAGTCGTGAACGACTCCGAATGCATAACGTGAATCTGTGTATATGTTTACTTTCAGGTTCTTGGCTCGTATGCAGGCTTGGGTCAGAGCGACGAGCTCTGCTGCTTGAGCAGACAGGGTGTCAATACGATGTGTTTCTATAACTTCAGTTTCAGTAGTCACTACATACGCGGCTACTAGTTCTCCTGTACTTGTTCTCATACATGAACCATCCACATAAAGCGTCAGGTCGGGATCAGGTAATGCGATGTCGGTCAAGTCTTGTCTTGGTTTTGTCATGGTGTTAACAACTTCCACACAGTCATGTGTGGCAGGATTTGAAGTAACTGACGGTAACAGTGTAGCGGGATTTAAAATGTTGCAGCGTCTGATTTCTATGTGTGGCTGAAACAATGTCAGTTCATATCCTGTTAAACGTGCAATTGTCAAGTGCTGAGTCTGTGTTCGGTTTAAAAGAACTTCCACGGAGTGTGGAACTTGTACTGTCAGGGAATGTCCTAACACTATGGAATCACTTTGTCTGATAGCTAGAGCTGTGGCTGCAACTGACTTGAGGCACGCAGGCAGAGCCTGGGCTACTGGATCTAATGTGCTAGAAAAATAAGCACAGGGCTTGTATTGTCCTGCTTGATCTTGTGTGAGAACAGATAATGCAGTACCATCACGTTCAGTGACTGACAAAAAGTGTAAAAGGCTTACTATAGTTTGGTGTTGCTAGAACAGGTGCTTGGCATAAAGCTTTCTTTAACTCATTGAAAACAAGTGTATGTTCTTGGGTCCAAGGGAGGACAGTCGATACGGCTGCCTCCTGTGTCGTTAACTGTATCAGTGGCTTAGCTAGAAATGCATACTGAGGAATCCATTGTCTGCAATAAGAAGTGAGGCCGATAAAAGCTCGTACCTCCTTCTGAGTCTTGGGCTGTGGAAGATGTGCTATCAACTGGATACGGTCAGGTGTCAACTGCCTACCCCTCTTGGACAGTAAGTGTCCTAGGTAGACCACTTGCTGGACACAGAATTGCAATTTGGAAGGGGACACCTTGTGCCCCATCTCGGCCAGAAAATACAAGACTGTAAGTGACGCACGCTCGCAGTCACGTTCAGAACGGGCTGTGATCAATAGATCATCGACATACTGGAGCAGGGCAGTGTCAGTTGGCATGTGAATATTGTCTAGTTGTCTTTTAAGCGCTTGACTGTAAATACTAGGACTTTCTGTGAAACCTTGAGGAGCTCGTGTGAATTTATAGCTCCTTCCATTTAAACAGAATCCGAAAAGGAATTGGCTGTCTGGATGAATGGGGACACTAAAGAATGCGTTCTTGAGATCAATAACAGTGAAGAACGTAGCTTCTGAATCAATAGCAGTTAATAGGGAAGAAATATCTGGAACCACTGGGTACTGGGGTATGATACATTTATTAAGTTCTCAAAGGTCAATCACTAATCGATAAACTGGAGGTGCATTGGGATCAGTACGTTTCAGAATCGGAATGATAGGAGAATTACATACATTGGAGTCTGTTTCTACAACTACTCCTTGAGCAATGAGCTCGTCAATAATTTTGGATAAGGCTGCTACAGCCTCAGGGGGCAATTTGTACTGTCGGATTCGTGGTAATACAACACCTTTCTTCAGGGTAACACGATGGGGTGTGATGTGCATACAACCTACAACTGTTGGACCTTGCACCCATAAATGCTGTGGTACATTCAATAATCTTGGATCAAAATCACGTAATACATAATGACCTTTAAAATCTCGCAGAAACAGTCGCACCCCTTCTGGGGAGCAGCATATTACTGCTCCTAATTCTTTCAGGGTCCTAATGCCTAGTAAATTTTCTGGACATGATTTCGTAAGTAACAAGTCTGTAGTTCGGGACAATGGACCAACTTCTAGAGTAACTGGTTTCGATATTTCATTAACAATAGGCTTTCCTGAAAATCCAAGGGAAACAATTCTAGAGCCTGAGAGTGGAGCCCCTGGAACCTCGTCATGACTGATGGTAGTCCTACTTGCCCCTGTATCAATCAGAAACTTTCTGTCTTTCCCTAATACTTGACTGTGTACATAGGGACCCTCTTGATCTACAGGAATCTCAATGAGAGGCAAGCCAACCTCCCTCTCTAGGCTGTTTCATGAATACGGCTGATAATCTGGATACTCTGACTGTGCGTACTGGTACATCTGCTGTGTAACGTGTTGTGTTGCAGCTATAGGCTGCGGTACTGTAACTGTCTGTTGTGCATTCTGCGGTGGCGGGGAATTCTGTGAGACTTGTTCTTGTCTAGGCGGACGTGGTCTCTCTTTCGTCTTACCTGTAGCTATGTTGTGTTTCAGAACTGCACATTCGTTTATATAATGACCTGGCTGTTTACAGTAATTGCAGGTCCCTTTAACGGGAGCTGTAGGATGACTGACTTGATTCGTACCCCTCTTCTGACTGTCTTGCGGAACAGACTGTGCAACTAGTACTTTCATTTTCGTGTCTTTCATACGTCTCCTTTCATGTTCCTGCTCCTCCCTAATTCTGTTCTGGTGATACTGGAGCATCTGGAGCATTTGTGACGGAGTATTAGCTTGCCAGGTACTTTCGACTTTCAGTACTCGATTTTTAACTTGTGGACATGAATTCTCGACTAGCTTGGTAACAAAAAGATGTGGATACGATTCACTACTTGTTTTCAGACCACTATTAATAATGAAACATTTCTCAAATCTAGAATAAAAATCACTAGTGTCTTCATCTTGTTTCTGTTTACAGGCTGAGATGGCATCCCAGTCTTCCTTTTTCGTGGCTAGTAATCTTGGCAAGACTTGTATCAATAACTCGGGCAATGCTTTAGCTTTTTCCCCCAAGACCGGTACCTGGAATTCGTGTATTGTCTTCAGTCTCTAATGCGGTCCAATCTATCTTTTTCTCTCCCACCTCCCATTCTTTTTCTTTGAGTTTTTCATATATGCCCGCAGGCAACAGGACCTTTAACATTTTAATGATATCAGGATACGTGTATTCTCCCATACGGAGCATGTCCTTTAATTCACGGTGGAACCCTGCTGGATCTTTATCGTGACAGGGTATTAACTTCTTCATTTCCAAGAGTTCTATTTTCGTGATAGGGGTGTAAACAAATACTCGTTCTAGATCACCCCCCTCTCCCTTAACTGGATGTACTTCTCGCAACGGATTCTGTCTATCTATGTAGAATGATTTTCTTACTGGGGGTGGGACAGGAACAAAATGTGGATTCAGGAACGTTCTGTATTTGTGGCGCTGTTCTAAGATGACACTAATTAAATCAGTACCTAGACCTTTCCATCTGTTTAAGAGTAACTCGTTCAGTACATCATGTAAAGGACCTGGATCAGAATGCTGATCCTCATACAATGTAATGAGGTGCTGGATCATATACGTACCCACCAGACGCTGCTCGGCTGGGGGCAGTTTCAGAAACGTTTGGGCCACTATTTCATCTGGAAAAGTGGTAGAATCACTAGTCCATCGGACTGCTGATCGGGCTAGTTCTTGTTCATGCATTGTACTAAGCTCGCTATAACCTATTCGTGATTTCAGAATTTGATCGGTGGCCTGGAATACTTGTTCAAGAGAACACTGTTCTGGTACTGGAGGAGGAAAAACTTTCTTGTAATCTAGACATGAATGTCGGTCGGAAAGTCTAGTTCTACCTACATACGCTATTCTGGAGGGATTCTCGCTGTCTACCTCTTCACTGGAAGAGTCATTCTCTTTCTCGGTTGCTCTTTTTGCTTCCTCCTTCTGGTGTATACTTATAATTTCCTTACGAATTTTCTTGTACATACTTTCTATACTACCTAGTGTCTTGTGTTTTCCCTCGGCTATATTGTCACTCCACCTAGTTAGGCCTTTCATCTCGTCTTGATCTTTATCAGGATAATCTTGTTCTCTTATTAAACAGTTAATCAAGAACTGTAAAATCATATGTTGAATCTCGGCTTTTCTGTGTGCCATAGCTTCGTGAATACTTCCTGGATTCTCTCCTATACGGACAAAACGATATATTCTGTCTAGATGATCCTTCATGTCGGGCAGGGTGACCAAAAAGTTGGCAACCCGTCTTAAACGTACTGAATATAATACCATGTGATCTTCGCCTGGGACTGGATCATATATACAGTCGGTAAGAAGTCTCTTGAGGTCTGCGTATGTAGCCACTTTTGGCATACGCTGTAACGCTGCGTCTCGCGGCGTCAGTCGTCTTACTTGAGGCGGGGTGATAGGAGCACCTCCCCCCGCACCTCCTGAACTGGAATCGTCAGTTAATACTGTACGTGCTGGTAGAGTGGCTGGCAAAATGGGTACACCTAATGTGGGCTGGTCCGGGGGCACTGGCACATTAATAGAGTCCCCGGGACCAGTGGCTGGAGGAACAGGAATCACATTATTTACAGGATGCTGAGCGTGAGCAGGCGGAATACGATTTACATATGCTGGGACTGTATCGTCTAAGTAGGACGAAAGAAAAATTTCAGCTGCGGTCGGTTTATGACGTAGCTTAATCGGGACCAATGGTGGCGGTAGATTACAGGGTGCTTCCGGGGTTGCTTTCGGCAAGCCCTCGGCAAGAAGGGGATACATACCTTTAATAAGGGCATTTCTCTGTCTGTCTGACTGTTCTGCTCTAACTCGTTCACCTTCTTCCAGGAGTTCCCTTTCTTGGGCTTTTTCTGCGTATTCCCTACTTAACTCTGCTTTTCTGAATTCTTTTTCGGTTCTTCTATGAGATTCTTTGCGCCATAACTCGATGGCATCTTTCTGGGACGGTCTGGCTTTCCTTTTTCCATAATGCTTCTTCTACTCGCATGATGCACTCGGCATCCCATGTACTTGATACAGGCCATCTATATTTCTCTTCAAGATCCTTGGTGTAATCCACCCATAAGTCTAGATATAATATGGCATCTAAGCCATGCTTGTGATACATAAAATGTCCAGGACTGTCCCTAGGAGGGACAGGAACTGAGTCTTCGAGTAACCCTTTTCTGGTTTTGATCTGACGTAATTTCGAAAACAGAGGCATGATCGGATCTTACTAGAACTAAACACAATACACAATAATCACAGTAATGAAATGGCAAACAAATCACTCATACCACGACATAGAAATACATTAATAACAATTCGAACAGAATACTACCTGATACACTAAAAACAGAACACACGAATTTCTCGAGAACGGACTTACTAGAATTACTGGATGCACTGCTAAAACAGTACAGAACATACCGGTCTCATAAAGAGACACGTCATACCGTATCCACCTAGATGGACACGTCGGACTGGATCTGTGTACCCAAACCCATCGGACCAGGAACAAACTAATGAACCTGTCTAGATACTTCCCCCGCAACGGTACTCACCGGGAAGCAGAAACTGAAGGCCTCGGACTGGACTGGACTGCTACGACGTCTGGTTACTACGCATGCGCTTCGGACCTCTGTCTTCGGTTACAGGTGGGCCTCCGGATACCTCGGACCTTGCTCTCTCGGCTTGGGCTCTGGTCGGGACGAACCGCATTCCACACCGCCTCGTCTGGATGCCGGACCGCAGTTTCCGTCTCCTCCGTGGGCCTGAGGGAGACTTGAAGCAGAAATATCTGCACGTGCACGGTAGAGTTCCGTCACGGCTGTAGAAGGGTCAGGGGGCCTGCGTTACATCGCCGGCACGTGGGGAAGGGGCTCGTCCCTATTCGGGCGCCATTTATGTGGTAAATAAATAATTAAATACCGGTACTATTTTTGAATACATTAATAATAACAGATAGCTCAATAAATAAGAGGCAGGATCCGAGGAATCTGAGTCGAACGGGCTTTATTCAGGCAAAAGGGAAGGGACAGGATCGGGACAGCCTGAAATAAAAAGGGCATAGAAGGCAGCTGCAACGTTTCATCAGCAGTACAAAGTATATATAGTAAAACATCACAATTATATTACATACAGTAGGCGTAACTAGTGACAAGCGTAAGATAAGAACACATGGGCGTGAAAAGAAGGCGTGCACAGGGCGTGCACGTAGACATGTGATGAGAACGTCACAGAAGTGTCATAAAGTAGGTGGATACATGGAGGGGGCTACCTGAGCAGCTGGGACCTTTAACCTAGTGGTGCGCGCAAACGGGCCATGACGTGTTACCGGGGAGAACTGGGGGCTATGACTTCTGCACTAGAAGAGGAGACTAAAGTCTGTGGTGTCAGGACGACATGTACCTATAGCATATCTGGTATCTGGTGTTTGGAGTACATGTTGATAGAATCTAAAAGTTATCAGAGCAAAGGCTACTTGACACTAGGGCTGGTGCATGCATATATTCTACATGTATTGCGTGTGCTATGAATCTTCTATGGATATTAATACAGTAACTCTCTTACATGGAGACAGAAAGACTAGACTATAGCTGAAGCTGTTTATGCGGTTCGTTAGCTTAGGAATGTGAAGACGGAGAGCTGAACTGATAACTAGAGGCATAACATATTCTTGGCAGACAGGCAGGCAGAGCCAGGCCGGGCACCGCGCTGCGCGGCAGGAAGTAAGTGAAGGGTCAGGGATGCAGGTGGGGGCTGCATCGCTCCTCGGAGTGGGTTCAGGAGACTGGAGCTTGAATCTGGTGTCCGGGCCCTTTGAGGCCTAGAAACGGGGACAATTCAATGAATTAACGTGCACACTGTAAAACGTGGCAACATAGGCCTAATACTCGTTGCTTTCACGAGAACTGGATACTGGCATACTAGAGTTGGACACAACTATAATTGCGTCTTTAATCGATCAGAGGGGATTATATGCATATCGATCATGCACATATAACATAGGATGGGGAACACGTAGGCACATATAACAAGGCAAAATTCAATTTTCCTCAAACCCAGTAAGGTTTCAGATCGGGTTTTAGCACCGAGACTGCCCTCATTGAGGTGGCCGAGTCGATTAGGTGGTGTTTAGATTCAGGAGCATCAGCCATGCTGGTACTCCTGGATCTATCAGCCGCATTTGATACGGTGGATCACGGTAGATTGATCTCAAGGCTGAAGGATATAGGTCTGAAAGACAAAGCATTGGGCTGGCTACAATCCTATCTTACAGATCGCTCCCAGAAAGTAGCGCTGGGCACCTTCACCTCAAAACCAAAACACCTCAAGTGTGGCGTACCTCAGGGGTCGGCTCTCAGCCCATTACTTTTTAATGTTTACTTAGCCCCACTCTTTACCTTGATCTCAAAATGGGGAGTGAAGGCGATTTCGTATGCAGATGATACGCAGTCTTCCCCTTCTCTGACGTATCTGAGGCAGCCTTCAGCAAATTGAGGGGCTGTCTTCGGGATATTGCCAGCTGGATGAATACCAACAAATTAAAACTGAACGCTGGCAAAACGGAGGTTGTCTTTTTTGGCAAACACAATATGGTGACCTGTGGTGGCCTCCTGAAATGGACCCACCCCCTCCTCCTAGCACCAATGCGAAGAACTTAGGTATAAGATGGGACGAGGGTCTCTCCTTTTCGGCACACATACAACAGGTCACAAGTGGCTGTCTTTTCAAACTTAGGAACCTTCGAAAGTTCCTTGCTCTTTTGCCAGCAGACTGCCGAAAAATGGTAGTCCATGCAACAGTTACATCCAGATTGGACTACGCGAATGGCCTATATCTTGGCCTACCCAAATATTTGGTACACCGCCTACAGATCGTGCAGAATGCGGCTGCGAGACTGCTAAAACACATCCCTTTTAGACAGCATGTCTCTCCGCATCTACACGACCTGCACTGGCTCCCTGTGGCTAGTAGAATCAAGTTTAAAGCTCTAACCTTGGCGTTCAGAGCACTTAAGGGGTCCTGTCCTGATTACTTAAAACTTAGACTCCCCAGGTATTATCAGGAGAGGTACCTGCGTTCCAACGCTCGGCTTCAGCTCCGCGTCCCTCGCGCCAAAAAAGCTAGACTCGGAGGTAGGTCCTTTTCTGCGGGCACGGCAATACTTTGGAATACCCTGCCGGCTGCCATCCAAGCTGCCACGACAGAATCCTGTTTCAAGAAGCTACTAAAGACTTGGCTCTTTGCCCAGACAAAATAAGCACT
>NC_136073.1:721963154-721973154 GCF_964261635.1 Lissotriton helveticus
TCAAAGTTTTTACAATTATGTGTCACATTAAAAATATATAGCACTCCGACAAAGTAGTAAGATTATAAAACTTTAATAATTTATAAATATATACAAGAAAACAAAAATAGTAATAACATATAAACATTTTTAGGGAAAAACAACGAAGTAGCGGTCGGCTGTGCGAATAGTCCCAACGCAGCACAACGTCCAGATTTCCGGCGTGGGGCGTCGCGGGGGGTGGGTCATCAGTAGCAAACTGTTGTGCGAATAGTTCCAAGGCAGCAGAACGCGCCGAAATCTAGATGACACGAAAGTGATGTCTAGTAAGTTGCCACCCAGCAAATAACGGCGTGGGGCGTCGCGGGGGGTGGGTCATCAGTAGCAAACTGTTGTGCGAATAGTTCCAAGGCAGCAGAACGATGGCACCAAGGTGATGTCCAGTAAGTTGCCGCACTGGTTTTGGTATCCTACAATGCTGCTCCGAATAACGGCGTGGGGCGCCCCGGGGGAGGCGGCGTGAACGGGCCTCTCCAGGTGGAGTCTCATCTGTTTTAGTGGGGCGCCCCTTTACCGTTTCAGTTGCCATTCCGTCCGCTTTTGGTCCACTGTGTCAAAATCCGCCATTCAGCTGAGTTGCGCCCACTCTTGCGGTGCAGCGATAGGCGGCTGCCACAGGACTCTCAAAATGGCGGCAGGCTCTTTCCTTTTTGGGCGTGGTCCACTGAAATGGCCCTGGGACACCTTGGAAATCGGACGCTTGTCTGCTAGGTCTTGGACCCCATTCTCGAAAGCGTCCCCTCCGCCTTGAGAATTCATCAAAAGTTTTGGGGGCCCCGACTCCTGCAGGCTTCTGGTGGGGAGCGGCTGCCATGATTGCTCGCGGAATGACCACGACGGAGCTACGAGATGGTGGTGCTCTCATGCTGACGCCAGTTTAGTCTGAAACATCCAGAAACAAGGTGGGGCTTTCATCGTTTGGGGGAAAAAAAAAGTTTTCATCCAATGAAAAGTGTTGTTTTTAGGTCATATGATCAAGCCTTCCATCATTAGGAAACCAAAAGTAAAATGAACCAATGAAAAGTTTTATAAACAAGTCACATGACCTGTTATGCGGCATAGGGTATAAAATGCGGAGAAAATACGTTGGCACGTGAGGCGGCGTCAGTAGCGGACCGATGTGCGAATAGGCCGAAGGCAATACAACGCGCCAAGATCCGGATGGCACCGAGGTGGTGTCCAGCAAGTTGCAGCACTGGTGTGGCCATCCTACAATGCTGAAAGTCGGCGTGGGGCGCCCCGTTGGCCTGTGAGTTTGCGTCAGTAGCGGACCGATGTGCGAATAGGCCGAAGGCAGCACAACGCGCCAAGATCCGGATGGCACCGAGGTGGTGTCTAGTAAGTTGTCGCACTTCTGTGGCCATCCTACAATGTTGAAAGTCGGCGTGGGGTGCCCCGTTGGCCTGTGAGATGGCGTCAGTAGCGGACCGATGTGCGAATGGGGCCAAAGGCAGCGCAACAATATTTTCTGACTGACACCACAAGGCGCTGAGATGCCAAGATCCGGATGGCACCGAGGTGATGTCTAAGTTGCGGACTGATGTGCGAATGGGGCCAAAGGCAGCGTAACAATATTTTTTGTATGGAAGATACCACTAGGCGTTGAGATGCCAAGATTCGGATGGCACTGAGGTGATGTCTAGCAAGTTGCTGTACTGGTGTGGTCATCCTACAATGCTGAAACTCGGCGTGGGTCGCCCCATTAGCCTGTGAGATGGCGTCAGTAGCGGACCGATGTGCGAATAGGCCGAAGGCAGCACAACGCGCCAAGATCCGGATGTCACCGTGGTGGTTTCATAGTTGAGAGGCACTTCATCTGCAGTGGGGCGCCGAGATCCGGATGGCACCGAGGTGATGTCTAGCAAGTTGCTGTACTGGTGTGGTCATCCTACAATGCTGAAACTCGGCGTGGGTCGCCCCATTAGCCTGTGAGATGGCGTCAGTAGCGGACCGATGTGCGAATAGGCCGAAGGCAGCACAACGCGCCAAGATCCGGATGTCACCGTGGTGGTTTCATAGTTGAGAGGCACTTCATCTGCAGTGGGGCGCCGAGATCCGGATGGCACCGAGGTGATGTCTAGCAACTTGCTGTACTGGTGTGGTTATTCTACAATGCTGAAACTCGGCGTGGGGTGCCCCATTAGCCTGTGAGATGGCGTCAGTAGCGGACCGATGTGCGAATGGGGCCAAAGGCAGCGCAACAATATTTTCTGAAGAGAAGACACCAAAAGGTGCTGACATTCCAAGATCCGGATGGCACCGAGGTGGTGTCTAGCAAGCTATGCAGTTGAGTTGTGTGCGCACTTGCGGCGAATAGGTCGAAGGCAGCATAACAATGTTTTCTGAATAGGAGACACCACAAGGCGTTGAGATTCGGTTACCACCGAGGTGATGTCTAGCAAGTTGCCGCACTGGTGTGGCCATCCTACAATACTGCTCCGAATAACGGCGTGGGGTGCCCGAAGGGGGGGGGGAGCCGGCGTGAATGGGCCTTCCTAGGTGGAGGCTCGTCTGCTGTAGTGGGGCGCCCCTTTACCGTTTCAGTTGCCATTCAGCTGAGTTTCGGCTGCTCTTGATGCTACAGCGACAGGCGGCTGCAAGAGGACTCTCAAAATGGCGGCCTGTTCTTTGGATTTGGGCCTGGTCCACTAAAATGGCCCTGGGACACCTTAGAACTCGGACGCTCGATTTTTTTTCCCTTTCCTGTACATGCAAAAAAAGGTAAATGCCCGGTACGTTACACGCTTCATCTGCCACGATGAACTCTCCAGAGGAACCGAAAAAAAATATAGTTGTGGTAACTATACCATGCATCGTCATATGGAGAGGTGGCACCAATTAATTATAGTGCTGCATAAAAGAGAGATTTGGAGGAGAACCCCTGACCTGCTAGTACATTCATCAAAGAAGTGGCACTGAGAGCTTCAGAGGCAAGGGAAACGGTCCCAAATATTTAGAAGAACTTTGGAAAGATTAAAATGACATGTTTAGATTGTGGCAAATTAATTTCATGTGGACAGATGAGTGTTACTCTAATAAATACAGCATATGAACATCATCATAGTCGATGGTTGGTAGAGACATTTTGACTATATCCTGGACCTGCCCGTCCTCGCCCAAAATGGCGCCGGAATAAATGGGACTCGTAACTCCTTGTTGTGTACTGGTTGCAGAACCTTGAAATCACGAGATACGTATGCAGTTTTGAAGCACATGGCGGGCGGGGACGAGAATTGATTGAATATTTCGACATCCCTATTGATATTAAGTTCTGATGTGTTATTGATTACTGTACTGTTGAAAGTTCGAATTAACGTCACCCATGGTACTTGCCCGCAAATGTATATCTAGATAATTTTATTGTAACTGGCCCTGTCGTATTTTAATTATAAAATGTACGTCCACCGATTCCGTAACTGTTAGACACCTTAGTTCTTGCAACCTAATGGCCCGCCCGTTACGTTCCTCTACAGTGTAAATGTCTATTCATCATATACGATTACAGTTTGCTCTGTGGCAGGCCCACGTGGTTATAGGCTCGTATTTGTATAATGAAATTTTCACAATAAAGGTTTTTAAAAGAAAACATGGTAGTAGTATATACATTGGTAAAGTTTTTAATAATAGTGACTGTTTTAGAATCATTAAAAGGCAAGTGAAATAAAGCAGACCAATTACATGAAGGGTAAAAGGTATAATACGAAGGAACGCAGTAAAGATAAATGGTCAAGGGCTGTTGTGTTTTCTATTCCTGCAACATAAAGTGATCGATAAGAATCTCATATTCAGGCGTATCGGCGACTAAGACAGCAGGTCGACCCTCTTTTGCTCAACGGCTCCGTCATGGGACGAAGAAACGCTCTTTTTCTCGAAAAAAGAATATATTTTACTTGCAGGACAGTTGTAAAATTTCCGGGAAAGTACATTAGCCTGGAACATTATAACATATATTTAAGAAAAAATAATGTTCGGAAGTAATGAAAAGCGTAATTTTTAGGTCATATGACCAAGCCTTTCATCATTACAATAAGAAAAGTAAAATGAACCAATGAAAAGTTTTATTAACAAGTCACATGACTTGTTATGCTTACGTTACGCGCTGCGCGCCCCGGATGACTTCCGGATGCGCTAACGCGGCGCGTCATATGACGCATTACGCGACAACGCAGGTACAGAATATAGTCAAAATGTCTCCACCAACCAGCGGTCGGAACACAACCCCTTTCAGCAGGCTAAATAGTTCTGTTAAATGACAACAGAAGGGACAGGCAACAAGAACCATCAGTCAAAGAGGGGAGGGCTAGTTCTTCTCTACCGGGTTACATTGGGGCGCTACCGGAACTGATCGAAGTGGTAGTCTACAGTGTTTCTGGATGTTTCAGACTGAAGCTGGGGTTAGCATGAGAGCAGCACCATTTCGTAGCTCCGTCGTGGTCATTCCGCAACCAATCATGGCAGCCGTTCTTTATCGTTATTTTGGGCGGGGTGGGTGGCGGAGCCGAGCTGTTTTGCAGCCATCATTGTGTGGAGTTCAGTTCATCTCACTAGTTTTGTATTTGTCATGAGGGGTTGTTCCTAATGTTTCTATTTTAGCGAGGTCAAAAAGAGATCCCATTAGTGGCCTACTGATTTTGCTCGATTCCTTTTCTTTTTTTTTACACGATTTTTCGTTATCTGCAAAGACTAAACAGAGTATTGCGACTCTGTGTTTGTTTGTAAATAGAGAATGAACCAAAGAGAACGAATTCTAAAACAGTAAATACTTGGATAACAATCAATCAAATGGAGAGAGAAGCAGGCACGACGGATTACAATGGGGGCAAAGGCCTGCGTTAACTACCTTTCACTATCTGCAAAGAGAGAGTACTCCTAATAGAAATGAGGGGGGGGGGGCACCATTCAAAGCAGATCAGTGTGCATAAACACGAAAATGTTTTCACTTACCACGTACTTGACATTCGACAGCTTATGATATTTGCTATTAAAAAACCATTGAAATTCACTGAAAAAACCATAGGTTATAGACCATATATAGTTAGGAATTAGCATTTACAAAACCTTGAAAATTCACTGAAAAAACCATAGGTTATAGACCATATATAGTTAGGAATTAGCATTTAAAAAACCTTATTTTACTCACACAAAACCATTGAAATTCCATATATAGTTAGTTGCACTAACTATATATCGCGCACCCGCAATCCACTGCTGATCATGTCACATATTACATCATTCATGACATGGTCAGTGACATCACTGATGACATCACTGATGACATCTCAAATGACATCACTGATGACATCACTGATGACATCTCATTTGACATCATTCTTGTGCTAATACGATAAACCTCTTCAGACTCTAATATAACCTTAGATACACTCAGTGTATACAGACACTCACACACTGCCACTCATCCATGGAGTTACTCACACACCCAGTCAGTCATGCAAAGAAACAAGCTCACCTCCATTTCTTCAACTATACAGTTAAACACACCTTACTTATTGAAACATATACTAACACATATTTACTCTCTTATACAATCCCTGATACAAGTTCACAATGATCGATACAACTACTCACTCATTCAGTGGCTCTCATGCACAGTTATTTATATATGCCAACTCTCACATGTACTGTGTTTTACATATGTACTTACTATGACATGTAGCATTGAGATATCCATTCACTCATCAATACACTCATGCACACAGTCAACTGCCCATGTAGCTGTTTCCACATGCACTCTTGAACTCATACACCTAGTGAATAAACTGCTCACACATCTATGCATAGAGTCACACACCTTCCAGCCACCCCTACACAAACTCAATCTCCCATAGAAATACTTGGGCAACCAATTAATAACACATATAGCCTCTCGTATAGCTAATGATCAACATATGCAGCAGTTTACAGAACAACAGACATAATGATGCACAAATTAAGACAGTTTAGTCACTAACCCATGCATTCAGTGAGACACATTTAATCACTCACTCATACAGTCAGTCACGCACCTACTAAATCCTTCATCCAGACACTTATACATCCACTCATTCTTCAATATGTAAAACATATTTAAACTTTACAAAAACACACAGACACTAGATGATGTCATCAGTGATGTCATTTGAGATGTCATCAGTGATGTCATTTGAGATGTCATCAGTGATGTCATCAGTGATGTCACTGACCATGTCATGAATGATGTAATATGTGACATGATCAGCAGTGGATTGCGGGTGCGCGATATATAGTTAGTGCAACTAACTATATATGGAATTTCAATGGTTTTGTGTGAGTAAAATAAGGTTTTTTAAATGCTAATTCCTAACTATATATGGTCTATAACCTATGGTTTTTTCAGTGAATATATATATACACACACATACACATATATATACATACATATATATATATATATATATATACATACACACATATACATACATACACATATATATACACACATATATATATATACACATATATATATATATATACACATATATATATATATATACACATATATATATATACACATATATATATATATACACATATATATATACTCATGACTAAGGTGCGCTAGCACTGAAACGCGTCGAGTTGTTTTGCCTGTAAGACCATCGATGAACTAAACCTCCGATTGCTACACAGATTTCTGGTGTGTCCTTTGCTTTCGTGTTTTGTTGAGCAACACGATTCTTTTGAAGATATATATATATATATATATATATATTTTTTTTTTTTTTTTTTTTTTTTTGCCGTCTGCTTTCTACGATTGTCAGTGAGCGTGTGTGCATATATATATATATATACACACACATATATATATATACACACACATATATACACATATATATACACATATATATACACATATATATACACATATATACACACATATATACACATATATATACACATATATATATATATATATACACATATATATATATATATATATATATATACACACACATATATATATATATATACACATATATATATATATATACACACACATATATATATATACACATATATATATATATATATATATGCATGTCATTCTTTATAATGGACTCATTAATTTAAAAATGATGCTTTAACATGTGGATCCAACATGTGAAGTATAGTGTGTCATTAACCGTATAGCTTGCAAGAATCTAACTACCACCTGGTATATATTCGCAACATTATGTTACTTCGAGTACTTTGTTTATGTTGTCTGGTCACATGCACACGCAAATAATGTTTGTACCACTTTAAATGGAATGGCTCTGTAACTAACCTGGACCCGTGAACAAGAAGTCGCTAGACTTCGAAACGCGTTGGGTTATTTTCTTGTGCCTAATAAACCCTTCTGCACAACATTGGGGCTTCGACTCTGGTTTCTGTCTATATGGATTTCCAGGAGGTGATTTAATACTTTTTGGGTCGGCGACCCAGTCGAAAGCCCGCCGACAGCAAGCGGCAGGAACACGCCGCTTCTTGTGTTTGTTTCTTTAATTCAAAAGTTCCTGCCCGCCGGGAAACGCTGAGGAAGGAGGAGTAATGCGAATGCAGAACGGCGAGAAAACACCGATTGTCAGCAGAGATTAGGCTCGTGTGAGTCACCAAAAGCATCTGCTGTCTGCGTGTGATCGTCTTCCTATTCCGAAAATAGTTTTCCCCGGTTGTCTGGAAAACGTGCAGAAAGCAGCAACTAGGTGCCGGCTGGCCCGTTGCTCAGAGGTCGAATGGCGGAAACGAGAAACAGTCGGAGAAAAGAGGCGGCTGCCAAACTGTTTACTGAGGCTAACCTGGGGGGTGAAGAAACAACGGCCCCACAAGGTGAGCAAAGGATTAAAGGTGACGAAGTGAAGCAACTTTGGGATAAACTATGGAAAATGCTAAAACGCGAGCAATCCAAGTGGTGGGAGGCGGCTGCGCTCACCAAGTATTTAGAATGTAATCGTATACCACGCGGACTGAGAATTTTCATAACCCCAACGTTTCAGAAACCCGACCCTGAACTGGTTAAACAATGGATGGAGAACAATCACTCATGTTCGTGCAATATGCTAAGAATGCTGATTAAAGATGCCGAAAAAGAAAGTGCAAAACTTAATATTGAAAGTGAGGCTTTAATCTTAAAGTTAAAGGAGAAATACACTGAGAGTGAATTTGCCACTGAAATGGCAAAACTGGACAAACGTTTGAGCAAGGTTGAAGAGGAAATAAAAGCCAAAAAACAAAGCAAGTTCCACCGGGACGAGGTGGATTACAAGAAAGGCCAAATTTTAACTTTTGCAAAACGTTTTGATGCATTGCGCGCTCAAAAGAAAAAGACACAAACTGGTGCTCAGAAACCCGCCCAACAACAGGAAAATGGGGCTGAAAATACACCCCCAAGGGAGCGCAATACTAGTGGCTCAGCTGAAAGTGACACTTCAGATATAATGGAACAACCCTCGGGAAACGACCAAATTTTAAACGAATATGCCATGATTGCAAGGGGTCGCCAAATGAACACCCCACGAAGAAATCGTGGAAGAGGAGGCAAAGGCGCATCAAGAATGCGAGAAAAAAGTGCATCAAACAAATCCGCAAGCCCGGTGGGATTCCGAACAAGAGGAAAAACGGCGCGGAAGTGAACACCAGCATGACAGTGGTAAATTTGTCTAAACATACTATTTCAAATGACCAATTTGAAGTCCTCACACGTGGACTATCTTTCTGTCCAACTGCAAAATTTAACTTTGTAAATGCACGCATAGACCTGTTTAAATTTACTCGTAAATTAAAATTAAGGAAGTGGCATGCCACTAAACCTAAACTTAAAAAAGACATAATTAAGGACAAACCAAGTGCATTATCAGCAAATGATGCTGAATTGTTACAAGTGGTCCATGAATTGGCAGATTGTGAGGACATCAATGAAAACCCTTTTTTAAATGTAATTGATTCTGACATTAACATTGAAATGTGTAGCTCCAGTGGTTTTAAGCCAAAATCAATTTTTGTGCCACAAATTGTGAACAATTTCATTGACAGCTTTGAAGCAGGCATGGTACAGGAACTCAGGAGAATAGAGAGGCAAAATCCTAAACAGAACCTGAACCTAACTAAAAAGCAATTTTTGGCTGTCAAAGAAATGGAAGGGTGGTCAGATGTAACCATAAAAAATAGCGACAAAGGGGGAAACATTGTGGTTTGGCCATTAGAAATGTATTTGCAAGAAGGGATGAAACAACTAGGTGATGAGGACAACTATGTCAAAGCTACTCTGCTAGAATACAATAACTCCAAACAAGAGTACTTTAACAGGCTGCAGGAATGGAAGACAAGAGGTATCCTAGAAAATGATGAGTACCAATATCTTCTCTGTAAAAATCCCAGAATTCCTGCTCTATACCTGTTACCAAAATTACATAAGGATGTGAATGTGCCCCCTGGCAGACCTATTGTTTCATCAATAGGGAGCCTGCTAGAAAACACTTCAATTTATATCGACTACTTTTTGCAACCATTTGTGCACTCACTGCCCTCTTATGTTAGAGACACCTCTGACTTCCTACGCATTATTGACAATTTGAAATGGAAGCAGGGATATTGGCTAATTGGTCTCGATGTGTCCAGTTTATACACGAGCATCCCACAAGACTTGGGGATAGATGCTAGCAAACACTTTTTAAGAGGCAGGTCACTTTCACATTTCATGCACACTGATATGCTTTTGGAGATGATGCAGATCTGTCTCCAAAACAATTACTTTATCTTCAATAAGCAATTGTACAAACAGATCAGGGGGACGGCGATGGGTACTTGCTTTGCCCCCAGCCTAGCGGGATTGTACCTGGGCTGGTGGGAGGAGCTAGTGGTGAAAAACATCTCCCACTACAGTACCCACGTCGTCCTCTGGTCTCGCTATATTGATGACATTTTTTGTGTCTGGAATGGCACATTG
>NC_136073.1:721978154-721985654 GCF_964261635.1 Lissotriton helveticus
TGGAAATATTGACTAACAAAGAGAAAAATAGAGAAGACATGACTGAGGAACGACCAAGAATGATTGTTACATATAGTAAGGAAAGCCACAAGATTCAGAAAATCCTTTCTAAATACTGGCATATACTAATGAAAGACCCAGATATAGGAAAAGAAATTGGAACAGGCCCTCTAATCTCATACAGAAGAGCGCCCAATTTAACAGACCATTTGGTAAGAAGTCATTTCACAGTTAAAAAACCAACAGACTGGCTTCAGAAAAGGAGTAATGGATTCACAAAGTGCATGACCTGCAAGGCCTGCAAAATAGGTCAAAACACCACTACATTGAAAGACCCAACTGGTAAAGAATTTCTAATCAAAACAAAGATAACCTGCGAATCATCATTTGTGGTATATATGCTGAGATGTTGCTGCGGAAAAGAATATATAGGCAGCACGAAATGCCCTTTGAAAAAAAGAATATTAGAGCATATCCGAGCGATACAAAATGATGACAATGCCTATGCCATGGCAAAACATTTAAAACAACACGAAGGAAAAACATGGCAGGACATAAAATATTTGGGACTAGCAACCATCCCAAACCAAGAACGTGGGGGAGACAGACTCTTAAAGTTAAGAAGGCTGGAGTCCAAATTAATAATTAAATTTAAAACCAAGTATCCGAGAGGTTTGAATACAGACGAAGAAATGCACATCCACCTGTAAAAACAATTGTAGAAAAATCTGAAATGTGATATAGTATGCTTTGCTTGCAAGATGATCGTCCAAAGTTGATGAATGTACTTAATTAATGAACCATATGGGCTGAAACAGATATGAATAGAGGCACACATGTGGGGCAAAGGGCACTCAGCCCTAGTAACATCCAAATCTAAGGATAACACTTCCCAGTAATCGTATCACACAAAAAAGTACGAACGATATAGAAATGTAATTATATCATTATACGTTAAAAAGATCCTACTATAGGAGTAAAACGTATAAACTGGGACTAAAGCCTTAGATCTTTCCCCACATGTCTGCCCTACGCGTGTCAACTGAAAATAAAGTTGCAAAAAAAGAAAAAAAGTTACAAAACAGTTAATAAAACTACATAGCCCAGAATGCATCACCGTTATGTAACATATGGTGCAAGTATAAATTCTGAAATGAAAGAAGGACTAATTGTAGAACACTGCCGTGACCAAGAACGTTTGTTCGAAACGCGTAGGAGTTTTGCTGTAGACCTGAGTGATTAAAAACTGAGTTTTACCTGCCAAGAAGTGTGCCGCGTGCCTTTTTGTTTTTGAAATATATATATATATATATACACACATATATATATACACACACATATATATATACACACATATATATATATATATATACACACACATATATATATATATATATATATATACATTACCTACTGGCGGTCGCCAGTAGGTATATATAGTTAGGATTTTTTCTCTATGGGTTTTTTGAAAATTCTATGTCTAATAACTTTGGCGTTTGTGGACCGAATCGGCTGAAATTTTCAGGAAAATGGCACATTTTGTTTCTGAGCAGCCCTTGAAAATTTGGGGGGGGTTCGTCCAGTGGGGGCCGAGAAAAAAGGGGGGTCCCAAAACGTGTTTTTAACATTGAGTTTTCCATAGGGCGGTTGGCCTCACTTTTAGCCCGAACGGCTGAATGGATTTGCACGAAACTTGGCAAAATTGTAGGGACTGGTAGCCCGATGTGCCTTTTGTAGGTCTCAATATATGTGCTCCAGTGGATTTTGAGAAATTAACGTTTAAAAAAAGATATATATCTGTAACAGCGGACCGGTTAGCGCTCTGGTTCGCGGACTTTTCGCGCAACGGAGCTTTGTGAAGCGAAGCTGATTGGTTCTCCGGCGTCTGTCAACATTCCAAACAGTCCGTAGCGGCCGCCATCTTGTCTCTCGGTAGGATCGAGAGACAAGAGGAGGTCAAAACAAAGGGGGAAATAACTATAAGGGGGCATAGTAGATCCTCGCTGACCCCCTAGGTTTGATGTGGAGGTTTTAAAAGGGCCCCGCGGGGCAAAAAAAAAAAATAATAATAATAATCGAACGGCTGAATGGATTTGCACGAAACTTGGCAAAATTGTAGGGACTGGTAGCCCGATGTGCCTTTGCTAGGTCTCAATATATGTGCTTCAGTGGATTTTGAGAAATTAACGTTCAAAAAAAGATATATATCTGTAACAGCGCACCGCTTCGCGTACTTTTCGTGTTACGGAGCTTTGCGAAGCGAAGCTGATTGGCTCTCCGGTGTCTGTAAACATTCCAAACAGTACGTAGCGGCCGCCATCTTGTCTCTCGGTAGGATCGAGAGACAAGAGGAGGCCAAAGCGAAGGGGCAAATGACCATAAGGGGGCATAGTAGATCCTCGCTGACCCCCTAGGTTTGATGTGGAGGTTTTAAAAGGGCCCCGCGGGGCAAAAAAAAAAATAATAATAATAATCGAACGGCTGATGACCATAAGGGGGCATAGTAGATCCTCGCTGACCCCCTAGGTTTGATGTGGAGGTTTTAAAAGGGCCCCGCGGGGCAAAAAAAAATAATAATAATAATAATCGAACGGCTGAATGGATTTGCACGAAACTTGGTAAAATATTAGGGACTGGTAGCCCGATGTGCCTTTGCTATGTCTCAATATATGTGCTTCAGTGCATTTTGAGAAATTAACGTTCAAAAACAAGATATATATCTGTAACAGCGCTCCGCTTCGCGGAGATAAAATTATATGTGTATTACCTAGCTGTTGCTAACACCAGTTAGCGACGGCTAGTAGGAGATAGCGACCATCTTGGGTCCCACTTTGCATGTGAGTGATATTTATCACTAATGACATGCAAAGTGGGCATGCCAAGATGTTAGCGACTGGAAACAGTCGCTAACATCGCTATCTCCTATTATCAACTTTTGGAAATATTCGAGATAAGCGCGAATATCTCCAAAAAGTAACAGCTGCCCTGAGCAGTTCTTAGCCATGTTATCCAATGGGAGGTGGATAACATGGCTAAGAGCATTAGCTCGGTAATGCATGAATATCGCGGAGTTTTCAGCGACATTAATGCATTGCGCTCGTTTTTTATCGTATTTGCGATAAACCTTGATAATAGCAAGGTTTATCTGCGATAATTTCTGACGGTAAAAAAATCGTTGCTAAGCATCGTTAGGGATAAATATCGCTTAACCTTGGTAATATGCCCCAACGTCTGTTAACGTTCGATTCGAAGGAAATCAGGAATTGTTGAAAAACATTGTGTGCGCCATCTTGTCTTTTTTCAAATGCCACACTTTTGTCGTGCACGGCAGCCATTTTAGATGCCTTGACCAGATCCACTCTGTGAACGCTGTCGATCCTTAGCATGGCTCCCCACCCTCGCAAGCATCTCCCCCAGGCAGTGGTCACCCCCGCTCTCTGTTTTATGCATGGGTAATAAACCTCCCCCCATCTGCGCTGTTCTTCCCTGAGAATCACACCCTGTGCCCGCCCGACACCTCCCTTTCGCCCTATTCACTACCGCACCCTCTGACACTCCTTTTCCTCTGTGTCCGATTGTCCAGGCCGGTCCTAGGCTATCAGCTAGCCCTGCAGATGTAGTTTATGGCCACAGCTGTAAAGAATCACCCGTCTTCAAAGGAGTTATAGTAGATCAAGGCCCACACTCGATGAGATCCGTCACAGCAGAAGCGTTGCTATTATCTGAAAACCATTCTGTATTGTGATTGGGGAGGGGACCGAGCGTGAAGCGGAAGATTCCAGGGATGACTCTTTGTACATCAAAGTTTTTACAATTATGTGTCACATTAAAAATATATAGCACTCCGACAAAGTAGTAAGATTATAAAACTTTAATAATTTATAAATATATACAAGAAAACAAAAATAGTAATAACATATAAACATTTTTAGAGAAAAACAACGAAGTAGCGGTCGGCTGTGCGAATAGTCCCAACGCAGCACAACGTCCAGATTTCCGGCGTGGGGCGTCGCGGGGGGTGGGTGATCAGTAGCAAACTGTTGTGCGAATAGTTCCAAGGCAGCAGAACGCGCCGAAATCTAGATGACACAAAAGTGATGTCTAGTAAGTTGCCACCCAGCAAATAACGGCGTGGGGCGTTGCGGGGGGTGGGTCATCAGTAGCAAACTGTTGTGCGAATAGTTCCAAGGCAGCAGAACGATGGCACCAAGGTGATGTCCAGTAAGTTGCCGCACTGGTTTTGGTATCCTACAATGCTGCTCCGAATAACGGCGTGGGGCGCCCCGGGGGAGGCGGCGTGAACGGGCCTCTCCAGGTGGAGTCTTGTCTGTTGTAGTGGGGCGCCCCTTTACCGTTTCAGTTGCCATTCCGTCCGCTTTTGGTCCACTGTGTCAAAATCCGCCATTCAGCTGAGTTGCGCCCACTCTTGCGGTGCAGCGATAGGCGGCTGTCACAGGACTCTCAAAATGGCGGCAGGCTGTTTCCTTTTTGGGCCTGGTCCACTGAAATGGCCCTGGGACACCTTGGAAATCGGACGCTTGTCTGCTAGGTCTTGGACCCCATTCTCGAAAGCGTCCCCTCCGCCTTGAGAATTCATCAAAAGTTTTGGGGGCCCCGACTCCTGCAGGCTTCTGGTGGGGAGCGGCTGCCATGATTGCTCGCGGAATGACCACGACGGAGCTACGAGATGGTGGTGCTCTCATGGTGACGCCAGCTTCAGTCTGAAACATCCAGAAACAAGGTGGGGCTTTCATCGTTTGGGGGAAAAAAAAAGTTTTCATCCAATGAAAAGTGTTGTTTTTAGGTCATATGATCAAGCCTTCCATCATTAGGAAACCAAAAGTAAAATGAACCAATGAAAAGTTTTATAAACAAGTCACATGACCTGTTATGCGGCATAGGGTATAAAATGCGGAGAAAATACGTTGGCACGTGAGGCGGCGTCAGTAGCGGACCGATGTGCGAATAGGCCGAAGGCAATACAACGCGCCAAGATCCGGATGGCATCGAGGTGGTGTCATAGTTGAGAGTTCTGAGCAGCGGTTGTAACACTGTCTGAAGCTTATTTGCAGCTGCTGCAGCTTCACTACGCGCCAAGATCCGGATGGCACCGAGGTGGTGTGTAGGAAGTTGCCGCACTGGTGTGGCCATCCTACATTGCTGAAAGTCGGCGTGGGGCGCCCCGTTGGCCTGTGAGTTTGCGTCAGTAGCGGATCGATGTGCGAATAGGCCGAAGGCAGCACAACGCGCCAAGATCCGGATGGCACCGAGGTGGTGTCTAGTAAGTTGTCGCACTTCTGTGGCCATCCTACAATGTTGAAAGTCGGCGTGGGGCGCCCCGTTGGCCTGTGAGATGGTGTCAGTAGCGGACTGATGTGTGAATGGGGCCAAAGGCAGCGCAACAATATTTTCTACTATATTTCCGTTGTAGAAGAGACCACAAGGCGCTGAGATGCCAAGATCCGGATGGCACCGAGGTGGTGTCTTGCAAGTTGTGGTACTGGTGTGGCCATCCTACAATGCTGAAAGTCGGCGTGGGGCGCCCCGTTGGCCTGTGAGATGGCGTCAGTAGCGGACCGATGTGCGAATAGGCCGAAGGCAGCACAACAATATTTTCTGACTGACACCACAAGGCGCTGAGATGCCAAGATCCGGATGGCACCGAGGTGATGTCTAAGTTGCGGACTGATGTGCGAATGGGGCCAAAGGCAGCGTAACAATATTTTTTGTATGGAAGATACCACTAGGCGTTGAGATGCCAAGATTCGGATGGCACTGAGGTGATGTCTAGCAAGTTGGTGTGGTCATCCTACAATGCTGAAACTCGGCGTGGGTCACCCCATTAGCCTGTGAGATGGCGTCAGTAGCGGACCGATGTGCGAATAGGCCGAAGGCAGCACAACGCGCCAAGATCCGGATGTCACCGTGGTGGTTTCATAGTTGAGAGGCACTTCATCTGCAGTGGGGCGCCGAGATCCGGATGGCACCGAGGTGATGTCTAGCAAGTTGCTGTACTGGTGTGGTCATCCTACAATGCTGAAACTCGGCGTGGGTCGCCCCATTAGCCTGTGAGATGGCGTCAGTAGCGGACCGATGTGCGAATAGGCCGAAGGCAGCACAACGCGCCAAGATCCGGATGTCACCGTGGTGGTTTCATAGTTGAGAGGCACTTCATCTGCAGTGGGGCGCCGAGATCCGGATGGCACCGAGGTGATGTCTAGCAAGTTGCTGTACTGGTGTGGTCATCCTACAATGCTGAAACTCGGCGTGGGTCGCCCCATTAGCCTGTGAGATGGCGTCAGTAGCGGACCGATGTGCGAATAGGCCGAAGGCAGCACAACGCGCCAAGATCCGGATGTCACCGTGGTGGTTTCATAGTTGAGAGGCACTTCATCTGCAGTGGGGCGCCGAGATCCGGATGGCACCGAGGTGATGTCTAGCAAGTTGCTGTACTGGTGTGGTCATCCTACAATGGTGAAACTCGGCGTGGGTCGCCCCATTAGCCTGTGAGATGGCGTCAGTAGCGGACCGATGTGCGAATAGGCCGAAGGCAGCACAACGCGCCAAGATCCGGATGTCACCGTGGTGGTTTCATAGTTGAGAGGCACTTCATCTGCAGTGGGGCGCCGAGATCCGGATGGCACCGAGGTGATGTCTAGCAAGTTGCTGTACTTGTGTGGTCATCCTACAATGCTGAAACTCGGCGTGGGTCGCCCCATTAGCCTGTGAGATAGCAGTTCTTTGGATTTGGGCCTGGCTCGTCTGCTGTAGTGGGGCGCCCCTTTACCGTTTCAGTTGCCATTCAGCTGAGTTTCGGCTGCTCTTGATGCTACAGCGACAGGCGGCTGCAACAGGACTCTCAAAATGGCGGCCTGTTCTTTGGATTTGGGCCTGGTCCACTAAAATGGCCCTGGGACACCTTAGAACTCGGACGCTCGATTTTTTTTTTCCTTTCCTGTACATGCAAAAAAAGGTAAATGCCCGGTACGTTACACGCTTCATCTGCCACGATGAACTCTCTAGAGGAACCGAAAAAAAATATAGTTGTGGTAACTATACCATGCATCGTCATATGGAGAGGTGGCACCAATTAATTATAGTGCTGCATAAAAGAGAGATTTGGAGGAGAACCCCTGACCTGCTAGTACATTCATCAAAGAAGTGGCACTGAGAGCTTCAGAGGCAAGGGAAACGGTCCCAAATATTTAGAAGAACTTTGGAAAGATTAAAATGACATGTTTAGATTGTGGCAAATTTATTTCATGTGGACATCTGAGTGTTACTCTAATAAATACAGCATATGAACATCATCATAGTCGATGGTTGGTAGAGACATTTTGACTATATCCTGGACCTGCCCGTCCTCGCCCAAAATGGCGCCAGAATAAATGGGACTCGTAACTCCTTGTTGTGTACTGGTTGCAGAACCTTGAAATCACGAGATACGTATGCAGTTTTGAAGCACATGGCGGGCGGGGACGAGAATTGATTGAATATTTC
>NC_136073.1:721990654-722026654 GCF_964261635.1 Lissotriton helveticus
ACTAATGGGATCTCTTTTGACCTCGCTAAAATAGAAACATTAGGAACAACCTGTTGAAAATAGCAATGCGTATGTATATAAGCGGCGTTCATTTGTGTTCACAGTACCCCTTGTTGATTGTTTCAATCGAGCATTGAATTGTTCGAAGTTAATTCTCTTAACGATCTTCTCTACCTGCAAACGAGGAAGAATAGGAATATTCTATCTCCCTTTGCAGATAGTGAAGGGTAGGTAACGCAAGCCTTTAACACGTCGTACCTATTTCATTCCTCATTGATTGATTGATTGTCCGAACATTGACTGTTTGGGAATTAGTTCTTTTTGGAGGTATTCCCTGTTTGCAAATAAACGTAGGAAAATCTTTGCAAGTAGTGAAAGGGTACGTAATGCGGACCGTTCTCCCCCGTTGTAATCTGTCATGCCTATCTACTCCCCACTGATTGATGCACCTTTTTCACCCGGACCATTTACTAGAGATACGTCATCTGGCCCGACCAGAGAGCACCCCTAGTGAAAAGGACATATGCAATAATAACGAAGTGATCACTGTATCCTGTTAACAGAAACTTTACCATGAAACAACCTGGAAAGAAAAAAATAGGAAAACGAAAATCAGTAGGCCACTGATGAACATGAACTTTTATTAAACAACGAACAAAGAAACGATAACATAACGTAATGATAAAACCTATTAATGTCCTAGAAACAAGAAAACGTTAAAATATGCCAGTGGTGAGAGACCAGAAAAACAGTAAGAGAAACCAAATCACCCCTCGCTGTCCCACCGCCTGCCACGCCAAAAAAATCGATAGACTAGGGAAAATGCAAGTCAGTAGAACATCCACCCCCACTCTGGAAACTTCCAAGGTGGGGCAGGGTTCCGGCTACGCCCAGCCGGGAGCAGCCCATATAAGGCAGGTCCTGCTGCCACGCCTCGGCCAGGAGATCCTAACGTAGGGTGTAGCCGGAGGAGAGGCCGAGACCAGCGGGACCCGGCCAGGGGATTGCCTTTACAACGCTGAACAGTTGCAGGGGGGGGGAATGTCTCCTCGACCCTCCCCTCTCCCAGTCCGGCCGCGGTGGCCCTTGAGAGTTGCAGGTAGTCCCGCCACATGCTCTTCCGGTCCGACCACCAACGGTCGGGGGGCCGAGGCCGACGGGATCCGGCTGCAGCCGATAAACCAAGAAACCCGTTCATGGGGCCAGAGCCAGGGGCGTCCGGCCGACATCCACCGGAAGCCCGGCCCGAAGACGGACGGGACACTTCTTTCTTTTATAATGGCTGCGACAACACTGGAGGGGGATGTCTTGCACATGCCTCCAACCCCCCCCTCGTCCTCATCGCCTGGTCCGGCCATAACAAATCTCAAGCGAGACGCCGTGGGGTGCACTGGGAGGGAGAGACGGTGCGAACAGGCCTCTCCCGCCTCCCCAGGTGGAGGCTTCCCAGCTGCACCCTCAGCGCTCCAGGCGGTGGCATCCTAACAACTACAGTGCTGCACAGTTTCGGAACGACCTAGATAACGGTTCTTCCACTGTGGCCATGCTGCAACGTCTCGCCCGGCAGGGTGGAGCCCGTCCGCTCATGTGACCCCGCGATCGCCGGTAGCTGCCGAACTCTCAAAATGGCGGTCGACCTGGCAAGAGCGGGCCCAACATAAAGAAATGGCCCGGTCACTGGTTGACTCCACCACCGTAGTCCTCCACGACCTTGAAGATTCTAGAGGAGCCGCGGGAGTCTCCGACCCCCGATGGGGAATGACTGCCATGATCGCCCGTGGAGTGACGAAACTGTATCCGCGGGACGTCGGCGCTCCCATGCTGGCGCCAGCCTCACTTTGAATTACTACAATCCTGCAGACCTCACTTCCGGTGAAAGCACAGTGTGACCCGGTAGGAAATATTATTGCACCCCCTCCCCTTTTTGACTGATAGTTCAAACCACCGATCCTTTCCTTTGCCCTTTTAACGGAACTTTGGACTGCCTCCCCCTCTTTTACATTTTCTAGAGAAAACAAAACATTAACCACTACATTAGCATAGCAGTTGACACCAGAACTGTTTTCAAATTGAAAACCAACAACATCTTCAACAGAATCCTTTTTGTTTCTGCTGTGACCCTGCTACAGCACAGGCATTGTCCCCAGCAGTAATTCTGCAATGCCGGTAAGAATAGCTGTGGTGCCTACTGGACTCACTCACCCCCGCGGCGCCCCACGCCGTTTTTTGCTGGGCGGCAACTTACTAGACATCACTTTCGTGCCATCTAGATTTCAGCGCGTTCTGCTGCCTTGGAACTATTCGCACAACAGACCGCTACTGACAAGAATATTTCATTATTGGTGCTGTCAATTTCAATAAATCTATTGGATAATTAAAAAGAAATTGCCACGGTCTCTTCGTTGTTTAAATGTTTTTACTGTTTTTGTTTTGTTGTATATATTTATATGTTATTAAAGTTTTATATTCCTACTACTTTGTTGGAGTGCTATATATTTTTAATGTGACACATAATTGTAAAAACTGATGTACAAAGAGTCATTCCTGGAATCTTCCGCTTCAGGCTCGGTCCCCTCCCCAATCACAATACAGGATGGTTTTCAGATAGTAGGAACGCGTGTGCTGTGACGGATCACATCGGGTGTGGGCCTTGATCTACTATAACTCCTTTGAAGGGGGGTGATTCTTTACAGCTGGGGCCATAAACTACATCTGCAGGGCTAGCTGATAGCCTAGGACCGGCCTGGACATTCGGACACAGAGGAAGAGGAGTGTCAGAGGGTGCGGTAGTGAATAGGGCGAAAGGGAGTTGTCGGGCGGGCACAGAGTGTGATTCTCAGGGAAGAGCAGCGCAGATGGGGGAAGGTTTATTGCCCATGCATAAGACAGAGAGCGGTGGTGACCAGTGCCTGGGGGAGATGCTTACGAGGGTGAGGAGCCATGCTACGAATCGACAGCTTGCAGAGAGTGGGTCTGGTCAAGACATCTAAAATGGCTGCCGTGCACGACAAAAGTGTGGCATTTCAAAAAAGGCAAGATGGCGCAGACAATGTTTTTCAACACTTCCTCATTTCCTTCGAATCGAACGTTAACAGACGTTGGGGCATATTACCAAAGTTAAGCGATATTTATCGCTAACGATGCTTACCAACCAATTTTTTACCACTAAGCATCGTCAGAAATTATCGAAGATAAACCTTACTATTATCAAGGTTTATCGCAAATGCGATAATAAACGGCCGCAATGCATGAATATCGCTAAAAACTCAGCGATATTCATGCATTACCGAGCTAATACTCTTAGCCATGTTATCCACCTCCCATTGGATAACATGGCTAAGAACTGCTCAGAGCAGGTGTTACTTTTTGGAGATATTCGCGCTTAGCGCGAATATCTCCAAAAGTTGGTAATAGGAGATAGATATCTTGCATGTTGTAATGCAAGTTATTGTGGTATATGGAACTCATACCATAATCTCTCAGGAAAGCAGAAACTGATCCTTTTGGGACCGCCTAAAAAGGCCTAGGGGGTGAGGAGTACTCTACTTTGCCCCCTTTTCACGTTCCGAACTATTTTATTTTACTCTCTTCTGTAATTACACAAAATACCAGCGATAAGATGCATCGGAGACACACACTGAGAGAAAGGAGGCCGGAGATGAAGAAGACATGTCAAATACACATTGGAGATAATATAGTGGCAGAAGGGAAGTAAATATGAGTAAACTTACCATGTAACATAAAAATGTTGCACTCTATACTATAAGTCTCATTTTATACTACAATCACTTCGCTACAACCTCATAAATTAAAAATAAAAATAAATAATGTCTCAAACAATTTTTGATTTCTAAATATAAATTTATTCTTCAGAATTTTCTAAATTTGAAACAACTAGTAACATGTCCTCATCAGTAATTTCCTCTTCAATCATCTCATCTGGAATCTCCTCATTAAAAGTCTGCAATGATGATTCTTGTAACTCTATGGTCTCCAAACACTCGATAAATTCGCCATCAAGAGATTGATCAAAAAAATCATTCAAGTCATCTCCTCCTTCTGACAATATTTCATTATTGGTGCTGTCCATTTCAATCAATGTAGTGGAATCATTCAAGTCATCTCCTCGTGACAATATTTCATTATTGGTGCTCTCAATTTCAATCAATGTAGTGGAATCATTCAAGTCATCTCCTCCTTGTGACAATATTTCATTATTGGTGCTGTCCATTTCAATCAATCTAATGGAATCATACAAGCCATCTCCTCCTTGTGACAATATTTCATTATTGGTGCTCTCAATTTCAATCAATGTAGTGGAATCATTCAAGTCATCTCCTTGTGACAATATTTCATTCTTGGTGCTGTCCATTTCAATCAATCTAATGGAATCATACAAGTCATGTCCTCCTTGTGACAATATTTCATTATTGGTGCTCTCAATTTCAATCAATGTAGTGGACAATTCAAAAGAAATTGCCACGGTCTCTTCATTGTGAGCCATTTTATTTTGAAATTGCTTGCTGTAAATTGCAGAAAAAAATAATCACTTTCATTTATCGTTTTTAGTAATACATAATATAAAACTAACTTCATCAAGTATTTAGTATAACAGAAGGACTGCAAATAAATAACAGAAAACATTTTTCAAATTATCTTCAAGTGTACAACATAGTTCCCCTTACAAATTAACAACTCACCTTTTTAAAAGTAGCAGAAGTGTTAGTACTGTGTAAATCAAACACCAGAAATTCACCACCAAAAATTCCTCACAAATGTACCTCAGACAGTAGTATCACAAAATGGCTGTGGTTTCCTCTCATTTGACATATATACATAACCAATTAACTTTCATCACACACAAATACAAAACCAAAGTAACATTTTAATTGGTTCTAAATTTCAACACTTTCAAATGTGTTTTCCCCATGCAATTTTCCATAGGACATTTACATACATCTACAGCCTGAATGGCTGAACGGAATTACACCAAACTTGGCAAAATGGTACATCAAACCTAAGAGGTCAGGAAGGATCTACTATGCCCCCTTATGGTCATTTCCCCCTTCGCTTTGGCCTCCTCTTGTCTCTCAATCCTACCGAGGGACAAGATGGCGGCCGCTACGGACTGTTTGGAATGTTGACAGGCGCCGGAGAACCAATCAGCTTCGCAAAGCTCCGTAACGCGAAAAGTACGCGAAGCGGAGCGCTGTTACAGATATATATCTTTTTTTCAACGTTAATTTCTCAAAATCCACTGGAGCACATATATTGAGACCTAGCAAAGGCACATCGGGCTACCAGTCCCTAATATTTTGCCAAGTTTCGTGCAAATCCATTCAGCCGTTCGATTATTATTATTTTGTTTTTTTTTTGCCCCGCGGGGCCCTTTTAAAACCTCCACATCAAACCTAGGGGGTCAGCGAGGATCTACTATGCCCCCTTATAGTTATTTCCCCCTTTGTTTTGACCTCCTCTTGTCTCTCGATCCTACCGAGAGACAAGATGGCGGCCGCTACGGACTGTTTGGAATGTTGACAGACGCCGGAGAACCAATCAGCTTCGCTTCACAAAGCTCCGTTGCGCGAAAAGTCCGCGAACCAGAGCGCTAACCGGTCCGCTGTTACAGATATATATCTTTTTTTAAACGTTAATTTCTCAAAATCCACTGGAGCACATATATTGAGACCTACAAAAGGCACATCGGGCTACCAGTCCCTACAATTTTGCCAAGTTTCGTGCAAATCCATTCAGCCGTTCGGGCTAAAAGTGAGGCCAACCGCCCTATGGAAAACTCAATGTTAAAAACACGTTTTGGGACCCCCCTTTTTTCTCGGCCCCCACTGGACGAACCCCCCCCAAATTTTCAAGGGCTGCTCAGAAACAAAATGTGCCATTTTCCTGAAAATTTCAGCCGATTCCGTCCACAAACGCCAAAGTTATTAGACATAGAATTTTCAAAAAACCCATAGAGAAAAAATCCTAACTATATATACCTACTGGCGACCGCCAGTAGGTAATATACACATATATATATATATATACACATATATATATATATACACATATATATATATATATATATACACACATATATATATATACACATATATATATATATATATACATATTACCTACTGGCGGTCGCCAGTAGGTATATATAGTTAGGATTTTTTCTCTATGGGTTTTTTGAAAATTCTATGTCTAATAACTTTGGCGTTTGTGGACGGAATTGGCTGAAATTTTCAGGAAAATGGCACATTTTGTTTCTGAGCAGCCCCTGAAAATTGGGGGGGGGTTCGTCCAGGGGGGGTCGAGAAAAAAGGGGGGTCCCAAAACGTGTTTTTAACATTGAGTTTTCCATAGGGCGGTTGGCCTCACTTTTAGCCCGAACGGCTGAATGGATTTGCACGAAACTTGGCAAAATTGTAGGGACTGGTAGCCCGATGTGCCTTTTGTAGGTCTCAATATATGTGCTCCAGTGGATTTTGAGAAATTAACGTTTAAAAAAAGATATATATCTGTAACAGCGGACCGGGCAGCGCTCCAGTTCGCGTACTTTTCGCGCAACGGAGCTTTGTGAAGCGAAGCTGATTGGTTCTCCGGCGTCTGTCAACATTCCAAACAGTCCGTAGCGGCCGCCATCTTGTCTTGTCTCTCGGTAGGATCGAGAGACAAGAGGAGGCGAAAGGGAAGGGGCAAATGACGATAAGGGGGCATAGTAGATCCTCCCTGACCTCTTAGGTTTGATGTACCATTTTGCCAAGTTTGGTGTAATTCCGTTCAGCCATTCAGGCTGTAGACGTATCTAAATGTCAATAATCGAACGGCTAAATGGATTTGCACGAAACTTGGCAAAATATTAGGGACTGGTAGCCCGATGTGCCTTTGCTAGGTCTCAATATATGTGCGAAAAGTTATGGGAGGCCCCCTCTTACTGGTTATGTGGGACCAGGGGGAAATTGCGAAAATATATGGGGTGTCCCTTTCTCTTGCAGGACCAAAATGGCCTGCACCTCAATATGGTTATCCTGTATATCTCCAAGTACTCAGGGTTTGGGACCAGACTCAATGGTTTTACACAACATCCATTATTCAATATATGATACGTTGACAGACTGTATATACTATTTCTGGGTTACACGTGTGTACAATTACAAGTTACAATTAAAACAACTACTTCGTCTGATATCAGATGTCTGAATTTATTATTCCTTAATACAAAAAAATTTTTACAAAAATTTTTTGGACATGTCACATCTTTAAAATTACATCTCTATGTGGTCAACACAATTTTATACATGATTCATGGTTTAAAAACACATTTAATACACAGTAAAAGACGTTTAAAATGCACAATATCACAGTTGAAAAAAGTCAATGCAAAAGAATCACAATTTTTAGTCGACGCAGCGTTTCGGTTTTTCTTATCTCACACCTTCTTCAGGACTGATTCTAGAAAGATTTTTATTAAAAAACAATAAGGTTACTGTTTGTTGACCGATGTCATGTTTTTAAATTACATCATTCATTTTGTCCCTAATTCTAACTCGCCCACACTCCTTCCAATCGTATCACATTTTATAGAGGTTTATCTAAAACACAGTTCTGTTATACTTTTCTCCCCTTCTTTATTCACTTTTTATTTAACTTACTATTTTTACATCAAAACAAAATTTCATACATGATTTTCAACCCCTGTTCAAGTACCTCGGAGATATACAAGTATTTCTGTGCCTTAGGGTTCACGGGTGCTTGTAAGACACATATCATGTCTATTGCCTTGTGTCTATTTGGGTATTTATCCCACCATGGAGGTTTATCTATCTCCGATAAGGGCCCAATACAATCGCCTTACCTTTAAAACTAATCTTTTTGATTAGTTCCACCTAAATTTTTGGTGATGTTTTCGTGCCCCAGTCTTATCAGAGCTGATGCCGGTAGTCATGCATAGTACCGATTTCAAATTTCTCCTATGGTGAAAAGAAGGCGTAGATATACTACTATAAATTTTACATCCTTCTTGTAGCATAATATGCAAGCATGTGTTTTCTTATATATGTACCTGATCTGATTCAGGATCTTTTCTTCCACACTGTGCGAGGAAGCCACCGTTAAATTGCAGGACGTAGGGAGTCCTTCAACATAAACATAGTATCATTATTAAATGAACTCTTGGTGAGACTTTTTGTTAAGACAATTTTTACCCCTTAGTACTCACCTAATTGTTAGTGGTTCAGACTGATGTCGCGATTTTCCTCTCAATTATCGTCGACTGCAGGAAGCTTTGGGTTTTAATTGTCCTTCTTGCTCCTCTATACCCACTGTATTCTATAAAGTTAATTGGTATAGAATATTAGTCTAAAATATTACTCCACATTCTTTAATCTGTGGTTTTAGCTTACTGGTTCACTTTATTTATTATACGCTTCCCATCCTCCTGGGACTAGAACAGTTTTTGTTTTAAACTTTAGACTCTTTTTTGTCACTTGCTCTGCTAAGTTAGCATCTGTTGGCCTGCCGTTGCGCAATTACTATTTCTATGATTAACTTCCACCCTATTCTATTCTCCTGCTGGTAGTTTGCCCCTAGTTTACGATATTCTACTGCAAGGACTTACTTTTTCAATTATATTCGGCCTCCCTGCTCCTCGTCACAGCGACGTCCGCTCCGTCTCTAGCTTCGGTTTCTTTGCGGGTTCTTGCTGTTTTTGCTGCGATTTGTTGTCTCTTTTTAAGCTCGACCGTCTAATTGGTTGTTTCTTTCCTGTGTCCGGATTGGGCAATTTCTATCCTACCATTGCCCGGATGCAGAGTGTGTTAACGCTGTTACCATGGTTTCACGTTGTTCTCAATACGATGTTTTGATTGGTTGTACTCTGGCCTATCTTCACTCAGGTACCACGCGGAAGACGCCATTGCTATGGTTACGTTCTTTTCTCTATCTCCGATGTGTTCCGTGGCTTCCCACACCTGATTGGTCAATTAGAAGCCTATTGGATGGTCGGAAAACTCACGTTCTCACGCCCTGTTTGTAGTTCGAACGCTTCTCCGTTTGACCGCGATGTGTTCTGTAGCAGTTCTAAGTTATATATTATATAAAGGCGTCTAATTAAAGTGAACCGGTATCCTCATGATCATAAATTGTCTATTCTCTTTAAAATCATACCGGGAATTTCCATAACATTAATCCTGACGTTTCAGTTTTCAGACTTCCCACACCTGATTGGTCCATTGGAAACCTGTCAGATGGTCAGAAAACTCATGTTCGCACGCACTATTTATAATTCAAGCGCTTCTCCGTATTACCGCGATGTATTCTGTGGCAGTTCTAAGTCATATGTTATGTAGGGGCGTCTAATTAAAGTGAGCTGGTATTTTCAATACCATGAGTTGTCTATTTTCATTAAAATTCTGCCGGGAATTTCCATAACTATAATCTTGACATTTTAGTTTTACTATTGGATAATTCTTTCCCAGTCCTCCCTACTGTTTAGTCCACATCTCACACTGTTAAATTTAGACATGTAAAATTGTTCCCTCTTTTTTCTCTTTGTGTTGCTGTCGCCTCCTCTTAGATTTAAAGTTACAGTTTCGAGGCCGCACCAACTCAAATCTTCTACCTTATGACCTGCTGCTACCCAGTGTTCTACTAGGGGTGCACCTTTCTTGTGATTTCTTATTGCAGATTTGTGCTCATTAAGACGGGTCCGTATTTCTCTAGATGTTTCGCCTATGTAACATAGTTTGCATGGACATTGTATTAGATATATAAGGTTCTTTGTACGGCAATTAGTAAAGCATTTAATCATTACTGTTGTATTTTTAGTCTTAATGGAATTCCCTTTAATGATATTTCCACAGTTTACACATCCCTGGCAAGGGAAGGTACCACTGGGCAGGGGTGCGTTGTTAATGCATGGTTGTGATTGATTGGTGCCATCTCTGTAGGTGTGCACTAACCTATTGCGGATAGTTCTGTTTCTCCGAAAGGAGAACATGGGTTTTGGTATTCTCTCGGATGTTTTATTGGAAATAAGATGCCAGTTCCTGTTTATTATGTTCTTCACCTTATTACTGACTTGACTAAAGTTGGTAACAAATATCAGAGGTTGTGCTCTGTCTCCTGGTAATGTTTTTTCTTCAAAGAAACTGTCCCGGTTGTAGTACTTTGCTCTCTTATAAGCTTGTCGTACCAACCTTCTTGGGTACCCTCTTTCTAAAAATTTGGTTTTGAGTACTTCGGCATGTTTTTCATAATCTTTTAAGGCGGTGCAGTTTCTTTTTAGCCTCAGGAACTGTCCGAACGGAATATTGTTTTTCTGGCATGGGGGGTGGTTGCTGTTGTAATGTAACATAGTGTTTCTATCTGTTGTTTTCGTGAATAGTTCAACACTGAGTTTACCATTTGTGTGTTTAATAATGATATCCAAGAATTCACACTGTTCCCGATCTATGTGTGACGTGAATCTTAAATCAGTGTCTCCCAGATTAAGCCATTCCAAAAATTCAAGTAGCATGGTCATTTCCCCGGTCCAGATAAAGAAAATATCATCTATATATCTGGACCATTCACTAATATTTTCAAAGAAGGGCGCTGCCTGATTAAAGATATGTTGTTCCTCGAACCTAGAGACATACAAGCAGGCCAGGCTCGGCGCACAGGTAGCCCCCATGCTCGTGCCCTTGACCTGCTTGTAGAGGTCTTTTCCAAATAGAAATATATTGTTCTTAAGGACTATTCTGATACAGTCTACAATGAACTGGTGATGTGTTGTCAAATCCTGTCCCTCTTGGCTCAACATGTCTATTATCATTGTGATTGTTTTATCTTGCGGGATGTTTGTATACAGCGCCTCTATGTCTAGAGTCACTAAGATTTGATTTTCCGGATTAAAATTAAGGCACTCTATTTTCTTAATCATCGAGGTGGTATCTTTAATGTAGGCTTTTTGTTCAACCACTAAAGGTTGAAGAAATATATCCACGTACTTACTGAGTGGTTCAGTAAGGGATCCTATGCTCGATACTATAGGCCTCATTGGGGGGTTCTCTAGATCTTTGTGAACCTTGGGAAGGCCATAGAGAGCTGGAATAATGGGTTTGTTATTCATTAGAAAGGCAAATTCTTCCTCGCATATGACGTCATCATCTTTGGCATGTTGCAGTAGTCTTAGGATATTATCTTGTAAGTTAGACCACTCGTTTCTATTGGTTCTGCTATAGTGGTCCGTTTTGTTCAATAGTTTATTCATTCTATTCTGATAGTCTGTGGTAGCCATTATTACGATACTACCGCCTTTGTCGGCAGGCTTAATCGTTAAGTCCTCTCTTTGCTCGAGGGTTTTTAATGCATCATTTTCAGCTTTATTGAGATTAAAATTGGTCCAGTTCTTTTGGTTCAGGAGAGAGTCTATGCTTTTATCCACTACTCTTTCGAATGTTTCTATGTCTTTGTTGACCATATTAAGGGTCGGAGTCCATCCAGATTTATTTTTCAGACCAGATTTGTTGGAACTGGGGTGCCTTTCCCTGCCCTCAAACAAAACGCTCAATCTAATCTTTCTAAAGAATTGTTGCAAGTCCCTTTCTAGTGAGTACCTGTCTATTGGAGAGCACAAGGCATATCCTAGTCCTTTCTCTAAAAGCATTGTTTGAGTTGGTGTAAGATTATATGGTGATAGATTAATGACAGCCGCTTTATGTTGTTGATTTAGTCCCAATTCTTTTGACTCCTTGTTCTGGGACGTTGAGGGTATTGGCCCTGTTGGTTGTAGTTTGTTCGGCCTCTCCCCCTCCCTTTCTGCTGTCCATGATTTTGGTGACGCTGTTCTAAAAAAGATAAGCCTTCTTTATTTGGACCTGCTGAGGTGTCTCTCTCATTTGTATTTCTCGCCTCATTGTTTTGTTCTCCCTCTGACTCCGAACTTGTATACGAGGTATCGAAGAACCTCACTCTTTTCTTAGAGTGATTGCGTGGTTGTTGCTGCCACGGTTTGCGTGTTTGGTACTGCTCTCTAGGACGGTCATAAAAATCTTTCTGTAAGTAGGGATATACTATTTCGGGGTTATAGGCTGCAATGTCTTTTTTAAGTTTGTTGCTTTTTTTGTTCGCCAAATAATCGCTATACCCTGACACATCATTTTGTATATCACGAAGTTTGGATTTGGCCTCTTCTAGGGCTGAGCTATCATTTAATTTTGCCTCCAGATCCTCAATTTCCTTTCTTTCATAGACCAAAACTTCCTGAGCCGTCTCGATAATCAAGAGCATCCAATCGCGGCTGCATCTGTTGGCCACCAAAGTCCAATTTTCTATGAACTTTCTGTTTGTGATAAAAATCCCGGGCTCATTAGTAATCTGTAGCCCCTTGGGAATAATCCCATTTTTACAGTATTCGACTAAAAAGTCCGCATGTAGCTCGGCTCGTACCACTTTCTTTTTAAGGTTCCATAGTGTTCTCCACTGTTCCTCATCAGATTTATCTAATCTTATCGTGGTGATGTTTTTGGATGATTTATGTATCAGATTATTAAATTGATCTTCCGAAAAACTATATGTTTTAATGCCCTCCATTCGTCTTTATCTCAATTTCGACTGACGGATGCAAAAAAGCGTGATCTATGTTTGTGTGCCAAACACGAATGCCTCCCCAGCTTACTAGCCGAGTTAAGAAGTAGGAAAAGTTATGGGAGGCCCCCTCTTACTGGTTATGTGGGACCAGGGGGAAATTGCGAAAATATATGGGGTGTCCCTTTCTCTTGCAGGACCAAAATGGCCTGCACCTCAATATGGTTATCCTGTATATCTCCAAGTACTCAGGGTTTGGGACCAGACAGGGCCAATACCCTCAACGTCCCAGAACAAGGAGTCAAAAGAATTGGGACTAAATCAACAACATAAAGCGGCTGTCATTAATCTATCACCATATAATCTTACACCAACTCAAACAATGCTTTTAGAGAAAGGACTAGGATATGCCTTGTGCTCTCCAATAGACAGGTACTCACTAGAAAGGGACTTGCAACAATTCTTTAGAAAGATTAGATTGAGCGTTTTGTTTGAGGGCAGGGAAAGGCACCCCAGTTCCAACAAATCTGGTCTGAAAAATAAATCTGGATGGACTCCGACCCTTAATATGGTCAACAAAGACATAGAAACATTCGAAAGAGTAGTGGATAAAAGCATAGACTCTCTCCTGAACCAAAAGAACTGGACCAATTTTAATCTCAATAAAGCTGAAAATGATGCATTAAAAACCCTCGAGCAAAGAGAGGACTTAACGATTAAGCCTGCCGACAAAGGCGGTAGTATCGTAATAATGGCTACCACAGACTATCAGAATAGAATGAATAAACTATTGAACAAAACGGACCACTATAGCAGAACCAATAGAAACGAGTGGTCTAACTTACAAGATAATATCCTAAGACTACTGCAACATGCCAAAGATGATGACGTCATATGCGAGGAAGAATTTGCCTTTCTAATGAATAACAAACCCATTATTCCAGCTCTCTATGGCCTTCCCAAGGTTCACAAAGATCTAGAGAACCCCCCAATGAGGCCTATAGTATCGAGCATAGGATCCCTTACTGAACCACTCAGTAAGTACGTGGATATATTTCTTCAACCTTTAGTGGTTGAACAAAAAGCCTACATTAAAGATACCACCTCGATGATTAAGAAAATAGAGTGCCTTAATTTTAATCCGGAAAATCAAATCTTAGTGACTCTAGACATAGAGGCGCTGTATACAAACATCCCGCAAGATAAAACAATCACAATGATAATAGACATGTTGAGCCAAGAGGGACAGGATTTGACAACACATCACCAGTTCATTGTAGACTGTATCAGAATAGTCCTTAAGAACAATATATTTCTATTTGGAAAAGACCTCTACAAGCAGGTCAAGGGCACGAGCATGGGGGCTACCTGTGCGCCGAGCCTGGCCTGCTTGTATGTCTCTAGGTTCGAGGAACAACATATCTTTAATCAGGCAGCGCCCTTCTTTGAAAATATTAGTGAATGGTCCAGATATATAGATGATATTTTCTTTATCTGGACCGGGGAAATGACCATGCTACTTGAATTTTTGGAATGGCTTAATCTGGGAGACACTGATTTAAGATTCACGTCACACATAGATCGGGAACAGTGTGAATTCTTGGATATCATTATTAAACACACAAATGGTAAACTCAGTGTTGAACTATTCACGAAAACAACAGATAGAAACACTATGTTACATTACAACAGCAACCACCCCCCATGCCAGAAAAACAATATTCCGTTCGGACAGTTCCTGAGGCTAAAAAGAAACTGCACCGCCTTAAAAGATTATGAAAAACATGCCGAAGTACTCAAAACCAAATTTTTAGAAAGAGGGTACCCAAGAAGGTTGGTACGACAAGCTTATAAGAGAGCAAAGTACTACAACCGGGACAGTTTCTTTGAAGAAAAAACATTACCAGGAGACAGAGCACAACCTCTGATATTTGTTACCAACTTTAGTCAAGTCAGTAATAAGGTGAAGAACATAATAAACAGGAACTGGCATCTTATTTCCAATAAAACATCCGAGAGAATACCAAAACCCATGTTCTCCTTTCGGAGAAACAGAACTATCCGCAATAGGTTAGTGCACACCTACAGAGATGGCACCAATCAATCACAACCATGCATTAACAACGCACCCCTGCCCAGTGGTACCTTCCCTTGCCAGGGATGTGTAAACTGTGGAAATATCATTAAAGGGAATTCCATTAAGACTAAAAATACAACAGTAATGATTAAATGCTTTACTAATTGCCGTACAAAGAACCTTATATATCTAATACAATGTCCATGCAAACTATGTTACATAGGCGAAACATCTAGAGAAATACGGACCCGTCTTAATGAGCACAAATCTGCAATAAGAAATCACAAGAAAGGTGCACCCCTAGTAGAACACTGGGTAGCAGCAGGTCATAAGGTAGAAGATTTGAGTTGGTGCGGCCTCGAAACTGTAACTTTAAATCTAAGAGGAGGCGACAGCAACACAAAGAGAAAAAAGAGGGAACAATTTTACATGTCTAAATTTAACAGTGTGAGATGTGGACTAAACAGTAGGGAGGACTGGGAAAGAATTATCCAATAGTAAAACTAAAATGTCAAGATTATAGTTATGGAAATTCCCGGCAGAATTTTAATGAAAATAGACAACTCATGGTATTGAAAATACCAGCTCACTTTAATTAGACGCCCCTACATAACATATGACTTAGAACTGCCACAGAATACATCGCGGTAATACGGAGAAGCGCTTGAATTATAAATAGTGCGTGCGAACATGAGTTTTCTGACCATCTGACAGGTTTCCAATGGACCAATCAGGTGTGGGAAGTCTGAAAACTGAAACGTCAGGATTAATGTTATGGAAATTCCCGGTATGATTTTAAAGAGAATAGACAATTTATGATCATGAGGATACCGGTTCACTTTAATTAGACGCCTTTATATAATATATAACTTAGAACTGCTACAGAACACATCGCGGTCAAACGGAGAAGCGTTCGAACTACAAACAGGGCGTGAGAACGTGAGTTTTCCGACCATCCAATAGGCTTCTAATTGACCAATCAGGTGTGGGAAGCCACGGAACACATCGGAGATAGAGAAAAGAACGTAACCATAGCAATGGCGTCTTCCGCGTGGTACCTGAGTGAAGATAGGCCAGAGTACAACCAATCAAAACATCGTATTGAGAACAACGTGAAACCATGGTAACAGCGTTAACACACTCTGCATCCGGGCAATGGTAGGATAGAAATTGCCCAATCCGGACACAGGAAAGAAACAACCAATTAGACGGTCGAGCTTAAAAAGAGACAACAAATCGCAGCGAAAACAGCAAGAACCCGCAAAGAAACCGAAGCTAGAGACGGAGCGGACGTCGCTGTGACGAGGAGCAGGGAGGCCGAATATAATTGAAAAAGTAAGTCCTTGCAGTAGAATATCGTAAACTAGGGGCAAACTACCAGCAGGAGAATAGAATAGGGTGGAAGTTAATCATAGAAATAGTAATTGCGCAACGGCAGGCCAACAGATGCTAACTTAGCAGAGCAAGTGACAAAAAAGAGTCTAAAGTTTAAAACAAAAACTGTTCTAGTCCCAGGAGGATGGGAAGCGTATAATAAATAAAGTGAACCAGTAAGCTAAAACCACAGATTAAAGAATGTGGAGTAATATTTTAGACTAATATTCTATACCAATTAACTTTATAGAATACAGTGGGTATAGAGGAGCAAGAAGGACAATTAAAACCCAAAGCTTCCTGCAGTCGACGATAATTGAGAGGAAAATCGCGACATCAGTCTGAACCACTAACAATTAGGTGAGTACTAAGGGGTAAAAATTGTCTTAACAAAAAGTCTCACCAAGAGTTCATTTAATAATGATACTATGTTTATGTTGAAGGACTCCCTACGTCCTGCAATTTAACGGTGGCTTCCTCGCACAGTGTGGAAGAAAAGATCCTGAATCAGATCAGGTACATATATAAGAAAACACATGCTTGCATATTATGCTACAAGAAGGATGTAAAATTTATAGTAGTATATCTACGCCTTCTTTTCACCATAGGAGAAATTTGAAATCGGTACTATGCATGACTACCGGCATCAGCTCTGATAAGACTGGGGCACGAAAACATCACCAAAAATTTAGGTGGAACTAATCAAAAAGATTAGTTTTAAAGGTAAGGCGATTGTATTGGGCCCTTATCGGAGATAGATAAACCTCCATGGTGGGATAAATACCCAAATAGACACAAGGCAATAGACATGATATGTGTCTTACAAGCACCCGTGAACCCTAAGGCACAGAAATACTTGTATATCTCCGAGGTACTTGAACAGGGGTTGAAAATCATGTATGAAATTTTGTTTTGATGTAAAAATAGTAAGTTAAATAAAAAGTGAATAAAGAAGGGGAGAAAAGTATAACAGAACTGTGTTTTAGATAAACCTCTATAAAATGTGATACGATTGGAAGGAGTGTGGGCGAGTTAGAATTAGGGACAAAATGAATGATGTAATTTAAAAACATGACATCGGTCAACAAACAGTAACCTTATTGTTTTTTAATAAAAATCTTTCTAGAATCAGTCCTGAAGAAGGTGTGAGATAAGAAAAACCGAAACGCTGCGTCGACTAAAAATTGTGATTCTTTTGCATTGACTTTTTTCAACTGTGATATTGTGCATTTTAAACGTCTTTTACTGTGTATTAAATGTGTTTTTAAACCATGAATCATGTATAAAATTGTGTTGACCACATAGAGATGTAATTTTAAAGATGTGACATGTCCAAAAAATTTTTGTAAAAATTTTTTTGTATTAAGGAATAATAAATTCAGACATCTGATATCAGACGAAGTAGTTGTTTTAATTGTAACTTGTAATTGTACACACGTGTAACCCAGAAATAGTATATACAGTCTGTCAACGTATCATATATTGAATAATGGATGTTGTGTAAAACCATTGAGTCTGGTCCCAAACCCTGAGTACTTGGAGATATACAGGATAACCATATTGAGGTGCAGGCCATTTTGGTCCTGCAAGAGAAAGGGACACCCCATATATTTTCGCAATTTCCCCCTGGTCCCACATAACCAGTAAGAGGGGGCCTCCCATAACTTTTCCTACTTCTTAACTCGGCTAGTAAGCTGGGGAGGCATTCGTGTTTGGCACACAAACATAGATCACGCTTTTTTGCATCCGTCAGTCGAAATTGAGATAAAGACGAATGGAGGGCATTAAAACATATAGTTTTTCGGAAGATCAATTTAATAATCTGATACATAAATCATCCAAAAACATCACCACGATAAGATTAGATAAATCTGATGAGGAACAGTGGAGAACACTATGGAACCTTAAAAAGAAAGTGGTACGAGCCGAGCTACATGCGGACTTTTTAGTCGAATACTGTAAAAATGGGATTATTCCCAAGGGGCTACAGATTACTAATGAGCCCGGGATTTTTATCACAAACAGAAAGTTCATAGAAAATTGGACTTTGGTGGCCAACAGATGCAGCCGCGATTGGATGCTCTTGATTATCGAGACGGCTCAGGAAGTTTTGGTCTATGAAAGAAAGGAAATTGAGGATCTGGAGGCAAAATTAAATGATAGCTCAGCCCTAGAAGAGGCCAAATCCAAACTTCGTGATATACAAAATGATGTGTCAGGGTATAGCGATTATTTGGCGAACAAAAAAAGCAACAAACTTAAAAAAGACATTGCAGCCTATAACCCCGAAATAGTATATCCCTACTTACAGAAAGATTTTTATGACCGTCCTAGAGAGCAGTACCAAACACGCAAACCGTGGCAGCAACAACCACGCAATCACTCTAAGAAAAGAGTGAGGTTCTTCGATACCTCGTATACAAGTTCGGAGTCAGAGGGAGAACAAAACAATGAGGCGAGAAATACAAATGAGAGAGACACCTCAGCAGGTCCAAATAAAGAAGGCTTATCTTTTTTAGAACAGCGTCACCAAAATCATGGACAGCAGAAAGGGAGGGGGAGAGGCCGAACAAACTACAACCAACAGGGCCAATACCCTCAACGTCCCAGAACAAGGAGTCAAAAGAATTGGGACTAAATCAACAACATAAAGCGGCTGTCATTAATCTATCACCATATAATCTTACACCAACTCAAACAATGCTTTTAGAGAAAGGACTAGGATATGCCTTGTGCTCTCCAATAGACAGGTACTCACTAGAAAGGGACTTGCAACAATTCTTTAGAAAGATTAGATTGAGCGTTTTGTTTGAGGGCAGGGAAAGGCACCCCAGTTCCAACAAATCTGGTCTGAAAAATAAATCTGGATGGACTCCGACCCTTAATATGGTCAACAAAGACATAGAAACATTCGAAAGAGTAGTGGATAAAAGCATAGACTCTCTCCTGAACCAAAAGAACTGGACCAATTTTAATCTCAATAAAGCTGAAAATGATGCATTAAAAACCCTCGAGCAAAGAGAGGACTTAACGATTAAGCCTGCCGACAAAGGCGGTAGTATCGTAATAATGGCTACCACAGACTATCAGAATAGAATGAATAAACTATTGAACAAAACGGACCACTATAGCAGAACCAATAGAAACGAGTGGTCTAACTTACAAGATAATATCCTAAGACTACTGCAACATGCCAAAGATGATGACGTCATATGCGAGGAAGAATTTGCCTTTCTAATGAATAACAAACCCATTATTCCAGCTCTCTATGGCCTTCCCAAGGTTCACAAAGATCTAGAGAACCCCCCAATGAGGCCTATAGTATCGAGCATAGGATCCCTTACTGAACCACTCAGTAAGTACGTGGATATATTTCTTCAACCTTTAGTGGTTGAACAAAAAGCCTACATTAAAGATACCACCTCGATGATTAAGAAAATAGAGTGCCTTAATTTTAATCCGGAAAATCAAATCTTAGTGACTCTAGACATAGAGGCGCTGTATACAAACATCCCGCAAGATAAAACAATCACAATGATAATAGACATGTTGAGCCAAGAGGGACAGGATTTGACAACACATCACCAGTTCATTGTAGACTGTATCAGAATAGTCCTTAAGAACAATATATTTCTATTTGGAAAAGACCTCTACAAGCAGGTCAAGGGCACGAGCATGGGGGCTACCTGTGCGCCGAGCCTGGCCTGCTTGTATGTCTCTAGGTTCGAGGAACAACATATCTTTAATCAGGCAGCGCCCTTCTTTGAAAATATTAGTGAATGGTCCAGATATATAGATGATATTTTCTTTATCTGGACCGGGGAAATGACCATGCTACTTGAATTTTTGGAATGGCTTAATCTGGGAGACACTGATTTAAGATTCACGTCACACATAGATCGGGAACAGTGTGAATTCTTGGATATCATTATTAAACACACAAATGGTAAACTCAGTGTTGAACTATTCACGAAAACAACAGATAGAAACACTATGTTACATTACAACAGCAACCACCCCCCATGCCAGAAAAACAATATTCCGTTCGGACAGTTCCTGAGGCTAAAAAGAAACTGCACCGCCTTAAAAGATTATGAAAAACATGCCGAAGTACTCAAAACCAAATTTTTAGAAAGAGGGTACCCAAGAAGGTTGGTACGACAAGCTTATAAGAGAGCAAAGTACTACAACCGGGACAGTTTCTTTGAAGAAAAAACATTACCAGGAGACAGAGCACAACCTCTGATATTTGTTACCAACTTTAGTCAAGTCAGTAATAAGGTGAAGAACATAATAAACAGGAACTGGCATCTTATTTCCAATAAAACATCCGAGAGAATACCAAAACCCATGTTCTCCTTTCGGAGAAACAGAACTATCCGCAATAGGTTAGTGCACACCTACAGAGATGGCACCAATCAATCACAACCATGCATTAACAACGCACCCCTGCCCAGTGGTACCTTCCCTTGCCAGGGATGTGTAAACTGTGGAAATATCATTAAAGGGAATTCCATTAAGACTAAAAATACAACAGTAATGATTAAATGCTTTACTAATTGCCGTACAAAGAACCTTATATATCTAATACAATGTCCATGCAAACTATGTTACATAGGCGAAACATCTAGAGAAATACGGACCCGTCTTAATGAGCACAAATCTGCAATAAGAAATCACAAGAAAGGTGCACCCCTAGTAGAACACTGGGTAGCAGCAGGTCATAAGGTAGAAGATTTGAGTTGGTGCGGCCTCGAAACTGTAACTTTAAATCTAAGAGGAGGCGACAGCAACACAAAGAGAAAAAAGAGGGAACAATTTTACATGTCTAAATTTAACAGTGTGAGATGTGGACTAAACAGTAGGGAGGACTGGGAAAGAATTATCCAATAGTAAAACTAAAATGTCAAGATTATAGTTATGGAAATTCCCGGCAGAATTTTAATGAAAATAGACAACTCATGGTATTGAAAATACCAGCTCACTTTAATTAGACGCCCCTACATAACATATGACTTAGAACTGCCACAGAATACATCGCGGTAATACGGAGAAGCGCTTGAATTATAAATAGTGCGTGCGAACATGAGTTTTCTGACCATCTGACAGGTTTCCAATGGACCAATCAGGTGTGGGAAGTCTGAAAACTGAAACGTCAGGATTAATGTTATGGAAATTCCCGGTATGATTTTAAAGAGAATAGACAATTTATGATCATGAGGATACCGGTTCACTTTAATTAGACGCCTTTATATAATATATAACTTAGAACTGCTACAGAACACATCGCGGTCAAACGGAGAAGCGTTCGAACTACAAACAGGGCGTGAGAACGTGAGTTTTCCGACCATCCAATAGGCTTCTAATTGACCAATCAGGTGTGGGAAGCCACGGAACACATCGGAGATAGAGAAAAGAACGTAACCATAGCAATGGCGTCTTCCGCGTGGTACCTGAGTGAAGATAGGCCAGAGTACAACCAATCAAAACATCGTATTGAGAACAACGTGAAACCATGGTAACAGCGTTAACACACTCTGCATCCGGGCAATGGTAGGATAGAAATTGCCCAATCCGGACACAGGAAAGAAACAACCAATTAGACGGTCGAGCTTAAAAAGAGACAACAAATCGCAGCGAAAACAGCAAGAACCCGCAAAGAAACCGAAGCTAGAGACGGAGCGGACGTCGCTGTGACGAGGAGCAGGGAGGCCGAATATAATTGAAAAAGTAAGTCCTTGCAGTAGAATATCGTAAACTAGGGGCAAACTACCAGCAGGAGAATAGAATAGGGTGGAAGTTAATCATAGAAATAGTAATTGCGCAACGGCAGGCCAACAGATGCTAACTTAGCAGAGCAAGTGACAAAAAAGAGTCTAAAGTTTAAAACAAAAACTGTTCTAGTCCCAGGAGGATGGGAAGCGTATAATAAATAAAGTGAACCAGTAAGCTAAAACCACAGATTAAAGAATGTGGAGTAATATTTTAGACTAATATTCTATACCAATTAACTTTATAGAATACAGTGGGTATAGAGGAGCAAGAAGGACAATTAAAACCCAAAGCTTCCTGCAGTCGACGATAATTGAGAGGAAAATCGCGACATCAGTCTGAACCACTAACAATTAGGTGAGTACTAAGGGGTAAAAATTGTCTTAACAAAAAGTCTCACCAAGAGTTCATTTAATAATGATACTATGTTTATGTTGAAGGACTCCCTACGTCCTGCAATTTAACGGTGGCTTCCTCGCACAGTGTGGAAGAAAAGATCCTGAATCAGATCAGGTACATATATAAGAAAACACATGCTTGCATATTATGCTACAAGAAGGATGTAAAATTTATAGTAGTATATCTACGCCTTCTTTTCACCATAGGAGAAATTTGAAATCGGTACTATGCATGACTACCGGCATCAGCTCTGATAAGACTGGGGCACGAAAACATCACCAAAAATTTAGGTGGAACTAATCAAAAAGATTAGTTTTAAAGGTAAGGCGATTGTATTGGGCCCTTATCGGAGATAGATAAACCTCCATGGTGGGATAAATACCCAAATAGACACAAGGCAATAGACATGATATGTGTCTTACAAGCACCCGTGAACCCTAAGGCACAGAAATACTTGTATATCTCCGAGGTACTTGAACAGGGGTTGAAAATCATGTATGAAATTTTGTTTTGATGTAAAAATAGTAAGTTAAATAAAAAGTGAATAAAGAAGGGGAGAAAAGTATAACAGAACTGTGTTTTAGATAAACCTCTATAAAATGTGATACGATTGGAAGGAGTGTGGGCGAGTTAGAATTAGGGACAAAATGAATGATGTAATTTAAAAACATGACATCGGTCAACAAACAGTAACCTTATTGTTTTTTAATAAAAATCTTTCTAGAATCAGTCCTGAAGAAGGTGTGAGATAAGAAAAACCGAAACGCTGCGTCGACTAAAAATTGTGATTCTTTTGCATTGACTTTTTTCAACTGTGATATTGTGCATTTTAAACGTCTTTTACTGTGTATTAAATGTGTTTTTAAACCATGAATCATGTATAAAATTGTGTTGACCACATAGAGATGTAATTTTAAAGATGTGACATGTCCAAAAAATTTTTGTAAAAATTTTTTTGTATTAAGGAATAATAAATTCAGACATCTGATATCAGACGAAGTAGTTGTTTTAATTGTAACTTGTAATTGTACACACGTGTAACCCAGAAATAGTATATACAGTCTGTCAACGTATCATATATTGAATAATGGATGTTGTGTAAAACCATTGAGTCTGGTCCCAAACCCTGAGTACTTGGAGATATACAGGATAACCATATTGAGGTGCAGGCCATTTTGGTCCTGCAAGAGAAAGGGACACCCCATATATTTTCTCAATATATGTGCTCCAGTGGATTTTGAGAAATTAACGTTCAAAAAAAGATATATATCTGTAACAGCGCTCCGCTTCGCGTACTTTTCGCGTTACGGAGCTTTGCGAAGCTGATTGGTTCTCCGGCGTCTGTCAACATTCCAAACAGTCCATAGCGGCCGCCATCTTGTCTCTCGGTAGGATCGAGAGACAAGAGGAGGCCAAAGCGAAGGGGGAAATGACCATAAGGGGGCATAGTAGATCCTTCCTGACCTCTTAGGTTTGATGTACCATTTTGCCAAGTTTGGTGTAATTCCGTTCAGCCATTCAGGCTGTAGACGTATGTTAAATGTCCTATGGAAAATTGCATGGGGAAAACACATTTGAAAGTGTTGAAATTTAGAACCAATTAAAATGTTACTTTGGTTTTGTATTTGTGTGTGATGAAAGTTAATTGGAGAGGAAACCACAGCCATTTTGTGATACTACTGTCTGAGGTACATTTGTGAGGAATTTTTGGTGGTGAATTTCTGGTGTTTGATTTACACAGTACTAACACTTCTCCTACTTTTAAAAAGGTGAGTTGTTAATTTGTAAGGGGAACTATGTTGTACACTTGAAGATAATTTGAAAAATGTTTTCTGTTATTTATTTGCAGTCCTTTCTGTTATACTAAATACTTGATAAAGTTAGTTTTATATTATGTATTACTAAAAACGATAAATGAAAGTGATTATTTTTTTCTGCAATTTACAGCAAGCAATTTCAAAATAAAATGGCTCACAATGAAGAGACCGTGGCAATTTCTTTTGAATTGTCCACTACATTGATTGAAATTGAGAGCACCAATAATGAAATATTGTCACATGGAGGAGATGACTTGTATGATTCCATTAGATTGATTGAAATGGACAGCACCAATAATGAAATATTGTCACAAGGAGGAGATGACTTGAATGATTCCACTACATTGATTGAAATTGAGAGCACCAATAATGAAATATTGTCACAAGGAGGAGATGACTTGTATGATTCCATTAGATTGATTGAAATGGACAGCACCAATAATGAAATATTGTCACAAGGAGGAGATGACTTGAATGATTCCACTACATTGATTGAAATTGAGAGCACCAATAATGAAATATTGTCACGAGGAGATGACTTGAATGATTCCACTACATTGATTGAAATTGAGAGCACCAATAATGAAATATTGTCACAAGGAGGAGATGACTTGAATGATTCCACTACATTGATTGAAATTGACAGCACCAATAATGAAATATTGTCACAAGGAGGAGATGACTTGAATGATTTGTTTGATCAATCTGTTGATGGCGAATTTATCGAATGTTTGGAGACCATAGAGTTACAAGAATCATCATTGCAGACTTTTCATGAGGAAATTGCTGATGAGGACATGCTACTAGTTCTTTCAAATTTAGAAAATTCTGAAGAATAAATTTATATTTAGAAATCAAAAATTGTTTGAGACATTATTCATTTTTATTTTTAATTCATGAGGTTGTAGCGAAGTGATTGTAGTATAAAATGAGACTTATAGTATAGAGTGCAACATTTTTATGTTACATGGTAAGTTTACTCATATTTACTTCCCTTCTGCCACTATATTATCTCCAATGTGTATTTGACATCTCTTCTTCATCTCCGGCCTCCTTTCTCTCACTGTGTGTCTCCGATGCATCTTATCGCTGCTATTTTGTGTAATTACAGAAGAGAGTAAAATAAAATAGTTCGGAACGTGAAAAGGGGGCAAAGTAGAGTACCCCTCACCCCCTAGGCCTTTTTAGGCGGTCCCAAAAGGATCAGTTTCTGCTTTCCTGAGAGATTATGGTATGAGTTCCATATACCACAATAATTTGCATTACAACATGCAAGATATCTATCTCCTATTACCAACTTTTGGAGATATTCGCGCTAAGCGCGAATATCTCCAAAAAGTTATACCTGCCCTGAGCAGTTCTTAGCCATGTTATCCAATGGGAGGTGGATAACATGGCTAAGAGCATTAGCTCGGTAATGCATGAATATCGCTGACTTTTTAGCGATATTCATGCATTGCGGCCGTTTTTTATCGCATTTGCGATAAACCTTGATAATAGCAAGGTTTATCTTCGATAATTTCTGACGATGCTTAGCGGTAAAAAATTCGTTGGTAAGCATCGTTAGCGATAAACATCGCTTAACTTTGGTAATATGCACCAACGTCTGTTAACGTTCGATTCGAAGGAAATGAGGAAGTGTTGAAAAACATTGTTTGCGCCATCTTGCCTTTTTTGAAATGCCACACTTTTGTCGTGCACGGCAGCCATTTTAGATGCCTTGACCAGACCCACTCTCTGCACGCTGTCGATTCATAGCATGGCTCCCCACCCTCGCAAGCATCTTCCCCAGGCACTGGTCACCCCCGCTCTCGGTCTTATGCATCGGCAATAAACCTCCCCCCATCTGCGCTGCTCTTCCCTGAAAATCACACTCTGTGCCCGCCCGACACCTCCCTTTCGCCCTATTCACTACCGCACCCTCTGACACTCCTCTTCCTCTGTGTCCGATTGTCCAGGCTATCACCTAGCCTTGCAGATGTAGTTTATGGCCCCAGCTGTAAAGAATCACCCTTCTTCAAAGGAGTTATAGTAGATCAAGGCCCACACCCGATGAGATCCGTCACACCACACGTGTTCCTACTATCTGAAAACCATCCTGTATTGTGATTGGGGAGGGGACCGAGCCTGAAGCGGAAGATTCCAGGAATGACTCTTTGTACATCAAAGTTTTTACAATTATGTGTCACATTAAAAATATATAGCACTCCAACAAAGTAGTAGGAATATAAAACTTTAATAACATATAAATATATACAACAAAACAAAAACAGTAAAAACATTTAAACAACGAAGAGACCGTGGCAATTTCTTTTGAATTCCTGATGAGGACATGTTACTAGTTCTTTCAAATTATGAAAATTCAGAAGATGTTGCCTGGGGGTGGGTCGTCAGTAGCAGTCTGTTGTGCGAATAGTTCCAAGGCAGCAGAACGCGCTGAAATCTAGATGGCACGAAAGTGATGTCTAGTAAGTTGCCGCTCAGCAAATAACGGTGTGGGGCGCCGCGGGGGGTGGATTGTCAGTAGCGGTCTGTTGTGCGAATAGTTCCAAGGCAGCAGAAAGCGCTGAAATCTGGATGTCACGAAGGTGATGTCTAGTAAGTTGCCGCCCAGCAAATAACGGCGTGGGGCGCCGCGGGGGTGAGTGAGTCCAGTAGGCACCACAGCTATTCTTACCGGCATTGCAGAATTACTGCTGGGGACAATGCCTGTGCTGTAGCAGGGTCACAGCAGAAACAAAAAGGATTCTGTTGAAGATGTTGTTGGTTTTCAATTTGAAAACAGTTCTGGTGTCAATTGCTATGCTAATGTAGTGGTTAATTGTTTGTTTTCTCTAGAAAATGTAAAAGAGGGGGAGGCAGTCCAAAGTTCCGTTAAAAGGGCAAAGGAAAGGATCGGTGGTTTGAACTATCAGTCAAAAAGGGGAGGGGGTGCAACAATTTTTCCTACCGGGTCACACTGTGCTTTCACCGGAACTGAGGTCTGCAGGATTCCAGTAATTCAAAGTGAGGCTGGCGCCAGCATGGGAGCGCCGACGTCCCGCGGATACAGTTTCGTCACTCCACGGGCGATCATGGCAGTCATTCCCCATCGGGGGTGTCTGCGGGGGTCGGAGACTCCCGCGGCTCCTGTAGAATCTTCAAGGTCGTGGAGGACTACGGTGGTGGAGTCAACCAGTGACCGGGCCATTTCTTTATGCTGGGCCCGCTCTTGCCAGGTCGACCGCCATTTTGAGAGTTCAGTAGCTACTGGCGATCGCGGGGTCAAATGAGCGGACGGGCTCCACCCTGCCGGGCGAGACGTTGCAGCATCGCCACAGTGGAAGAACCCTTTTCCGGGCGCTTGGAGCGCCGAGGGTGCAGGTGGGAAGCCTCCACTGGGGAGGCGGGAGAGGCCTGTTCGCATCGTCTCTCCCTCCCAGTGCACCCCACGGCGTCTCGCTTGAGATTTGTTATGGCCGGACCAGGCGATGAGGACGAGGGGGGGGGGGTCGGAGGCATGTGCAAGACATCCCCCCCCAGTGTTGTCGCAGCCATTATTCAAGAGAGAAGAAGTGTCCCGTCCGTCTTCGGGCCGGGCTTCCGGTGGATGTCGGCCGGACGCCCCTGGCTCTGGCCCCATGAACGGGTTTCTTGGTTTATCGGCTGCAGCTGGATCCCGTCGGCCTCGGCCCCCCGACCGTTGGTGGCCGGACCGGAAGAGCATGTGGCGGGACTACCTGCAACTCTCAATGGCCACCGCGGCCGGACTGGGAGAGAGAGGGGAGGGTCGAGGAGACATTCCCCCCCCCTGAAACTCTTCAGCGTTGTAAAGGCAATCCCCTGGCCGGGTCCCGCTGGCCTCGGCCTCTCCTCCGGCTACACCCTACGTTAGGATCTCCTGGCCGAGGCGTGGCAGCAGGATCCGCCTTATATGGGCTGCTCCCGGCTGGGCGTAGCCGCAACCCTGCCCCACCTTGGAAGTTTCCAGAGTGGGGGCGGATGTTCTACTGACTTGCATTTTCCCTAGTCTATCGATTTTTTTGGCGTGGCAGGCGGTGGGACAGCGAGGGGTGATTTGGTTTCTCTTACTGTTTTTCTGGTCTCTCACCACTGGCATATTTCTAACGTTTTCTTGTTTCTAGGACATTAATAGGTTTTATCATTACGTTATGTTATCGTTTCTTTGTTCGTTGTTTAATAAAAGTTTATGTTCATCAGTGGCCTACTGATTTTCGTTTTCCTATTCTTTTCTTTCCAGGTTGTTTCATGCTAAAGTTTCTGTTAACAGGATACAGTGATCACTTCGTTATTATTGCATATGTCCTTTTCACTAGGGGTGCTCTCTGGTCGGGCCAGATGACGTATCTCTAGTAAATGGTCCGGGTGAAACAGGTGCATCAATCAGTGGGGAGTAGATAGGCATGACAGATTACAACGGGGGAGAAAGGTCCGCATTACGTACCCTTTCACTATTTGCAAAGATTTTCCTACGTATATTTGCAAACAGGGAATACCTCCAAAAAGAACCAATTCCCAAACAGTCAATGTTTGGGGAAACAATCAATCAATGAGGAACGAAATAGGCATGACGTGTTAAAGGTTTGCGTTACCTACCCTTCACTATCTGCAAAGGGAGAGAGAATATTCCTATTCTTCCTCGTTTGCAGGCAGAGAAGATTCTTAAGAGAACCAACTTCGAACAATTCAATGCTCGATTCAAACAATCAAGAAGGGGTACTGTGAACACAAATGAACGCCGCTTATGTACATACACATTGGTATTATCAACAGGTTGTTCCTAATGTTTCTATTTTAGGGAGGTCAAAAAGAGATCCCATTAGTGGCCTACTGATTTTGCTCGATTCCTTTTCTTTTTTTACACGATTTTTCGCTATCTGCAAAGACTAAACAGAGTATTGCGACTCTGTGCTTGTTTGTAAATAGAGAATGAACCAAAGAGAACAATCAATCAAATGGAGAGAGAAGCAGGCACGACGGATTACAACGGGGGCAAAGGCCTGCGTTAACTGCCCTTCACTATCTGCAAAGAGAGAGTACTCCTAATAGAAATGAGGGGTGGGGGGCAGCATTCAAAGCAGATCAGTGTGCATAAACACGAAAATGTTTTTACTTACCACGTACTTGACATTCGACAGCTTATGATATTTGCTATTAAAAAACCATTGAAATTCACTGAAAAAACCATAGGTTATAGACCATATATAGTTAGGAATTAGCATTTAAAAAACCTTATTTTACTCACACAAAACCATTGAAATTCCATATATAGTTAGTTGCACTAACTATATATCGCGCACCCGCAATCCACTGCTGATCATGTCACATATTACATCATTCATGACATGGTCAGTGACATCACTGATGACATCACTGATGACATCTCAAATGACATCACTGATGACATCACTGATGACATCTCATTTGACATCATTCTTGTGCTAATACGATAAACCTCTTCAGACTCTAATATAACCTTAGATACACTCAGTGTATACAGACACTCACACACTGCCACTCATCCATGGAGTTACTCACACACCCAGTCAGTCATGCAAAGAAACAATCTCACCTCCATTTCTTCAACTATACAGTTAAACACACCTTACTTATTGAAACATATACTAACACATATTTACTCTCTTATACAATCCCTGATACAAGTTCACAATGATCGATACAACCACTCACTCATTCAGTGGCTCTCATGCACAGTTATTTATATATGCCAACTCTCACATGTACTGTGTTTTACATATGTATTTAGTATGACATGTAGCATTGAGATATCCATTCACTCATCAATACACTCATGCACACAGTCAACTGCCCATGTAGCTGTTTCCACATGCACTCTTGAACTCATACACCTAGTGAATAAACTGCTCACACATCTATGCACAGAGTCACACACCTTACAGCCACCCCCACACAAACTCAATCTCCCATAGAAATACTTGGGCAACCAATTAATAACACATATAGCCTCTCGTATAGCTAATGATCAACACATGCAGCAGTTTACATCACAACAGACATAATGATGCACAAATTAAGACAGTTTAGTCACTAACCCATGCATTCAGTGAGACATATTTAATCACTCACTCATACAGTCAGTCACGCACCTACTAAATCCTTCATCCAGACACTTATACATCCACTCATTCTTCAATATGTAAGACATATTTTAACTTTACAGAAACATACAGTCACTGGATGTTGTCATCAGTGATGTCATCAGTGATGTCATTTGAGATGTCATCAGTGATGTCATCAGTGATGTCACTGACCATGTCATGAATGATGTAATATGTGACATGATCAGCAGTGGATTGCGGGTGCGCGATATATAGTTAGTGCAACTAACTATATATGGAATTTCAATGGTTTTGTGTGAGTAAAATAAGGTTTTTTAAATGCTAATTCCTAACTATATATGGTCTATAACCTATGGTTTTTTCAGTGAATATATATATACATATATATATATATATATACATATACATATATATATATACATATACATATATATATACATATATATACATATATATATATATATATATATATATATATATATATATATTCACTGAAAAAACCATAGGTTATAGACCATATATAGTTAGGAATTAGCATTTACAAAACCTTATTTTACTCACACAAAACCATTGAAATTCCATATATAGTTAGTTGCACTAACTATATATCGCGCACCCGCAATCCACTGCTGATGATGTCACATATTACATCATTCATGACATGGTCAGTGACATCACTGATGACATCACTGATGACATCTCAAATGACATCACTGATGACATCATCCAGTGACTGTATGTTTCTGTAAAGTTAAAATATGTCTTACATATTGAAGAATGAGTGGATGTATAAGTGTCTGGATGAAGGATTTAGTAGGTGCATGACTGACTGTATAAGTGAGTGATTAAATGTGTCTCACTGAGTGCATGGGTTAGTGAGTAAACTGTTTTAAATTGTGCATCATTGTGTCTGTTGTTCTGTAATCTGATGCATGTGTTGATCATTAGCTATATGACTAACTATATGGGTTATTGATTGGTTGCCCAAGTATTTGTATGGGAGACTGAGTGTGCGTGTGGGTGTCTGGGAGGTGTATGACTCTGTGCATAGATGTGTGAGCAGTTGATTCACTAGATGTATGGGTGCAAAAGTGCATGTGGAAACAGCTGTATGGGCGGTTGACTGTGTGCATGAGTGTATTGGTGAGTGAATGGATATCTCAGTGCTACATGTGAAAGTAAGTACATATGTAAAACACAGTACATGTGAGAGTTGACATATATAAATAACTGTGCATAAGAGCCAGTGAATGTGTGAGTGGCTGTATGGATCATTGTGAACTTGTATCAGGGATTGTATAACAGAGTAAATATGTGTTATTATATGTTTCAATAAGTAAGGTGTGTATAACTATATAGTTGATGAAATGGAGGTGTGATTGATTCTTTGCATGACTGACTAGGTGTGTGAGTAACTCCATGGATGAGTGACAGTCTGTGAGTGTCTGTTTACACTGAGTGTATCTAAGGTTATATTAGAGTCTGAAGAGGTTCATCGTATCATCACATGAATGATGTTATCAGTGATGTGATCAGTAATGTCAAATGAGATGTCATCAGTGATGTCATTTGAGATGTCATCAGTGATGTCATCAGTGATGTCACTGACCATGTCATGAATGATGTAATATGTGACATCATCAGCAGTGGATTGCGGGTGCGCGATATATAGTTAGTGCAACTAACTATATATGGAATTTCAATGGTTTTGTGTGAGTAAAATAAGGTTTTGTAAATGCTAATTCCTAACTATATATGGTCTATAACCTATGGTTTTTTCAGTGAATTTTCAAGGTTTTGTAAATGCTAATTCCTAACTATATATGGTCTATAACCTATGGTTTTTTCAGTGAATTTCATAGGTTTTTTAATAGCAATTTTTTATAGTTTTTAAAAATAATAAATTTTAAATCGAATTTTATATTGTATAATTATGTCATTTTTTTTTTTTTATTCTTTTTGGTGCGCTCCCGGGGCCCGGACCAGTGAACGCACGGGTAAGCACAATCTTGCGGCGCGCCCCGGGCGCGTACTGATGAGCGTCCCGATAGCGCTATTGCCTCGAACGAAAACAACATCGTGACGTATTGCGTAGCCGCCACGCCTTGCGTCATAAGCACGTATCGCGTAGCCGCGAGATGCGTCTTATGACGCACCGCGTAAGCGCACCCAGAAGCGCATACGATCGCGCAACGTAAACGCCCTGATGCGCTTACGAAACACGCCCCGGGACGCGCCCCGGGGCGCGTAGCGTAAGCGCGTCAAACCATGTGACTTTAAAATAACACTTTTCATTGGTTCATAACTTTTTTTTTTCCAAATTGTGTGAAACCCACCCATTTCTCTCACTATTGCTTTGTACTTGGAGAGAGCAAGAGCTGTTCTGTGTACTGTGTTCATCTCCTACTTTTCTGATCTACAGCAATGGCTGCAAGAGAGTCATCCAGCAGTGATTCCGACTGATTTTTAGATGAGGACCCTCCTCAGCAGAAGAAAAAAAAACATTTCATCTGGAAATTCTATGACATCCCTGAAGGACAAAAAAAAGTCAACGCTCCAAAAGTAACCTGCAAAATATGTGGTAGTACTTTATCCAGAGGCAATCCTCTGAAAAAATATAGTTTTGGAAATGCTAATTTAATCAGGCATGTGAAAAGAAGACACCCTAACAACTTTGCCAGGGAGAGTGTCAGAGAGCTGGCACGGAATTTACCCACAGATGGCGGCAGCACCTCCACTGGTGGAGCAACACCTTCGGGACCACCCCGTGGAAGAATGGTCCCTAACATTCAGCCGGTGTTTGCAGGCATCAAATTTCTCTGCACAGAGTGTGACGAACTGCTCTGCTATGGGGAGCAGAGAGTTGAACTCATTGCCATGAAGAAACAGCAACACCGCTGCCCTGCCAGTCCCTAAATTTTCAATTTTTTTTGCTCCTGTTGAGCAGTTTTAGAATCCCTGTTTTTGTTTTTCCCCTGACAAAAATCCCAAAAAAATATAAAATCGTTTTAAAAAGTCTAAAAAAATATAAAACAACAAAAACAAAAAAAAGTTCTTTTCAGAACTACCGCCAATTTATAAAAAAATGCTATTTTTTTTTTTTTTTTTTAAGTGTCATTTTTTATCTCCATGGTACGCTCCCCCGTACGCTCCCCGGTGCGCGTACCTGGCGCTCCCCCCGCGAAAATCGAATTAAATTTTTTTTTTTTTTTTTTACCCGCGGGACCCTTTTATGGCCCCCACATCAAAACTAGGGGGTCAGGGGGGTGAACCCTGCCCCCTTTTGCTCATTTCCCCCTTTGATTTTTGCCACCTCTTGTGTCTCAATCCTACCGAGACGCAAGATGGCGGCCGCTGCGGACTGTTTCGAATGTTTACAGACACCCGAGAACCAATCAGCTTGCCGTGCGCAAGTCGCGATGCGCTCCCGGAGCGCTCCCAGGTACGCGCACCGGGGCGCGGCTCTAGATATATATCTTTTTTAAAACTAATTTACTCAAAATTCACAGGAGCACATATCTTGAGACCTAGCAAAGGCACATCGGGCAAACAATATCTACAATTTTGCCAAGTTTCGTGGAAATCCATTCAGCCGTTCGGGCTAAAAGTGAGGCCAACCGCCCTATGGAAATTAACATGGGAAAAACACGTTTTGGGACCCCCCTTTGTTCTCAGCCCCCCCTTGACAAACCCCCCCCAAATTTTCAGTTGCTGCGCAGAAACAAAATGTTCCATTTTCCTGAAAATTTCAGCCAATTCCGTCCACAAACGCCAAAGTTATTAGACATAGAATTTTCAAAAATCCCATAGAGAAAAAATCCTAACTATATATACCTACTGGCGACCGCCAGTAGGTAATATATACACACACATATATATATATATATATACACACACACATATATATATATATATATACACACACACACATATATATATATATATTCACAGAAAAAAACCATAGGTTATAGACCATATATAGTTAGGAATTAGCATTTACAAAACCTTGAAAATTCACTGAAAAAACCACAGGTTATAGACCATATATAGTTAGGAATTAGCATTTAGAAAACCTTATTTTACTCACTCAAAACCATTGAAATTCCATATATAGTTAGTTGCACTAACTATATATCGTGCACCCGCAATCCACTGCTGATGATGTCACATATTACATCATTCATGACATGGTCAGTGACATCACTGATGACATCACTGATGACATCTCAAATGACATCACTGATGACATCACTGATAACAACATCCAGTGATTTTTTGTTTCTATAAAGTTTAAATATGTCTTACATATTGAAGAATGAGTGGATGTGTAAGTGTCTGGACGAAGGATTTAGTAGGTGCATGACTGACTGTATGAGTGAGGGATTAAATGTGTCTCACTGACTGCATGGGTAAGTGACTAAACTGTCTTAATTTGTGCATCATTATGTCTGTTGTTCTGTAAACTGCTGCATGTGTTGATCAGTAGCTATATGAGTAACTATATGGGTTATTGATTGATTGCCCAAGTATTTGTATGGGAGACTGAGTGTGTGTGTGGCTAGCTGGGAGGTGTGTGACTCTGTGCAGATCAATCTGTACTTGTATCAATGATTGTATAAGAAGGTAAGTATGTGTTAGTATATGTTTGAAAATGTAAGGTGCTCTATGTTTAACTGTATAAACAAGAAAATGGAAGTGTCATTGATTCTTTACAGGACTGACTAGGTGTGTGAGTAACTCCATGGATGAGTGGCAGACTGTGAGTGTCTGTATAGGTGTATGAGTGCATATGATAGTGTTGTAAAGATGAGTGATTGTATGTATGAATGATTGTATGGGTGAATGAGTGAAGGTGTGTGTAGACGTAGCAATTAGTGAGTACTTATGTAGTAACTAGTATTGGTGTGTCAATGGTTTCAAAAATTATACTCTCTTTTTAACACTGGGTGAAACAGAGGTTATATTAAAATGTGAGGAGATGCATTGTATTGTCACATGAATGATATCATCAGTGATGTGGTCATTGATGTCAAATGAGATGTCATCAGTGATGTCATCAGTGATGTCATTTGAGATGTCATCAGTGATGTCATCAGTGATGTCACTGACCATGTCATGAATGATGTAATATGTGACATCATCAGCAGTGGATTGCGGGTGCACGATATATAGTTAGTGCAACTAACTATATATGGAATTTCAATGGTTTTGTGTGAGTAAAATAAGGTTTTCTAAATGCTAATTCCTAACTATATATGGTCTATAACCTGTGGTTTTTTCAGTGAATTTTCAAGGTTTTGTAAATGCTAATTCCTAACTATATATGGTCTATAACCTATGGTTTTTTCTGTGAATTTCATTGGTTTTTTAACAGCTAATATCTGTAGCTGTAAAATGTATTCTTCTTTAAATCCCAAAATATATTTTATATGTTTATGAATAATTTTTTTTTTTTATATTTTTTTTTCTTCGTTCCCGCTTCGCGAATCGGGAAGCTTCCCGTTAGCTGACCTTGATGCCGCGAAATAGACCGCGAGCCGGTAAACGTTTCTTTACCGCAAGTGCCGCGTTAGAAAACAACATCGTGACGCCTCCCGTCCGCATGACGTTTCACGTTGTCGCGTGATACGTCATATGACGTGCTACGTTAGCGAACTGGTACGCGAAGCGAGTCGCAAAGCGCAGGTTTCTGGAAGCAAACCGGGAGGCCCTGCAAAGCGCTTAGCGTAAACACAGCAAGTCATGTGACTTGGTAATAACACTTTTCATTGGTTCATTTCACTTTTGGTTTCCTAATGATGTAAGACTAGGTCATATAATCTAAAATGAACACTTTTGATTGGTTGAGAACTCTTGTTTTTCCCAAATGATGAAAATCCCTCCTTCTTTC
>NC_136073.1:722039354-722189391 GCF_964261635.1 Lissotriton helveticus
GGAAACAGAGGCTCACCTTATTTGAAAAGATTACGCAAGACTGCTTGACCCACTGAAGAATCAGTTTAGATGGCTGTATCCAAACAGCAGTGTTTGGTGAAAGTATGCCGACTGGCTCAGGTCGCCGCTCTGCAGATGTGCTGGAGAGGGACTCCAGCAAAAAGAGCAGTTGAGGAAGACACTGCCCTTGTAGAGTGCTCTCTAGGAGCTGCTTGCAAAGGTCGTTCTGCTTGTGTATGGCAAAAGTCAATAGCTGCAGAGATCCATCTCGCAATTGTTTGCTTAGGACTGCTTGGCCTTTACAAATCGTACCATAAGTGATAAATAGTTGATCAGATTTGCGCAACATAGAAGTTCTCTGCAAATAGAACTTCAAACATCTCTTAATGTTAAGTGTAAGCAATGCCCTTTCTGCAGGGGATTGTGGATAAGGAAAGAATGTCTTTAAGATGACAGGCTCGTTAAGGTGGAAGTCCGAAGGCACCTTAGGTATACATTTTCGATTTGTGCGGAACACCACTGAGTCATTTGTGAACTGTAAGAAAGGATGATGAACTGTGAAAGCCTGGATACCACGGACTCTCCTAGAGGAAGTCAAAGCCAATAAAAGTGACACCTTCCACGTAAGGAATTTCAAATCGGCTTTGTGGATAGGCTCAAAAGGATGGCGCATGAGCTGCGCACTACATTAAGATGCCACGATGGTGGTGGACGACGTACCGGAGGGAACATTCTGAAAAGACCTTTGAAGAATTGTTGTATAATTCTAGAAGAATAAAGAGAAGTGGTCCCATCTTGTTGGTATCTTGAAATCGCTGCCAGGAAAACCTTTAGGGTTGCATGAGACAATCCTGATTTCGCTAGATGTAAGAAAAAGGGTAAGACTTGTTCTGGTTTAGCCAAAAGAGGATGAATTCCAGCTGAACAACACCAGATACAAAAACGTTTCCATTTGAGACTAAGTCTTTATAGTAGCAGGTGCTCTTGCATTGGTTAGTACTTCCTTACAATCTGCAGGAATGTTTAGGTGGGCGAACTCAAGGTATTCAGGCGCCAGGCCGCTAACTTCAGAGATGTCGGGTCCAGATGGTAAATCTGACCGTCCTGGATGGAGAGCAGGTCCAGAGTTGGACGTAACTGGATTGGTTCGCACTCCGATAGGAGAAGGAGCTCGGTGAACCAATATTGGCGAGGCCACCTGGGGGCAATAAGAATCAGCCGACACGGTTCCTTCATCTTCTGCAGGACTCTGGGATCTAGCGGTATCGGTGGAAAAGCGTAGGCATATATTTGAGACCAGTTGATCGAAAACACATTCCCCTGAGAGTCTTTGTGGGGATGCCAACTTGCAAAGAACCGGCATTTGCTGTTCTTCTTGGTCGCAAAGAGGTCTAGATCTGGATGACCCACTGCCGAAAGATCCAATCCACCGTCTGCTGATGAAGTTCCCACTCGTGAGTGGACACTGTTGTCCTGCTGAGAGTGTCTGCAAGAACGTTCTCTGTTCCCGGTACATGAACCGTCAGAAGATTGATTCTGTGCCATATTGCCCATGCCCATAGCTCCTGGGCTTCCTGAGACAAGAGAGCCGACCTTGTCCCTCCCGGTTTGTTGACATAGTGCATACTTGTCGTATTCTCCGTGCGTACCAATACAGTGGCTCCTTGAATGATTGCTCGAAATGATTTGAGGGCAAGGAAGATGGCTCTCAGCTCCAACAGAGTGATGTGCCAACGTTTCTGCTGAGGGCTCCATTTGCCGCTGATTGTCAGTCCCTGAAGATAAGCTCCCCAGCCTTCGAGAGATACGTCCGTGGTGATCGTAAACTTTGGTGCGTCCTGAAGGAACGCGCAGTCCTGTTGCAGATTCCTTCTTTGCTTCCACCAGATAAGGGAACCCCGCAGCGAGGGTTGATCTGGATGAGGTCCTCGAATGGACCCGAGACCTGCAGCCATTGTAAGCTGAGTTCTTCTTGAAGAGGCCTCATTCTGAGACGGCAATTCGGTATCAACGGAATGCAAGACGATACCATCCCCAGAAAGGATTTGAACCGTCAGACTGAAACTGACTTTTTTGAAAGTAGATGTCGAGCCATGTCCTGTATTCTGCCTAGTCTTTCGTCCGACACGAAGGTTTGGAGCAGCTGGGTGTCTAGGATCGCCCCCAAGAAAGCTAGTCTTCGGGATGGTATCAACTGGGACTTGCTGACGTTGATGGAACGGCCCAGAGAATGAAAGAGAGCTGGACACTGTTGTAAATGGTTGTGTGTGTCTGCTTAAGAACTGGCCTTGATAAGGCAATCGTCCAAATATGGAAATATTTGTATTCCCTCCAGCCGGAGGTGTGCTGCTACCGGAGCCAGGACCTTTGTAAATACCCTGGGTGCCGCGCGCAGTCCAAAGGGAAGGACTTTGAATTGATAATCCCTGCCAGCCACTCTGAATCGCAGGAACTTTCTGTGTCGAGGTAAGTTGGGGATGTGGAAATACGCATCTTGGAGATCCAAGGTGGCCATGTAGTCTCCAGCCAATAGGAGATGCAGTATTTCCTGTAGCGATAACATTCTGAACATTAGCTTCTTCAGATATTTGTTTAGGGCACGGAGATCCAGAATTGGACGCCATTCTCCGGACTTCTTCTTTATTAGAAAATATCTGGAGTAGAATCCTGTTCCCCTCAGTATTTGAGGAACCTTCTTGATTGCTCCTTTCTTCAACATCAAATTGATTTGGGTAAACAGCTCCTTTAGATGAGCTGGAGGTGGTCCCCTTGGTGGAACACGTTCAGAGGAAACTGTTCGAATTCGAGGGCATGGCCCTTGGCCACAATGTCCAGGACCCACCTGTCCAATGTCATCGATGACCATTTTGAGTAGTATTTTGATATTTGTCCTCCAATTTTTGCATGAGATTGGAACAGAAGCGGTGGCAGGTGATAAGGCTCATTGTCGTTTATCCTTTCCGCGGTAGGCCGGTCTCCTCTTGTTCTGGGAATAATTGTTTCGTTGGCCAAAGGACTGATAACGCTGTGTTTGATAGCGTTGATTTCCCTGCCTGTAAGAGGACTGTTGTGAATATGCGCCTCGGTTAGAGAACGATCCACGTCCTCTCGCTCCTCGAAAGGGTGGCTTACGAAATTGCAGGGTGCCCAAGGCTTTAGCAGTTTCTGTATCCTTTTTGAATGTCTGCAGGGCTTCTTCCACTTGCGGACCAAACAGAATCTCTCAGTCATAAGGCATATCCAATAACTTTGTTTGCACTTCTTGACGGAACGAAGTGAAGCGTAGCCAACCTTGCCTATGCAGGACAGCAGCACCTGCCAATTGCCTGAAGCCAGTTGTGGCCACATCAACATCACAATCAATATTCTCAGCCGAGATTCTTTCACCTTCCTGTAGGATCTTTTGCGCTTCAGACTTAGAAGGTTCTGGAAGTTGGTCTATGTATGGCGAGATATCTGACCACATTTGCCGGTCATATCTGCCCAGGACGGCCAATGAGTTAGCAGTTCGGACCGTGGTAGCTGCCATAGTTGAAACACGCTTGCCAAATGCATCCAGGCGCCTACCGTCTATATCAGGTGGAGCCGCGATTGGAGATGAAGGGTTCCTAGATCTCTTTTGTGCAGCTTGAACGATTACTGAATCCAGTTTTGGTTGTCCTTTAAGGCAAGCAGGGAACTTCTCCGGAGCCTTATACTTTTTATCAATCCTTGGCAGGACCGGAGGAGACATGACCTTAATCCCCTCCTTCCAAATGAAATCTATAATAGGTATAGACCTTGCTTGCTTCCTTGGCTGGGGTCCCTTAAACCTAATGGACTCAATGAACGTATTGAACTTTCTTGTTACCTGTAAACAATATGTATAACAGCATGATTACGTTTCTAGAAGGGTGCAATCACCCATCACCTTGGTTTATAATGGTGTATGATTGTATTATATCATCGTTTGCAATTCACAATATTATTGGGAATAACACACAGGCCACACTCAACACACGCACACTTTGTAGTTCAGAACACACTCCGTGAATTTATAACACTTTTTATAATTTTCATTTTTATAAGTTCATAATTCCCATTTTAGACATCATTACAATTTTTATATTTCTATAATGATTGTTTCTCAATCACGCTCACTATTATTCAAATCTATCGTTTTCGACGCTCTGAGTCTGATCTCCATTCGGCCGCGCAGACAGTATGCTTTCAGTTTTCATTCCGATGTCCACGTGACACGGAAGCAATGTTATGGGCGCCAGCAACACTTGCGTCTCGAAAGCTAGAAGACGGGCAGGACCGTTCTTGGGACAGACGACACTACATTTTGTGGTAGAAAACGGTTAGTACCAAGACCCGACATTTCAACTTATGATTAATCGTATGCTAGATAGACTGGCTCACATTTTTGTTTTCTCGTGCAGCATTTGAAGCTTGAGAACATCACGACTTATACGTGAGTTTGGCTTGACGATTGGTCTGACGTTTATTATTCATATTGCGACACATATCGGTAACGATCACGGGCACATCACCACACATTTTTGGACATGTTTACCATTCACACGCATGAGCACGAGCACTTCGACAGAAAGTCCCGCATGGTTTGAATTCCCAAAATTGATGAAATTGCTTATATGTGAATTCTCTGTTTTTGTGAGCTATATTTGTATTTCCAACAGTTTTTTCTCCCTGAGGAAGGGCATGCATTGCCCGAAATGCATTGGAGCTCATAAAAGAAAAGATTACGTTCAATTTGATACAAAAATGAACACAGGAAGAAAAATAGCAATGAAGTAATTGCACAAAAGTAAAAAATAAAAAATGGATAATACCAAAGAATTAATGGAATTAGAGTCCTTATTGGATAGGAACCATTATAAGAGTGCCTGAATCGGATGTAACCAATGACCCATTGAAAACACACTTTTTTAAATAGATGCAGTGGTGTAAGAAATACCTTGTCCAACACCAGAGGATTTTTCAACAGCTAGGGTCTCTAGTTGCCAAGTTGGAGTGATTGGGACTTGCTGAGGCCTTTACTGACACTGTAGTGTTTACACAGCAAGGACCAAGATATTGGAATTTAAAAATATTCACTTATTTGGATCCCGCCTAAGCCAAAACCATTTGATTTAACAAAATATATGCATAATATACTCATAGGGACTTTCACTCCGCTCTCTTCATCCATTGATGTTATTGGGTCATTTACATTCTTTCTACCACTCAGCATACAGCTTGGGGCAATAGTTCAGCCACTTGCAGCCATGGGCTTACTTAACTGTGAGTGACAGAATTTTTCCCTTTCACAAGTAGCACAACAAAACTATAAGTTATTCCCTTATTTGTCAGGTACTAATGTGGCAATTTGTGCTTTTTGCCTTTTTTTTAGATTGATATGCACCCAGCAGCATCCAGAACAGTAATGGTTTGCCAAGCTATGACAAACAAGCATTGACATATCCAAAACTCTGACGTCGCAGAACGCCAGACTTATTGGCATTCCCAATGCTTTTTATACTACGGTGAGAATTTTATTTCTACTTATGATTTTCAATCTGGTGTGCAGGCTCTTGTTACAGAATAAGCACTTTCTTACTATTTAGGATTTACAACCTTCTAGCCTGGCACATGTTCCTTTCAGACCAAGTATCAACAACGCTGTCCTTATTGCTCTCCTTCAAACCACTCTTACCTTTTTTTAACAATATTAAGTGTTGTAGCATAATGTTGCTGGTTGATACATGCAATTCTGATCACATCACTGCTTGTTCAGATAAACCACCTTGTTGTTGCTGTAGAAACTAATATTCTATTTACTGCATCCCTTTCAAGACCATGGTTTCCCTCCCCATGCTTTTATGTGGTGAGCCGTTCAAAGATGCAGTATGGTTCAAATAACCAGAAGTTGGGATGTGCTTAGTCCAGCTTTCCCATGGTTTCAACAAGCTAAATAAGTCCCTCATCAGTATCTACTCAGTTTTTTATAAAATGCACCACTATATGGATCAACATTAAAGTTGATATTTGCATGCATCCATCTTGATGCTTTTTATACTGACATTCTTATACTAGCCTTTTTATTTCAATTACATTGAGGTTTTTTGGTATTAATTTATTGATATTTTGCGGTTTTTAATGTCATTGTGTAAAATGCCATGCTTCTCCTCAGTGGCAAGGATGGACTATAGAAATGTGAAAACACAATAATGAACTATACTTGATTCTCTAGAGCAGTTGTCTCCAACCTTTTCTGTAGTGAGAGCTACTTCTGATCAGTGAAAATCATTGTGAGCTACCGAGACCGAGCCACTAGTGCAATGTTACAGACACCCCAGGTTCCAGTTCAGTAAATGTAAACCTAATGTTCATACAGCCAGAGAATATGGACTGAACAAAATAATTTGACCAGGAGCACTTGGACAGGGCTTTTTCACTGAGCACGTGCAACTCTAATCTAGAGATCCATACACAATATTCCCATTTGTGTTTGTTACAGGTGTGATTGGGGAGGCTGGAGTAGTGGTTGTGCTATGCCCCCCCCCTTCTTGATTGTGAGAAACTGACAGGGCTGCCATGTGTGTCAGTGAGAGTGTGGTCTTTGGGGATGTATGAACAAGTGTGTGTATGAATGGCATGGATATATCTGTACGTGTGAATGAGATTCTGTGTTATGTGTACCTGTGGCACAGGACATAACTTTCACCATATGTGGAACTATTAAATGTTTAACACAAACATACAACCCTTTTTTTATGGGGGAAATTTAAAGTGGAGAAAAATGTTATGCAAACATGTTTCATAATATGCAACAGTTTTCTGCTCTTTACATTTCTCCCACTTACAAAAAAGCTGTATTTTTCAGATTTAAAAATGACGGTGGGTCTATCAGCCACTAGTAATAAGATGTCTGCTGTGTGCATGCAACCGTTTGGAATGGGAGAAAATAAACTGAAGAGTTAACTTTGTTTATATGGATTCCATAAAACTCATCATTTAAATTTTCTTCAATTTCAAAGTGTCACGTTTACAAACAGCAGCCATTTTGCATCCAGTGCCCTGCAGACATGGTACCAAATTTATAACAGAAAAACACTGCCATTTGTTTAAATAGAAGACATTTTAAGTGGAGAAATATGCTTGGTAAAATATTAAGACGTAATTGGTGTAATTGAAAGTGGAGAAAAACCTTGACTCAGTGTTACATAGAAATACTTTCATCCACTTTACATTTCTCCCATTTGAAAACAATGACAGTATCTTTCAGTTATAAATATGGCACAGTGTCTACTGGCCACTGGGAGCAAAAGTCCTGATGTTTGTAAATGTAACACTTTGAAATGGGATAAAATGAAAATAAAGAGTTTTCTTAATCAGTAAGTTAACTCTTCATTTTAAATTTGTTGAATTTAAAAGCATTCAGAAACATAACTTTGTTCTGATACTCCAATATTGAGTTGACAAGGTTTCTTATTTAAGATTTAAATATCTTGGTGCTTCAGTTCTTTACCTGTGTGCCCTGGGTCATATATCGGACTTCAGCAATGCTCATTATCATGTCCCTGCTATCTGTATCCTGAAGAGAATAATGTAAAATAAACACAGCCTTTCCTTAAGCTTAAAAGAAAACTGTGACTTTGTGCTTATTTAAAAATGAACTCAAGAAAGCGAGCTACTCTGAAGGTGTCTGTAAGCTACTGGTAGCACCAGATCAACTGGTTGGAGACATCTGTTTTAGAGGATTTTAGGAAGTCCCATTTCCTCTCACGACAACAAGACTACCCAGGGTACAAATACCAAACCTCCTCCATAAACATAGTTCTCGGACAAGGCATTAGAGAGTCATAAGCAAAAGCTATTATTCAACTTCAACCAAAATACCATTATTATAAAAACATAAAATCAGTAGTAAAATAGTTTTGAATAAACTTGCATCTACATAATGAACAAAACACAAAACATAATTAAATTCAAATGTTTTATTTCGTAAAAAAAAATGTAGTTTTAGTTTCTAGGTTTAAGAAAAAGACAACAACTCTAACATGGCCATAATGCTTAGATTCACTGCAAACTGTAAAAACAGGCTTTATATATATTAAAAAAACAATTTTTACATTTTACAATTTTCTACAGGCATGCACAATTGAAAATCAGTTCGGTTAAAAAAAAATCCTAGATGTAAAAGTGGAAAAAACTACATTACAATCTCACACGACTGAAAGTCTTTCACAGCTGCCCTGGATGGCGCACAACAGAAATGTGTGCGGATTCAATTATTCACTGATGCAGAAAACAGTATCAGCAGAAATGCTCTAAATGATGGTTGGCCAGAAAACAATGTGGTGAATAATAAAATGGGAGGGGGGGTGGCCAAGAATGCGGAGGCATGAGCAGATCGAGTTAGGGAAAGAATCTATAGTATACTGGCTGAATAATGAATTAAACATTGAGAGACAGTTTAGATTTGTCACCCGTAGCAATTGTTTGGGAGACTGGCTGAGGTTTGCTGTGAATCACCATAAATTATGTGTCTGCCACTTTGACAGCATGGATTACTTAAGCCATAACGATTTACTCAATTCAGTTGATTTACAGCTATATAAGAGAAACAGATATGCAAAAAAGCTGGACTGCAAGGAATTCAGGCATTCCTAAAAGAGTGTTACTTGTGAGAGTTTTTGCAATTTTTTCAAACAAAATAAAATAATATCCCATCAATATGTTTCAGAGAGTTGGAACAGAGGAAAATGGGAAAGTCTGAAAGAATTTTAACATTTTCTCTAATCTAGCACAGTAAATTCTTCATACATCAGAGTTTTCTTCCACCCAATAAACCCAAATTAGCAGACATGGATATCTAACAGTGAAGCACACTCAATTTGAGAATGGACAGTAAAGACTAAGAACAGGAAACAATAAAATAAGTACCCAAGAAAAATTCTTAATGTATTCAAACCATCAGTTGTGGAGAAATTAAACGAAAAGTATGTATTACAGCACCACTCTAGCTACAGAGGAAATGGAATACTCCAAATTACAGGAAATCAAATCAAGGCAAGAAAAAGCTTGATCGAGAAAGAGTCAGTAAACATGCAAGAGAAACAAAGTAAGTGAAAACCTAAGGTTAGAGACAGTCTGTCCAAAAGAGAAATCAGGAGATTGCCCTTAGAAATGTGTGTTTCAAAGGCCTGGGTTGAATGGAAGTATTACATATCAGGCTTACCTAGTATTTTACTGACTCTTGCACAACACACTAAATCTTTCAGGAAATCATTAAATCTCTAAAGTATAGTCAACATCAGGGTTGAGAAATAAACAAAACAAAGAGGATGATAAAGAATTAACTGACGAAGGTCCAATATTAGGCAGGAACTTCCGACTTGTTGGGCAATGTAAAGTTCTGCCCTTAAAACCGAGGATTGACATTTTAAGCAGAGGATGCTCATTGCTTATTGTTCAGTGCAATTGTTTGATGCATCTAAGCAGTCCAGGGAGATTTAAAGTTACAAAAAAAAATTCAAACAAAAAAAAGTGGAAGTGGAGAAGAAAAAGCATTTAATGAAAATGTAAACAGATAATTTCATCGGGTCTGAGTAAGAATTTATAGTCAGGCAGGAGACTTGGCAAAAAGGAGGAAAACAGCCAAAAATGCCCACATGAGTTTGAAAAGAAATAACAATGAAGAGTAGTAAAGAGACAAGAGGGAGCTTACTGGATCTTAGAAGAGGAGAGAAGACAAGATGACAGGTGAATAATAGCTGCATAGTTTGTCCGCTGGTAATAATTTGGAAAGGGCTCAAATTAAAGTGAGTTTTTACACACATGTTGCCTATTTTTTAACTCTTTCCATCAAAGGAATAATTCTGAAAAACAAAGGCCATGAATGATTGCAAAGTATGACAAATTAGAAGAAAAGTGTGCCAAAAATGTGTGCTAACCTACACTAATGCAAACATAACACATTACCTATTTTTATCTTTGCATGAAAAATGGCACTCTTGTTCTCCAGAGATAAACACGTAGGCAAAAAAGCACCATGGGGAGGGCAGAAGTACATCTCAGCATCTGGCGCACATACAAAAGTGAGCCCTTAAAAACAGGAGGTGATTTTCCTTCTCAACTGTTTCACTTTAGCTGAAAATTCACTTCATATATCAATTTACAATAAACCCATGACCATACCACATATGTAAACCTCTTGTAATAGCATGAAAACAAATATGATTGGTACAAAAAATGTTGAGTAAACGTCATGATTTTCACATCTTTAAATTGATATGAAAACAAGATTTTAGTGCTAGGAACAACCCTATGAAATCACAGTGAAGTCATCTGGCAGTGACAGCCCTTAGGAGTACAGACTTAGCTCCAACCTTAGCCGGGACGAGTCATCGAAAAAGCAGTACACACAAACCGTACCAATCTTTGAATGTTTGTCAAGCATTTTTAACCAAAACATACTTCCAAGTCTACTGGACTTCAATAACTGCATAAAAAGGTCTTGGAATGACAACTGCTATCCAATAATATCAAATTCATTGAAAGGGAAAGAACAAACATGGAAATTCCTGCCCTTTATTGTCAGGAAAGATGTACAGAAATACATTTTCCAGTAAGAACGTTGAAAGGAGAGGTTAACTGAAACTGAACAGGTAATCCGCAAAGAGCAGCCAACACTACAAAGAGGATTCTGGTTCTTATTCAGGTATTGCCTGACAATCTAAAATTACCACTAAAAAAGCAAACAAACCAACAACAAAAACAAGAAATTTGCTGTTACTGCTTCTTTTCTTATTTGCTAACTTTCTATATTTACAGCTTGGAATTAAGTTCTACAGATGGCGTATTATAGAGACAAATTGCAAAGAAGGACTTTTCTGTATAATCTTCACCAACCAATAGTTTAAGTTAGGATATACTTTTTTATACAGTTTATCAATGCTGTGTTAATTCTCTCAAAACAGTAAATTACTGTACAGAGTTCATATTTTACCAATTTGTTTTGCAACACAGACTACATTTTTATCTTTCTAGTTATAACCATATGCTGTTCGGAATATTATTCATAATCTCAATGCATTTGCTTATGAACACGGGAATTAACGCAATATATTCTAGCCTACTTAACAATGCTTTTGATAGTAAGCACACTATCAATATTTGTTTAATAGGAGACTTGCTCAAAGAAACTGCAACCTATCTAAGCAATGGTTTGTGTCAAGGTAACTCTGCCTGTATCAGTTAAATAGTATATCGCAGCGCTAGAGAACAGTTTAACTGAAAGATAAAAAATAAAAAAATCCAATGTCAATTTATTAGAGCTTAATGCCAATGTGCATAATTGTCTGTTTGTTCTGACCTTGAGATCAAAGTAAAAGATGGAGCGGAACAAAATGAAGTAACTGCAACAAAAACAACCAAAATGCCCAAAGTGACTAAGATGGAAAATGTAGAAGTTTAAACCACTGAGCTGTAAACTGCAAATATGAGTGGTCATTGTAAATGAACGGGGTCAGCAAGAGGTCAATATTATACCAGGGACAAAAGATTTGGATTACAATCACATCCTCATTCATTCCAGTCTGATTTACACAAACTGCCATCTCTTTTAAATTGTGCATGGAAAGACACGTAATCCCAGTTGAAGGCTACAGTCTGTTTTCTACTATTCTTAGTGTCTACAGATGTGTGGCACAGTTAAATTGTGAATGAGTAAGCTAAGCCAGACAGAGAAATTCATCTCGTGATTTAAGAATTTACAATCTAGGAAAAGAGGTGTGTGTTATATGCTGGCCAGCTGAAAAAACAGTACTGTTACCAGTACCGTAACTTCTGTTGAGATTCACCCTAACTTCTGTTGTGATTCTTATGCTGCTTAGTCGTCAACCCTCTGTATTAAAGAGTGGCCACTCTAACTCTTCATGTTCTTTTCAGAGTTTCCCTACGATTCATTTTCGGAAGACCGGGGAGGTGAGAAATAACTGGTAAAAGGCAGAATCAGGCAAAAAAAGCACTTCTAAATTGGAATGTGCGAGCTCTTCAAAGTCCACAACCCACATACAGTAATTCACTATTAAAAAAGGACAATATAAAAAAAAGTCAACATTATGTACATATACAGGATTCTGGTTGAAATCCTCACAGCTTTGCACCGGACGCATGGGCATTAGTGGTCAGTTCTTATCAGTGTCACAAAGTCAGACACTTGAAGTTTCATTTCAGTTTTACTACAAGTAGCTAGATGTTTCTCGATGTCATTTTATCCCTCACTGAAAATTTCCTGGAGTCGTATAGCAGCGCTCAATTCAAGGGACTCTCCTCTTCAAAGTGTTGAGCATGGATCATGTAGTTGGATTGATAAAATGTTGCGTCTGGAGGACACTGAGAAATACAAGATGCTCCAGGACAGAAATGTGGAGCATTTGGGCCAGCACCGATGTTGTTGTTGAAATAACAGAAAGTCAATATACATCCAGATAAACATAGGTGTAGCCCTCAACTTCCGGCACCACGTTAATCCCTCTGTTGCGTCAGCCTTGCTGAACAGTGCTCAAAGCACAGCTACTCAACACGGCCAAGTGCTCCTGATAGAACTCCCAAAAAAGATTAATGGAAGATGCAGGACATGATCAGTCACTCAGTGCAGTAGTGGTAATCAGTACCTTTGAGACAAGATAACAAGAGTGTTTGGCAGTTGTTTGCTATAAACCTACCCATCACATTAAGAAAGGCAGGGCAAAGGAGCACGAAAAGGTGAAGTACAGCAAACGGAGGGGGTCCATCTCAAATCCTTGAAGCTGGAACATTACACTGTGGGTCCCTGAAAGAGGGCTTGGTGTAGAGAGGCAGTCCTCTTTAGCCAAACACAGGTTAAATGGTGAGACACTGGACGGATGAGAAGGAACTGTGTGAAAAGCAGAACAAACATGGGGTGAAAATGCAGATATCAGAGACAAAAGAGGAGACACAAACACAGTGGCTTAGGTATCCGTCTCCCTTCTGTCTCCAATTACACGCTGGACCCTCCACTGCCTTAATTCATGGAAATCTACTCTGTTTCCTCTAAACCGATGTCTCCGATTGCAGCCTCATGACAAACTTGTGTGACTTGGGGTCCACAAACTCCTCAGACAGTTTAAAGAAAGGGATCTTCTTTGTGGTAACAACCAAACTGAAGTCTTGACGTTTGAGGACAAAAACCACTCCGTCCTTGAGGCCATTGGTGACAGGCTCCTCGCTGACCAGTGTCCACTGCTTGGCTAGCCAGCGCTCCTTGTGGTACTGAATGGTGGGTCCTGGACCAAGGTATCGCTCTAGAAAAGCCTGTATGGGAGGATGACGAGACAAGAAAATCCAATTATACATCTAAATGCAGTCAAAAGCAAACATATTTACTAGATGCATTTGGTCATTATCAACAGAGTGGTCAGAAACTATGAATTTATGTCCAGAATCCCAACAGCATTGGTAGATAACGGAAAGTGGAGTTTTTATTGACGCTCCATTAAACATTTGTACAATTATTTCAGGCAATATTTCCATAGCTTTACTCATGGAAGTCGTGTTTTTTTAACTATACGTCAATATTACTATTACGTGTCCAAAGGGCTAGTACATTTTATACAGAAAAAACAAAAATATCTGTTTAAGTGCAGAAGAAAAATGCCTATGCCGAGTTCAGAGAACATCAATGTGCAGAAAACCATTTCATTTTGTGAAACAAAAAAACATTGGGACGTTTGTCACATTTACAGAAACTGCTTTTAAATGTTTTAAATTAAAATATGCCATGTATACGACAATTTTGTTTCTTTTTAAGACCGTGTTAAACTCAGTGTTGTAATTTAACTACGTTTATATAAAGAGCAGGACAGAATCAAACTGAATATACAAGTTATCCCGAAAACAAAGGCTAGAAGTAATAGTCGTCTCATTCTAGAGCTGTATGCACATTTTAAAACATCTGTCTTTGGCATTAGGAGTAATTTTACTTGCAAAGATCGCATGTTGGCCAGTATTTATGCTTATTTGAGAGCACTGGGACAGGAACAGACTAATTTGCATATAGCCAAGTTCTGAGCTGGGATGGTGCAGTGAGCTAAAAAACGGTGATGGATCAAGCCCTGATCTTTGGACTGGGTAAGAGTGGTCTGCTTAATTCAGGCACTCTGTTCATCACCACCCCCTTTTCTGAATCATTTTGTCCACCATAAGCGTGGAAGGGTATACTCAGATGTGAGTCCCTTGCTCATTGCACCATCAGGATTCAAGCAAGCCGGGCCGACGATGCCTGAAATGGCAAAAACCGGTCCCCGGAAGCTTGTTTCCTTCCCAGTACAAGAATTGGCTTGGTAGTTTGGTTTGCCCTGTTCCCATCATGCACTGGGACAGGAACAGACTAATTTGCATATAGCCAAGTTCTGAGCTGGGATGGTGCAGTGAGCTAAAAAACGGTGATGGATCAAGCCCTGATCTTTGGACTGGGTAAGAGTGGTCTGCTTAATTCAAGCACTCTGTTCATCACCACCCCCTTTTCTGAATCATTTTGTCCACCATAAGCGTGGAAGGGTATACTCAGATGTGAGTCCCTTGCTCATTGCACCATCAGGATTCAAGCAAGCAGGGCCGACGATGCCTGAAATGGCAGAAACCGGTCCCCGGAAGCTTGTTTCCTTCCCAGTACAAGAATTGGCTTGGTAGTTTGGTTTGCCCTGTTCCCATCATGCACTGGGACAGGAACAGACTAATTTGCATATAGCCAAGTTCTGAGCTGGGATGGTGCAATGAGCTAAAAAACGGTGATGGATCAAGCCCTGATCTTTGGACTGGGTAAGAGTGGTCTGCTTAATTCAGGCACTCTGTTCATCACCACCCCCTTTTCTGAATTATTTGAGAGGATGAGCACATGGAGTAAGTGAACTACTAGGAGTAGAATGTTATGAAGTGGAAGAGCATTTCATCATCTTTATGTACAATGGTTTGATTTGGATGTTATTCTGTTTGAATGAAATCTGACTTGCTAGAAGATTTCCTACTAAGAAAGTTGGGATCACTCCAGCTAGGTAGCTGCACCTCAGCAAAAATCTGCATTAACAGATCCAAAGGTCTATCTATATTTATATACTGGCTAATGATACCAAAAGGCAAAGTTAAAAAATTCCCTCACAACGAGACTGAGGGTCCAGAACGCTCTATCATCCAAACTCCGCTCCAACTGACCTTCTTGAATTATAATTTTTCGCTTCGAACTACTCCAGCCAACAGGCTGTGAAGAGAACGAATAGTTTCTTACCTGTCGGTGTAGTTTTGCAGCTTGAAGACTTTCTGGATTCATTATGTTGTGCATTATTCCGCGGTCTAGTGGTGGGGTCCATAATCGTAGTCTTTTTTCCTCTTTTTTTTCGTGGCCCAGGTGGGCGCACACATCCCACCATTTGGTGTCCTGCTGTGAAGTCAGCACGCATCCTCCGGAAGCTCCCACCTTTGGATTCTTTTTTTCTCTTCTCTCTCTCCTTGTTTTGTATTCCATTTTCCCCCTCCTGCCTCATCTTCTTGGCGGAGGTGGTGAGTTCGCTAGTGAATCCAGAAAGTCTTCAAGCTGCAAAACTACACATACAGGTAATAAACTATTTGTTTTGCAGTGTGAATCTTTCTGGATTCACTATGCTGCGCATAGACTTTGTAGCAGTTTGCTATGTTTGTGGTGGCTGGGTGGAAGACGAGCGTTGGTTGTTGAATATATGTTGATACACTTTTTGTCCTACTTGTGCTTCCTTGTTCATCTGTATATAAACGCAGTAGTGCTTAGTGAATATGTGCACTGAAGCCCATGCTGCTGCCATGCAAATGTCTTGCATGGGTGTGTGTGCCAGGAAAGCTATTATTGCTCCCTTTTTCCTGGTAAAGTGAGCTTGTGCTGCTCCTTATAGTTCTTGGCTTGCCTGATTGTGGCAGAATTGGATGGTCTGTGCGATCCATCGTGCAATGGTGTTCTTAGTTACCGGTCTTCCCAGAAAACTGCTGGCGAAAGACACAAAGAATTGCTTTGTTTTCCAACAATCTTTAGTCCTTTCAATGTAATGCATCATTGCTCTTCTAGCGTCCAGAGTGTGCAGTGCCCTCTGCGTTTGTGGATGGTTTCTGGAAGAAACTTGGTATATGTATTGTCTGGCTTACGTGGAACTTTAAGTAGTGCTTTGACACAACAGTGAAAGCATCCCCTAGTGCACAGATCAATGTTCTCCTGGATCTCCCAGGATTCCTTATATGAATGTTCCACAAAGATTCAATTGGTCAATAGCCTTATTTTATTCATAAAGTATTCGAATAATTCTGTTCAATTCATATCACTTTGAATTTTCATTTCATTATTTTTCATAATTCACATCGTCAGTCCAATGCATTTCGGGTATCAAGACCCTTCATCTGGGACTATAAAGCTGAAAACAAGGTACAGTAACATACTGTCAGTATCCATAAAAACTAAAATATAAGTCAAACTATCAGTGTGTCCAATACATATGGTGCGAAAACAGTGCAAAAACACCCCGTGACTTAGTGCAAAAAGTGTGAATGAAACATTGATCGTAAAAAGTACCCCTCAGGCACTCGCACGTATGTAAATATCACATAAGTATTGTCCACGACGTAGATAGGTTTAGAACGCTGTAAAACATAGATTTCTGTTAGTTTATTTCCTGCTCAAACGCTTGCATCCACTAACTTTCATTGAATGTTCCAATAAACCAAACTCACTTGATAGACGCGAAAGCGTCTCCTTCAGCATTTCCCCCGCCATCCAACTCGCGTATGTGATTTAAACAGCGGCCGCATTAGCAGCCAATCATCAAGTATAACACATTGCGTGTACATGCAAGGTTCGTTAGCTATATCCTGATTGGACTATCTTCCGATCACATGACCCGAAGGTGTCCATTGACAGCTCAAAGTGGGTTACTCATGGCAATGTTACGTAAATACAAACAACGGTAAAATAAAGTTTTAGAATATGCAAGTGAAAAAGGTTTTTGAATATGCAAGTGAAAAAAATTACATCAACTCAAAGACTGAATCAAAACGGACACTCAAATGAAACGAGTGGTAAAATAGAGTTCACATCCTACCTTACAGGTTCAGGGCTTGTTCAAAACAGGTCATCAGTTATAGATAACAGGTAAATTCAGAGCAATCATTCAAACCAAATGGCTTATGGGAATTTAACAAGTATATCCAATTATTTTCTCGTTGTAATAAAAGCAGTTATTGTCACGTCCTATTATTTTTTCAATCACCTCAAGAATAAGATACTGTAACTGAGAAACATTATGATGTGCCTCCTTGAAATGGGCTGCTATACATGATTTCATGTTGCCAGTTCTAATGTTTGACTTATGTTTGTTTAGTCTCACTTTAATTTTTCGAGTAGTCTTGCCAACATACATTTTCCCGCATGGACATTTAAGCATGTAAATTACATTTGCAGTATCACAAGTGGCATTGACACGAAGGTTAATTTTATGTCCTTTCATTGGGTGTGGTAGAGTGTTCCCTTTAATGATGTTGTTACAGTGATCGGAGGTTCATCAAAAATGTTTTTAAAGTCTGGTTCTGCTCTCAAGATTTTCCCATGGTTTCGAATAATTTTTTTGAATCTGTAACTCACTGTTGAGTATTTAGACACTATGGTCATCCTCTTGTCTTTATCTTTAATGTGCTATATTATTAAGCTCGGACGAAAATTGAAGAAATGGCTGACAGATTTCGCAACAGAGGCTATCCTGATACTTTGATCAAGCAAGCAGAACAAAAAGTTAACATACAGAGAACTGACTTGCTAAAGACACGCATTAAAGATAAAGACAAGAGGATGACCATAGTGTCTAAATACTCAACAGTGAATTACAGATTCAAAAAAATTATTCGAAACCATTGGAAAATCTTGAGAGCAGAACCAGACTTTAAAAACATTTTTGATGAACCTCCGATCTTTGCATTTACCAGAGGCAAGAATCTGGGAGAACTATTGAAGACTAAAACCATGCCTGAAGTTAGTTATCGTGGAACAAGACCATGTTTACAGTGTGGTCACTGTAACAACATCATTAAAGGTAACACTCTACCACACCCAATGAAAGGACATAAAATTAACCTTCGTGTCAATGCCACTTGTGATACTGCAAATGTAATTTACATGCTTAAATGTCCATGCGGGAAAGTGTATGTTGGCAAGACTACTCGAAAAATTAAAGTGAGACTAAACGAACATAAGTCAAACATTAGAACTGGCAACATGAAATCATGTATAGCAGCCCATTCCAAGGAGGCACATCATAATGTTTCTCAGTTACAGTATCTTATTCTTGAGGTGATTGAAAAAATAGAAGGACGTGACAATAACTGCTTTTTATTACAACGAGAAAATAATTGGATATACTTGTTAAATTCCCATAAGCCATTTGGTTTGAATGATTGCACTGAATTTACCTGTTATCTATAACTGATGACCTGTTTTGAACAAGCCCTGAACCTGTAAGGTAGGATGTGAACTCTATTTTACCACTCGTTTCATTTGAGTGTCCGAGTTGATGTAATTTTTTTCACTTGCATATTCAAAAACCTTTTTCACTTGCATATTCTAAAACTTTATTTTACCGTTGTTTGTATTTACGTAACATTGCCATGAGTAACCCACTTTGAGCTGTCATTGGACACCTTCGGGTCATGTGATCGGAAGATAGTCCAATCAGAATATAGCTAACGAACCTTGCACGTACACGCAATGTGTTATACTTGATGATTGGATGCTAATGCGGCCGCTGTTTAAATCACATACGCGAGTTGGATGGCGGGGGAAATGCTGAAGGAGACGCTTTCGCGTCTATCAAGTGAGTTTGGTTTATTGGAACATTCAATGAAAGTTAGTGGATGCAAGCGTTTGAGCAGGAAATAAACTAACAGAAATCTATGTTTTACAGCGTTATAAACCTATCTACGTCGTGGACAATACTTGTGAGATATTTACATACGTGTGAGTGCCTGAGGGCTACTTTTTACGATCAACGTTTCATTCACACTTTTTGCACTAAGTCACGGGGTGTTTTTGCACTGTTTTCGCACCATATGTATTGGACACACTATGATAGTTTGACTTATATTTTAGTTTTTATGGATACTGATAGTATGTTACTGTACCTTGTTTTCAGCTTTATAATCCCAGATGAAGGGTCTTGATACCCGAAATGCATTGGACTGACGATGTGAATTATGAAAAATAATGAAATGAAAATTCAAAGTGATATGAATTGAACAGAATTATTCAAATACTTTATGAATAAAATAAGGATATTGACCAATTGAATCTTTGTGGAACATTCATATAAGGAATCCTGGGAGATCCAGGAGAACATTGATCTGTGCACTAGGGGATGCTTTCACTGTTGTTGCAAGCACTACTTTGAGTTATATTTCAAGACGCCCAAGACGAGAGGCGCCTCCCGAGCAGCACGCTCGAATTTAATGAGACGTTCTTGGAAACAGACTTGTTAAACTTTCTACCGAACTAAGGTTGTGCGCTTTTACCTCTATTTTCTTCACTTACGTGGAACTTTGACACAGCCTTTGGCATGAGATGTGGGTCTGTTCTCACTACCACCCTCTCATTGTGAATTTGAATGTAGGGTTCTTGTAGTGTTAGCGCTTGCCATTCGCTCACCCTGCGTAGCGAGGTGACTGTCACCAGAAAAGCTGTCTTTATGGTGAGCATATGTAGAGAGGCCTTGTGAATGGGTTCGAATGGTGCCTTCATGAGTTGCGTTAGAACTACATTGAGGTTCCATGCCGGCGGTGGCATCCTTTTTGAGGGGATCAATACGTTTGGCCACCTCCAGGAATCTTTTTACCACCTGGGATGTAAAGAAACGTTTCCCTGTTTCTCCTCTTGTATAGACTACTATTGCTGCTAGGTGTACTCTTAGCGAGCGAGTGTGTTAAGTACCTTAAAACTGTTGATTCCCTGGTGATTCTCTTCTGGAGCTTTTCCCTGATGCACGATTGGGGGAACTTTTTCCATTTTGCTACATAACACTTCTGTGTGGTGGGCCTCCTTGCCTCCCGCAGCACCGCCAGTGTGCTCTCCGGGAGCTTTAGGTGCGCGAACTCGAAGTCTTCAGGAGCCAAGCTGTTAGGCTGAGGCTCTCTTGTTCTGGGTGGAGCACCCTTCCGTTTTGCATCGAGAGAAGGTCTCTTCTTTTTGGGAACTTGTGTGGTGGCCCCTGTGCCATTTCCACTATTTGTGAAAACCAGGACTGCCTGGCCCACTGTGGTGATACCAGTATCAGCTGGTTCTGCACTTGCTGAGCACCCTGTGCATCAGCGGTATCGGGGGGAAAAGCGTAGGCAAATGTCTTCGACCAGCTTATCCATAGCGAATTCCCTTGGGATTGCGGACCTGGCTGTCTGGATGCAAAGTATTGGCATTTTGCATTCTGCTGTGTTGCAAACATGTCCATTTGTGGGGTCCCCCACTTCTTGCACAGCTTTTGCGTTTCCTGTGGATTGAGCTTACCACTCGTGGGATGCTGATGTCTGTCTGCTGAGTCTGTCTGCTTCCACATTGTGTTTCCCTGGTAGATGTATCGCCAGGAGGTCTATTTGTAGTGGGATGGTCCATCTCCATATCTCCTGCCCTAGCCCTGATAGCGCCACCGATTGTGTCTGCCCGTACAGCTGCTTCTGGAAGGCTTTTAAGGCTACGAACACGGTCTTTAGTTCTAGGTAGTTGATGTGTTTGACCGCATCGGTTTGTGTCCACAAACCCCTCACTTTGAGCTGGTTCATATGCGCTCCCCAACCCATTTGGGATAAGTCTGTTGTGATGGTCACTGTTGGAGTTGGTGGTGTAAATGGCTTCCCTTTGTTATGTTCTCTTTGCTCCACCATGCCGTCTCCTCTTGCACTGCGTGCGTAACAACCACTAGATCTTCCCACCTCCCTGTTGACTGTGACCATTGTTGTCGGAGCCATCCCTGGAATGGTCTCATGTGGAGTTGAATACTGGGGACTAAGTGTATGCAGGACGCCATCATATCCATGAACTTGCTCACTGTCCTCACTGTCAGAGCTTGCCCCTTCCGGTATTGATGCGTCTCCTTCAGTAGGGCGAAGGTTCTCCTCTCGCTGGGGAACACCCTGCCCTGAATGGTGTTGATCTGTGCGCCCAGAAAGATCTTCACCTGTTCTGGTTCTATCAAGGACTTTCTCCAATGTACCGAAAAACCTAGTTCTGTCAGCGTGTGCGTAACCCGCTGAGCATGTAGTTTGCATTTGTTGTAGGAGTTCACCTTTACCAGCCAGTCGTCGCGATAGGGATATACATGTATTCCCTGCCTCCGTAGGTGCACCGCTGCTAGGCATTTTGTGAAGACCCTTGGTGCGGATTTTAGTTCAAAAGCTAGGGCTGTGAACTGGTAGTGCGCTTTTTTGCTGGCAAATCTCAGTAGATGTTTGTGTCTTTTGTTCATGGGAATGTGCAGGTAGGCATCTTTGAGGTCTATAGTGGACATGAAATCCCTGTCTCTTATTTGTGGTATAACTTCCTGTAGGGACGTCATTTAGAATTTTTTTTTGTTTTTATGTATTTATTTAGGAACCGCAGGTCTAGGATGGGTCTTAACGTTTCGTCCACTTTTGGTACGAGGAAGTAGTTGGAGTACACTCCCCTATTTCTTTCCTTGTACGGCACTGTTTCTATTGCCTTCTTGTGGAGGAGTTCTTGTGCCTCCTGCAGAAGGAGCGAGAGCTCTTTTGGCGAGCGCGTTTTGTTGATTGGCCTCCTGTTTGGTGGCTTTTTTTCCAGTTCTATACAGTATCTGAACTGTATGATGTTGACTATCCACTTGTCCAGTATCTTCCACTCCTGGAAGAAGTGTTTTAGTCTGCCTCCTACCGGTGTTATATATTTGAGGATTTTTTCTTCGTGTGTGTCTAATAGTTTTTTGTTGTCCCGCCCCTCTAGAGATGTTGTCAGGGTGGGAACGTTTGGCACAGCTGAGTCACTTGGAGGGGGGTTGCTGTCCCCCTCTTCTCGTGTGTCCCCATCCGTTCGATTGCCCCCGAAAGGACTGGCCTCTCGGTTGGTCCTGCCAGCTTTGCTGTTGCTGACCCTGCTATTGCGCCTGGTTGTTTCCTTGATAAGTCTGCTGGAAGGCCTGGTGGGATGCTCCCGGTTGGCTTCCTCCTCTTGCTTCTCTCCTTGAGGGTGTGCCCCTTCTCATCCCTCTGAACTGCAGTGCTCCCATGGACCTTGCAGTTTCATTATGCTTTTTGAGCTGGGTCAGCTTCTCATCAACTGGGGTGCCAAACAGTTGTTCCCTGTTGAAGGGTGTGTTCAGAATATTGTTCTGGACTTCCGGTTTGAAACCGGACATAGTCAGCTAGGCATGCTTTCTCTCCGTCACTACAATCATCATAAGCCTGCTGGATGTGTCTGCTGCATCCAGGGCCGACTTTAGGCAGGTGTTGGCCATGTTTTTGCCTTCCTCCACCAGGTGTGTTGCCCTCTGCTGGTATTGTCCCAGGAGATGTTTGAGCAGCTGCCCGACCTCCTTCCAAAGTTGGTACGCAGGCCTGTTTATTAGGGCATTGGAGTTCGCAATGCACCAGTGAATCATCGCATTCCCCTCTACTTTCCTCCCCATGAGGTCTATTCTCTTACTCTCTTTGTCTGGAGGTGTCCCTGAGTTTGTGGGAATGTTGGCCCTCTTCCTGGCTGTTGACGTTATAATGGAATCAGCTGGTACAGATCCATGGATATATGCTGGGTCTTTCGAGGAATGCTTGTATTTTTTCTATGTTCTTGGGGTGGCAGATGTGCAGGCTGCTGGCTCCTTGAAAGCTTCCCTGCCCTGGTCCAGCACACTTGGGAGCATGGGTAGGAATTGGCTCCTAGTTTGAGTGAGGAGCAGAGTCTCCAAGAGAAAACAAGCTTTTGGTTTCTCTTCCTCTAATTTTGCCCCATATGTTGCTGCAGCGTTCTTGATGACCATTTTGTAGATGCCAATGTCGTCTGGCGGCAAAGGCCTCGACGGATAGGACTACGCCCTCCTCTGGGCTTTTGGCGTCGGTCCTGCCATTCCAGGTCCTGCGCCTCCGAGGAGGTTGAGCCCAAGTATGTCCGCTAATTGTCCTCACCTTCTCCTTCGTAATAATACAGGCCCTCTTCGTCCTGTTCCTCTGCTGGTTCAGGAGTTTTCGGCGTCTCGCCGGCGTCAAACTCCTCCTCGACTTCTGTTTCGACTACAGCCGCGGGCTTCGGAGGGATCGTGTATCTGCCATCCGTTCGTTGAAGTCCTTTTTCCCCTGGAGGATGCTGTCCATTTCGGCCTCGAAGCCTTCTCTTCTTCTTCTCCATTTTTGCCGCTTGTTCGGCGTCGAGAGTTTCGGCGCTTCTCTTCGAGGTCGTCAATGTTGACGTCGAAGTCGCCTTCAGCTCTTTTTCCTTCAGCGTCGAGCGTGCCTTTTCTGGGCCGGACTTCGACGACCTAGGCTTTTCTAGAGCTTTCGCCGGCTGGGAGTCCTTTTCGAAGGATCCGCTGGCGCAGCTGTGGCCCTCGAGTTTTTCGACGCCAGTGCTCCTTTCGAGGACTTTGGCTCAGTTTTTTGAGAGTCTGTCTGGGCTTTAAGGGATGACGTCTCTCTTACCTCCTTTGTCGACTTCTTATCGGTCTCTGCGACCGTGTAGTCCTCTGGTCCCTAGACGATGTTGTCCTCTTCTCCGCTGGAGAGGCCCATGTCCCGGAGCAACGGGTGTTGTCCTTGCCCCTGTGTGGTGTAGTTCGCTATCCTCTGTCTCTCCTTCACTCTGAGGGTCTTGGGGGTGAATGCCGAGCAGGCGTTGCAATCCACGCTTTGGTGGTCGAGTGGCAGGCAGAGGTGGCAGACTGGGTGCTGGTCCTTCTGCGTGTACTTGTGGTGGCAATTACAGCAGAATTTGAATGGGGTTTTGTACATTCCTGCGCTCAGGGGGCCCCCTGTGTGCGCATTCTCCATTGGACGTCGAAGTTCTTTCTCTATCTCACCCTCTTCGTCGTCCCCGCTCTGTGCTCCTGATCGGTGTTTCAAAAAAACCTCCAACTTATTGGGTTTTCTGCTTAATTTTCTTATTCTCTTCTCCAAAAACTCTGGAACTCATCGGTGACGATCCAGACCCAACGAAGGAAAAAAAGAATCTGAAGATGGCACCCAAAGGTGGGAGCTTCAGGAGGAAGCGTGCTGACGTCACAGGAGAACACCAAATGGTGGTACGTCTGCGCCCACCTGGGCCACAAAAAATAAAAATAAAGAGAAAAAAAGACTACGATTCCTGACCCAACCACTAGACCGCAGAATAATGCACAGCATAGTGAATGCAGAAAGATTCACGCTGCAAAACCTACTGTTTCCCAAAAGAAATGCCTCATTCTCTTATGCAAGTACCTATTCACAGACTGCACATACAAGTGACTGCAAATAAATGCAGGAAATAACCCTTCTCTGTTCCCTTTTCTGCTGCCCAGAGCAATGCACAGTTCTAAAGGTAAAGGCTTTCACGTAGTTCATTCAGATCAAACTACTCATTGCAGTCATAACAACTTTTAATTTAACCAATTTGTCTTGGTCCAGGTGTTGACCATCTCAAGGCAACATCTAGAAGACACACATCTACAAAACCTAACAGTCATTGAGGTCTGAGAGGTATTGGGGAACGATGATATGTGTTTGAATGCTATGTCCTACCAGCCTAGAACACATTGTCAAGAATTGGCTTGCAACCTTTAAGTTAAGTGTATCTAGTAGACCTTCTACATCTCACATGCAGATGCCATATCCACATCTGCAAAAATAGAGATAAGCGGTATGCGGTTTCGGTGTTCAGGTAAGCAAATTAAAGTGTTTGAATTCGGCTAACAGGGTCCTGAATTGAACAGTTTCAATTTGTATGTCTATGTCGCAAATGAAACCCTGTTTGTTAAGAACAGTTACCTCTGCTGCCTTTTCATGCTAGATAGATAATGGTCCAGGGTCTGATCCTATCTCGTCTGGACTTCGGGAACGCCCTCTACCTAGGCGTACCACAGACGACCTTAAACAAGCTGCAAATCATCCAAAACTGTGCAGCCAGAACTCTTCTCCAAATCCCCCGCCGACTCCCAGTCAAACCCAGACTGAAGGACTTCCACTGGCTTCCAGTGAGGAAAAGGGTCGAATTTGAAGCTATGTGCATTGCTCACCGAGCCTTCTGGAGGAAAGGCGCCACCATTAACCAATCTCTGATAACAGCCTACCATCCAACTACACAGCTCAGATCCGAATCCGCCTTTCTGGTCGTAACTCCGAGGATTAAAAGAGCAAGATGTGGAGGCCGCTCGTTCTCCCTCAACTCGGCCAGACTCTGGAACTCCCTCCCCATCCAAATCAGATCAGAACCTAAACTACTCACTTTCCGAAAACTCCTAAAAACCCTGCTTTTTAACAAACCAGAATAGCTTGAACTGTTGTGCACTAGGCCTGTTGTCCGCAGTGCTAGGCGCCTGATGGTAGCCATCGCGCTTTATAAATGCTCTTTTTATTTCATTTCATTTCAAACATGTTGGGTCAAATGATGAGGCACAAAGAAAATAAAATGACTTACCTGTAAACTGTGGTTCTCAAGTATTAGTATCTTTCATAGATTCACATGCTTGAATCATTCCCCGTTGTTTAAGTGGGAGTCCCACAGTACATAAAAAGCAGTAAGTAATGACTTTAACATTAAAGTTAATAGGGCAAAACCATTCACTTTAATATCTCATCCTAGTCATTAGGAATGGTCCAGACTCCAGCCAATCAGGCGACAGCACTCTCTAGAGCCCTCTCCCACAGAGGCTCCAGGCTCTCAGATTTTCGAGCACAAGTACAATATAAGTATCTAAAACAAACCAGCGGAGACTCTATGGGGAGGAGGGTGGGTTGCATGTGAATCTATGAAAGATACCAATACTGGAGAACAATAGTTTACAGGTAAGTAACTTATTTTCTTCTCCAGTATTGGGGTATCTTTCATCGATTCGCATTCTTGAATCCGAATAGATAGCAGTAGTATTATAGGTATGTATGCTGATATAAGGCATGCAGTAGAAAACATACGTAATCCTGTATGTAGAAAAAAAAAGCATCACAGATACATGCACACACACACATATATATATATATAAGCATTCGCCTGCATATATATATTTAAATATATATGAGTGTACATAATTTATACATGATACAACAAACTCAATTTAAATATCAATGAAATAAAAGCAATAGTCAAAATATATAGGACGGAGAGAGGCTCACCTTATGGAAAAAAATATGGATAACCACTTGTCCCACAGCTCTGTCCGCATTACTTGTAGCTTCCAGACAGTAATGCCTGGTAAAAGTGTTCCTGCTGGACCAGGTTGCTGCTCTGCAGATCTGCTGTATAGACGCACCGGCAAAGAGAGCCGTCGAAGAGGAGACAGCTCTCGTAGAGTGAGCTTTCACTGTAGAAGATAAAGGTTTGCCTGCTTGCTGATTGCAAAACTGTATCGCTGATGATATCCAACGCGCTATCGCTTGCTTAGTTACTGGATATCACTTTCTGATCATACCATAAGCCACGAAAAGCTGATCAGTTATGCGGATGCTGGTGGTCTTTTGTAAGTAGAATTTTACACATTTCTTTAGATCCAAGGAATGTAAAGATCTTTCTGCTGGTGTTTGTGGATTTGGGAAGAAAGTTTTCAATATGACTGGTTCATTTAAATGAAAATCCGATGGGACCTTAGAGATGAAGGTAGGATTGGTACCAAGTAAAATAGAATCCCTTGTCAATTGAAGGAAAGGATAACAAATAGTAAAAGCATGTATGTCACTTACTCGTCAGGCTGATGTCAGAGCCAGCAGAAGAGACGTCTTCCATGTAATGTATTTAAGGTCTGCTCCATGAATGGGCTCAAATGGTCTCTTCATAAGTTATGCCAATACAATGTTGAGAAATGCGAAGGCGGAGGTGGATGTCTAATTGGAATGAACATTCTAAATAGTCCCTTAAGAAAATGTTTTATAATTCTTGATAACAAAAGTGACTGTGACCCATTATGCCGCCGAAATATGGAGATTGTAGCAAGGAAAACCTTAATGGACGAATGGGAGAGGCCAGATTTAGCCAGCTGCAAAAAGAAAGGTAGTAACTGTTCTGGTGGAGATTGAATAGGATGTACTTCTGAACTTGCACACCAATGGCAGAACCTCTTCCACTTAAGCTTCTACGCTTTGATAGTGGATGGCGCTCTAGCATTTTCAAGGACTTCCCGACAGTCAGCAGGGATGGTCAGGTCGACGAACTCAGTGTTCAGGAGCCAAGCAGACAATCGTAGCTATATTGGGTCAGGATGGCAAACTTTGGCCGTGATTTATCTCGGAGTATGGAGTGTTTGCCACTACCAATGATTTTGTTTTTATGAGACAATCGTCCAGATAAGGGAACTTTTGAATCCCTGCCTGTCGTAGGTGGGCCGCCACAGGTGCCAGGACCTTGGTGAACACTCAGGGCACTGAACAAAGGCCAAAAGGTAGAACTCGTAATTGATCATCCATGCTAGCTACTCTGGAGTGTAAGAATGTCCTGTGCTTGGGGAGAATGGGGATATGAAAATAGGCATCCTGAAGGTCTAAGGTAGCCATGTAATCTTCTTAATTTACTAATTAAAGCACCTCCGGAAGAGAACATACAAAAGTTAAGCTTTTTCAGGAATTTGTTGAGGCAACGAGGGTCAAGATGGGACGCCATTCTCACGATTTCTTTCTGAGGAAAAATATTGAATAAAATCCTTTCCCTCGCTGTACTCCTGGTACCACTTTGATAGCTCCTTTGTGCAACATTATCTTTATCTGAGATAACAGTTACTTTAGATGAGAGGGAGGAGGACATCGGAGTGGGCAGTTTGGAGGGACCTGTCTGCTGTTATTGCAGATCATTCGGGGGTGGGGGCGGAAATATTCCACCAATCTTGGTAGGATAGGTGGGAACTGTGGCCGGCACTGGACGTTTGTCACTGTTATTTGGAGTTTTCACTGCCTCTGAAGGCAGTCTTGCCTCTATAGTGCTTGTAGCAAGCGGCAGGAAGTTGCTCGTACGACTGCTGAGGTTATGATGATGATATCGAGATTGACCTTAATACAGTTGGTATTGTTTGTATTGGTTATAACCTCCCCGAAAGGAGGACGAGCCACGTCCTTGGACTCCACGAAAAGGCTGCTTCATGAACTGCAGAGTGCCTAGTGCCTTTGCAGTATCAATATCCTTTTTAATAGTTTGTAGCGCTTCGTCAATGTGGTGACCAAATAAGGATTCGCCATTGTAAGGCACATCAATGATAACTTCTTGTCGGAAAGAAGTAGCTCTTAACCAGCCCGGTTGTCTCAGGTCCGCCGCCCCAGCTAATTGACGGAAACCTATTGTTGAAATATCCTCAGCAGAGATCCTTCTCCCTCCTGAAGAATTCTCTTCACCTCAGCCTTTGAGTCCTCAGGCAGCATTTCAATAAAATGATAAATGTCCGACCACATTTGGCGGTCGTACCTGCACAGAATGGAAAGAGTTGGCTGCTTTAACGCTGGTTGCTGCCATAATGAAGAGTTTTTTACCACTAGAATAAAGACGTCTTCCGTCTATATCAGGAGGAGCAGACCGGAGAGAAGCAAGATTTCTGGCACAACGTTGAGCAGCTTGTGAAATTACCGAATCCGGCTTGGGTTGTCTTATAAGGCAGGCAGGCGAGTTGTCCGCGCCTTATACTTTTTCTCCAGTTTAGGTAAGTCTGCTGGAATTAAGGCTGGTGTTCTCATTACCTTTATGCCCTACTCCCATTAAAAAATCCACTATGGGGATTGAGTGAATCTGTCTTTTGGTCTGTTCCTTAAAATCGTAAAGAAAATCAGCTTGTTTGGTTACCATGGGAAGCTGAAACCTCTTTGCAGCCTTCTCCATAAGGGTATGAAAACCCCCTATATCTACGGGTGGCGAATGTACCGGAGATGGTGTTTGTATTTGGTAGTCGTCCCACTCGTTATGTAGTGATACCTCATCCAGTTCAGCCTCCTCTCTCTCATCAGTGGAATGATGCTCTTAATCCTGTGGTGGTGGTGAAAAAGGAGGGGGGAGATCGAATTACCAAGGAAGGCTGCATAATATGAGTTTGAGGAACTGAAGCAGCTGGTTCTGAAGGAGGGAGTCTTCCACCATATGTTGCAGATTTGATACTAGAGAAACAGGCAATTGAATGATTTGTGCCCTTTGCCTATTTAGGTTGGGGGTCACGAGGATAGTAAACGTACTCATCATTCTGGCACTTTATCAAAAGGTCTGAAGGACTGCGAGCCATGCCAAACATGCAATCGTCCTCTGAATCTTCCTCATCATCTCCATATTCAAATATTTCCTCTGGAGGACAGGGAGATACTTTACTAGGAGAAGTGTGAATAGGTAAAATCAGTTCGTGAGAACCTCTTCTATTAGACTGAGGCACTGTAGCTGACAAAACAGTGCCCTGGGTAGCTTTCCTCTTCATTGACGCAGAAACTGAAGTATTTTTCTGAGATGTGGGCAAAATAGTCGACGGGGCGAGCAAAGACAACGATGTTAAACCGTCAACGAGGATGGTCAACTGGGGTCATTGTTCACGGTCTTTGACGAGGCCACCGTCAACACAGCCACAGTTGGAGAGGCTATCGTAGACGAGAGATTTGTTACCTTAGAGTCGCCGACATCCGCAGCGGTGATGAGAGATCAGTCGACGAATCCTTTAATGAAAGAGACTATAGTCAACCGAGAAGAGGACGATGACATGATGAGCTTGGACTGAGGTGAAGAGAAGGTCGACGTCGTAGTTGTGACGACTGAAGCTTTCGTCGACTGAGCATCTTTTTGAAGTGACGGAGCCATCTCCGATAGTGACCTAGACATTGGTTTAATTTTGGAGGCATAGATTCGCCGTTGTGAGAAGCTGGTCCTTTTTAGAAGAAGGCTGGTCATAAGATTTTAAAGTGGGCTGATGTTTCTTCGGCACCTTAATAGCCTTAGGGAACACCAACTTCCCCTCACTTGTCCTCTTTTTAGAAGCAGTAGTTTTGAGGGAGGAACCACTATTCTCAGACAGAAGATTGTCCTTCGTTTTCAACTTCTGTAGCCACAGTAGAAAACATCCTTCCCTATCACTCAGAGTCTTTTGGTAGAAAGTTCTGCAAATTTTACAGTCGCTCACCTGATGATTAGGGTGAAGGTAGTAGATAAACTTCTTGTGGGGATCATCCGAATGAAGTCCGAGTTTCCCGCAAGAGTCACAATCCTGAAAATAGATCACTTTGAAGAAGACATGCTCATCTGAAAATGAGAAAAAAATCAGTAGGCCAAAGAGAAAGTATTGAGCAGAGCTCAGGGAGACTCCCTTCACATGACATGCAGTAGAAAATCTGAGAGCCTGGAGCCTCTGTGGAGAGGGTTCTTGAGGGTGCTTCTGCCTGATTGGCTGGAGTTTGGACCATTCCTAATGACTAGGACGAGTTATTAAAGTGAATGTTTTTTCTCAACTAACTCCCACTTCGACGACGGGGAATGATTCATGCATGTGAATCTATGAAAGATACCTCAATACTGGAGAATCGGAGATCACAGACCCATAATCATCACGGTGTCCATAGTGGAGAGGGAAACGCATGGTATGGATTGAAGTCACACCATTAAGTTTTACAGCTTTCATTCCATCCAGATGGCCTCTGGTGTGCCACAGTTTTGTCACAAACAAAGAGGGCCTTAATTACAGTTACATTTGCTTAGCTTTTGGTGCCATGCGAAAAGCCTACCTACATGTGGATCATCTCAAACGATGATATAAAATAGGTTCGAAGCACTGCTTCGAACTACTTCGCAGCAGAATAAAAAGCTGCTTCCTCCACCAAAATGACAATGGGCCAAAGGGTAGTGCAACTGTTCTCGCCACACTCATCCACATTGATAAAATTCTTAGCCACATGCCCCTCTCAACTGAAAGCAAATTCACAGAACAGCTCACGCAGTGGCTGAGAGAGCAACGGGGCATGTGAGCTTCAACGCTAGCAAGAGGGATCTCATGTTGTGCAGAAAGATAAGACTAACAACAAAAATATTGCTAATTGGAGAGTAATGATAAGATGGCGACAGCAAGAGATCAAAAAGCAGATCATTTTAAAATGAAAAAGTGTTTGGAGGCAAAAAGCCACATTTTATTCATTACTTCAACTTAATTTTCTGAGCGATGTGGTATTGGACGTCGTTCTCTTGTGTGGGTTAAACCGTACACTTTGCTGATCTATTTCACTTACCAAAGGCTGTCAAACTTCACCTGGAATTATGAATTCCAATGCCATATTTTGGTCAGTATGGACAGTACTACAGTATGTCATGAGCTTTAGAAGACTTTTCCAGAATACATTCATTTGAAAGTGCTAAAATATTGCGTTGGTGGACTAATTCTTTAACTTCAATATGCGCTCCCTAACATAAGAGTTGTGGAAAACTCCCAAAGTGTCTCATTTTGATACTGAGATCGGGACATATATTAGATCAATCCAAATGTTTCTTCTGCAAAGGGTTATGACAATACAGCACTTTTTTTTTACTTGAACTCTTATCTGCAAGACATTTCTTCCTAGTTTGATGACAAAAAGCAGTCAATTGGTTATTTCTAACCCAACAACGCAATCTCATGTCATTAGTAATTTATCAGTCCCTCCCTTCTCCGGCACCCAATGACACCCCAAGAGTGAGAACTTTAGGTATGCCAGAAGGGGGCTCACAATATGCTCCTTTACACAACCTAAAGTTGTGTTGTGTACTATATAAACATTCCAGCCTATCGTCTTGTATAGGAACTTTATATAGTGGTGTAACAAACAACAAAGTGATGGAGAGACTGCTTGAATTAACTTTAGTCTCTGGCAATCACCCGATCTCTTTACAGAGGACAATCGTTTTTCACTATTAAGCCACTTCACACAAATACCAGCCACATGCAGATTAGTGTTGGTCCTGCTCCAATGGGAACAGTCCAGCCCGAAATGCCAGGCCCAGTGCGCTCCAGACAGTGGCGGCTCCTCCATGGGGGCGTCACCCCACTGCTTTTTCGCAGTGCGAGAAGACAAACATAAAATGGTAAAAAGTACCATTTTATGTTTCTGCTTCTCGCAATGCGAGAAAGGAGAAGTGCCTTGCTGTGGGTGGGCGGTCCTGCTTGAGGGCGGGGTAGTGGCTTTGCCCATTGTGGGTACTGACCGTTTGGTTGTCCCCAGGGCCGACCAACCCAGTCATGCGCACTCTCCCTTTTTCTCTATGTAGGCTGCTGAATGCAGCCTACATAGAGAAAATGGCCGGGCTGGGGCGCTCTCCACTGCGCCTTACCAATCACAATGCTGCCATTGCTGTGTTGTGATTGGCTTAGGGCCGGGGAAGGAGGCTGCCTGCTTCCTGTAGGAACACCGGGATCCGATTACGGCTGCACCACCATTAAACCGACCTGGTGTGGAGGCAGCGCAGTAAGGAATATGCTACTTACCAGTATGCATCTGTTCTTGGCATAGAGGGCCAAACCGGTAAGACGGAGGCAACAGGATGCAAGACAGCGCGACGGCAAAAAAGAAATAAGGTAACCCGCTCATAGAAGAAACGGTGCATCAACAGGATCACCTCTAAAAATTCAAGGTCCCTAAGTGATAACTCACCCCCGAGGGACATACAACATAGGAAGTAATCTATGCGCGAATCAGATAATGCCGTCGTTCCAAGCCAGACAATAAGAATTAACGAAGCATCCATCAAAGAAAACAAAGCGCCATAACTACAAAACTGCAGTACAGGCTCAATCTTAAGAGGGCAGCTCGTCACAAGGTGCACCGTCTATACCAGAAACTGTGGATCGCTATTGTGAAGAATCAGATAGCACGCAAGGGGGAAGTAAAACATCAGGCTGAGACACCTATAACACGAAGACCTGAGCCCCAGCATCTAATCCTGAATGTCACGGTTGATGTTGCAAAAGAAATCACAGAATCCCTGAGGAAGGCGAACGGCCAAAACGCGTCGAAAGGAATATATTCTGTGTTTGAGAATTGAAGTTGCTTATTGTGTAGATATTTTATTAACTAAGCAAACTGTTTGTGTTATATGTAAAAAGAATATGTACAAAAATGATGGAAATGGTATATAAAAAGTAAAAAAGAAAATAAGAGTGTTCTCCCAAAAAAAGTGTATACATCAGATTCACAATTTATAAAAAAAGTTAAAAAGAGAGAATAATAAAATACAAATAAAAAGATTCAACACTCAAAGATACTGGTTGGAAAAGTTTTTATCTCATAATAACGTCTAAAGTTACTCTGAAGTATAATTACACGTAACCCGGTGTGCACATGCTAATGATTACTAAAACACTTGGCATAGAGGGCTGCAGAGTGGTACATTTATGAATAGATCGCCATCTGGTGTTGGGCTCGGATGATTGCACTTTGTTTTTCTTCTGGAGAAGTCTTTGTCGTCATAGGTGACTCCTCCTCTCGGTGTTAGTGCGCATGGGCATCGGCTCCATCCTTAGATTGTTTTGCCATAGTAGGGTTAGATGGAGTAGTGTAGTATAGTACATAAAGATATGCCCATGTAAATGTATCTAAATAAGATAATGTTGGGACAGACACAGGTTTCCGGGGAGGCAGGGAGGGCATGTACCACTCTGCAGCCCTCTATGCCAAGAACAGATGCATACTGGTAAGTAGCATATTCCGTTCGAGGCATATGGGCTGCAGATGGTACATTTATGAATAGATTGTACAGCAGTTACCTCCCTAGCGGTGGTCACCAGTGTCTGTCGCAACTGTTTGAAATAGAGTTTTTAATACAGCTTGGCCCACTCTGGCTTGTTGTGCAGCCTGTACATCAACACAGTAGTGCTTTGTGAATGTATGTGGTGTAGACCAAGTTGCTGCTCTACATATGTCATCTAGGGGAATGTTCCCTAAGAATGCCATAGATGCTCCTAGTTTTCTTGTAGAATGAGCTCTAGGAGGAACAGTTAATGTTCTCTTTGCTTTAATGTAACATATTTGTATACATCTTACAATCCATCTTGCGATGCCTGCTTTAGAGATAGGATTGCCCTTATGTGTTGGGGAAAATGCTACAAATAGTTGTTTAGTTTTCCTGAAGTCTTGTGTTCTTTCTTTTGTAGTACAAAATGGCTCTTTTAACATCTAGTGTATGTAGAGCCCTTTCTGCCACCGTCTGTGGCTTTGGAAAGAAGACTGGTAATTCCACTGGCTGATTGATGTGGAATGCTGAAATTACTTTAGGCAAGAACTTTGGGTTTGTTCTAAGAACCACTTTATTCTGGTGTAACTGTAGGAATGGTTCTTGTATTGTCAATGCCTGTAATTCGCTTACTCTTCTGAGTGAGGTAATGGCTATAAGGAAGGCCACCTTCCATGTAAGGAATTGTATTTCGCACCTATGCATAGGTTCGAAGGGTGGCCCCATTAGTCTGGTGAGTACTACGTTGAGGTTCCAGACTGGGGAAGGTGGTAATCTTGGTGGAATGACTCTTTTAAGACCTTCCATGAATGCTTTTATCGCTGGTACTCTGAACAGTGATATGCGCTGCCTGTTTTGTAGGTATGCTGCTATAGCTGCTAGATGTACCCTGATAGATGTGTACGCTAGATTACATTGCTGTAAGTGTAATAAGTAGCAAATAATCTCCCTTGTTGATACGTCTAGAGGGTTGATATTGTTATTAGTACAGTGTATAGCAAACCTCTTCCACTTAGCTGCATAGCATGCTCTGGTGGTTGGACGTCTCGCTTGTTTAATTATCTCCATGCAATTTGGGGGGAGATCTAAGTACCCAAATTCTAGGATTTCAGGAGCCAGATCGCTAAGTTCAATTGAGTTGGATCTGGGTGCATTATTTCTCCATGGTTCTGTGTAAGGTGCATGGGTAGAATTCGTAGCTTTTGATGTGGCACTTGTGAGAGTTGCAAGAGCGTGGTGAACCACGGCTGTCTTGCCCACGTGGGTGCTACTAGTATCATGGTCATTGAATGTTGTTGCAGTTTCCTGACCACTAATGGGATTAGTGGGAGAGGGGGAAAAGCGTATGCAAATTTGTTGGACCAATTTATCCATAACGCATTGCCCTGCGACAGGTGATGTGGGTACCTGGACGCGAAGCTTTGGCATTTTGCGTTCTGATGAGTGGCAAATAGGTCTATCTCTGGTTGTCCCCATCTTTGGAAGAATGGCTGCAGTATTTGTTGGTGCAGTTCCCATTCGTGTATTTGTTCCGACTGTCTGCTTAAGATGTCTGCTATCTGGTTTTGGACTCCTGGTAGGTGTTCGGCTAACAGATAGATGTTTTGAGGAATGGCCCATCTCCAAATTTCCTGTGCTAGTCTGGATAATTGGAGAGAGTGCGTCCCCCCCCTGTTTTTGAATATAATACATTGCTGTCATGTTGTCTGTTCTGATCAGGACTGCTTTGTGGATAACATGTATCTGGAAGGCTTTCAATGCTAGAAACACTGCCAGTAGTTCTAGATAGTTGATGTGCAGTGTTCTTTCCTGCACACTCCACCTTCCTTGTACTGTGTACTTGTCCATATGTGCTCCCCATCCGGTGAGCGATGCGTCTGCTGTTATTGTCACCTGTGGAATTGGCTCTAGGAACGACCGCCCCTTGGTAATGTTTGTTCTGTTCCACCACTTCAGAGAGCGGTGTGTGCGGTCGTCTACCAACACCAGATCCGTAATCTGCCCTTGAGCCTGATTCCACTGTGTCGCTAAGCATTCTTGTAGCGGACGCATTTGTAGTTTTGCATATGGTATTAGCAGTATGCAGGATGACATCATGCCTAATAGCTGCATGAACACTCTTGCTGTTAGTGAGTGTTGTGGCTGAAATCTCTGAGTGATTGTAAGCATTGCTTGGACCCTGACTGGGTTGGGGTACACTTTGGCTTTTTCTGTGTCTATAGTAGCCCCCAGATATTGTTGAACCTTGTTTGGTTGTAGGTGTGACTTTGTGTAGTTCACCGTGAACCCTAGCTGGTGTAGTAGCTGAATTGTCTTTTGTGTGTCTTGCAGACACTCCTCTTGCGACCTGGCTTTTATTAGCCAGTCGTCCAAGTATGGGAAGACATGAATTTGTTGTCTTCTTAGGTGAGCTGCTACCACTGCCAGGCATTTTGTGAACACCCTTGGTGCCGTCGTGACACCAAATGGAAGGACTTTGAACTGATAATGTTGTCCTTCTACCACAAACCTGAGGTATTTCCTGTGGGCTTTGTGAATAGGGATATGAAAGTAAGCGTCTTTTAGATCCAGTGTAGAAAGAAAGTCCCCTTTCTTCAGTAAAGGAAGTACTTGTTGGAGCGTGACCATGTGGAAATGTTCCGAATTTATGTATGCGTTGAGAGGTCTTAGGTCCAGTATTGGCCTTAGAGACCCGTCCTTTTTGGGAATTAGACAGTATAGGGAGTATACTCCTGTTCCCTGTTGGTGCTGTGGAACCTTCTCTATGGCATGCTTTTCTAGCAGTGATATTACTTCTTGTTTTAATAGTGTCAGGTGATCTTGTTTCATTGGACGCTGTTTGGGGGGGATGTTTGGTGGGGTAGCTGTGAGTTCTAGGCAATAACCATGTTGGATAATTTGTCTTACCCACTTGTCTGATGTGATGTTTTCCCAGACAGGTAGGAACTGTGATAGGCGTCCCCCTACCGGTGTTATATGGTCTGGGGGAAGCTCTATGAAGTCACTGTTTTGGGGTTGGAGAGTTGCGGTTGTTGTTGTTTCCGCGACCTCTACCCTTGTTGTTGTTACCCCTGTATCCACCTCTAGAATTACCTCTGGGTGATGTAGGTGTAAAAGAGGTTTGCTGTTGGTTTGTACCTGTACTTTTGGATCCTCCTCTATAGGTGGATCTACGAAAGGAACCTCTTTGTGTCGGCTGTTGCAATGCTCCCATTGATTTAGCCGTTTCTGTATCCTTCTTCATCTTTTCTAGGGCCTCATCTGTCCCTGTGCCAAGAAGTGTTTTCCCATCAAAAGGTTGGTTCAGTAACGATGTTTGTACCTCTTGTTTGAACCCTGACACTCTGAGCCATGCATGTCTCCTTAACATGATGCTTGTGTTTGTCGACCTTGCCGCAGTTTCTGCCGCGTCTAGGGCGCACTTTATTGAAGTGTTAGTAATTAACTTCCCTTCTTGTATAAGTTGATCTGCTCTCTTTTGATGTTCTTTAGGGAGATGTTTGATGAGTGTTTCTAACTCATCATAATGCGCTCTGTCATACCTTGCAAGTAGTGCTTGCGTATTAGCTATGCGCCAACTGTTTGCCGCTTGAGATGCTACTCTCTTGCCAGAGGCATCTATTAGTTTAGACTCTTTGTCAGGAGGTGGAGCTTCTCCTGTAGATAAAGAGTTTGCTCTCTTGCGAGCGTTTGTGACCACTAGTGAGTCTAGAGGAATTTGCCCCTTAATGTATATTGGGTCTTTTGGAGCTGCCCTATATTTTTTATCAATTCTTGGGTTCAATACCCTAGCCCTCACTGGGTCTTTGAATATCTCTGATGTATGACTGAGAAGGCCCTTAAGCATTGGTAGTGTTCCTGATGTTCTTTGTGCAGTAGGTAGTGTTTCTAATAAGAAGTCCTGTACTTGAGGTTCTGTATGTAGGTCTACCTTATGAAATGTTGCTGCTCTAGTAATGAGTTGTGCAAACCCAGTATTGTCATCAGGAGGTGAAGGTTTTGAGGGATATGACTCAAGGTCGGTATCATTACCTGATCCCACATTATACTCTTCCCATGGGTCTGCCTCCTCTGGGATTGTGTCCTCATCATCCCCAGGGTGTCCCCCCTCCCCTGTGTCACTCTCTCCATCTGTTGTAGGTGTAGATGGGCGTGTGGGAGGAATATCTGGCCTATTGTGAGGAAGAGGCGAAGATGGTGTGTGAGGTTTGGGAGAAGGGGGAGGAGTTGTATTCGTCCCCATTGTTCTCTTCTTTGGATGAGTCTTGTCGTCCAAATGTTCATGTTTCCTCTTTTTAGGTAGTTCTGTGGCTACCTTGCCAGTCTTTGGGTCAATAAACAAAGTCTTTTGTTTAGGAACCGTTCCGTGTTCCTGTGTCGGTACCGCAGTTTTCGGTTCCGAAAGGTGTTTTTTCTTTGAAATGTCCATTTGTATTTTCGGTGCCGAAGTTTTGTTCGGATCCGACTTCTTCGGTATCGAAGATGTCCCCGGTGTCGACGGTGTTTTCGGCGCCGAAGCGTGCTTCGGTGTCGACATGGACTGCTTCGACTTCGAGCTTTCCTTGACCTGGTGCTTCGGTGTCGATGTGGTCGGTTTATCGGAACCGGAACCACTATGATGGGGGACCGAGTGTTTCTGTTTCGTTGCCGGGCTCGAAGGCGGGGCGTTGGAAACTTTTTTCGGTTGTCTGACCGGGCTCGAGGGCGGGGTCGACACCGTGCGGGGTCTGTTTTTCGGTAAAGGGACGTCGTCACTCACGGTTTGTTGGACGTCGATTTCCTCGACGTCGGACTCGTCCGCTTCTGACCCCGCCTCGTCGGCCTCTTCTTCCTCCTCTTCTGGGTGCTGGTCCTCGAACAGCTCCGGGATTGCTTGTGACTGCATTCTCGATACCTCGTGTCTTCGGGCTCGACGGTTTCTAATCGTCGATTTTGACGAGAACGCTGCACAGGCCTCACAGTCCCTGGATTCGTGTTCAGGGGACAAGCAGAGGTTGCACACCTCGTGTAGGTCCTTGTGTGGGAACTTAGCACCACACGTTGGACATTTTTTGAATGGAGTCCTTTCCATGGACCCCGGGCTGGACTACGTCGAGTTTCTCGTAGTCGTCGTCCTACGAACCGCGTCGGTATGGAGTGAAGTCGCGTTCGATAACGATACCGTCGATTTGGAAAGGAATACGCGCCGGTTATAACCTTCTTTGTTGAAGTCGGTCCGGAGCGCTTCGATCCTCATCCGAACCCGATGGCGGAAAAAAACAATCTAAGGATGGAGCCGATGCCCATGCGCACTAACACCGAGAGGAGGAGTCACCTATGACGACAAAGACTTCTCCAGAAGAAAAACAAAGTGCAATCATCCGAGCCCAACACCAGATGGCGATCTATTCATAAATGTACCATCTGCAGCCCATATGCCTCGAACATAAGTTTTTATTTTTTTTATTCCCACCCACGGCTCCCCCCCTCCTGCGAGCATGCCGGCCGCAGCAGACGTCTGCTGCCAGCCTGCCCGTCTCCGAGATAGGACATGAGCAGCCCGCATGACAATGAGTGGATGCACAAGTGGTAAGAAGCACGAGGCCATGCTGTGCTGCAAGTTAACGACCGGCCCGTAGTGGATTGGTAAGTACTGGAAAGGATTCTCCGCTTTGCATTGTAAAAGGTCTTATTTCATGATGCACTTTCATAGGACCTGCAGCTGAAATATAATGTGGTTCTAAAGCTGAAATATAACTAAAGTGGGTACGATTAACCCGCTGAGAGCGAAGCCCTCTGCCCCTCAGATCTCCATACCCCTTCCCTGGCTTCTGATCTGTTTACAGTCACAACTCCTTGCTTCCTTTCACCTTGTGTGTGCCTCTGGGCAAGATGGCACCACACTGGCATCCCTCTTCTCAGTTTACTGCACTCACGATAGGACAGCACACACATAGAAAAGTTAGTTTTGCATTGCGTATGGATATCGGCTGCCTAAATATTTGCCATGAAATGCAATTTATATGGACAAAACTTGCAATAGCTGTATATAATTATCAGATTAATATGACGTTCTGTGATGGGTGTGAAATGCAAGCATTTATTTACGTATCTGCGTGGCAGGAGATATAAGGTCCGGCATGTCCACAAGGTGCATTAACGACGACTCTTTCTCAAGCAGTGTCTGCCTAGAAAGAAGAAACAAACTGTGTCTTGTCGCGCACTGCCCTGAAACTCTGCTGATGTAGTTAGTAATTTTCTGCTCTTGTTGAAGCACAGCCGTGACACCCATTATGCTAGCACTAGCAGCCTTGCACTGGTGTATTGTTTCGTGAGCCAGTCTGATTCGGTCTTGAGGGATGCGTTTTAAATGTTACTGATTATGCTAAACCCATTAACAGACCATACGTGAAAGCATTGTGTATTTCCACAAATAAACCATGTAAAGTAGCTGGAACTACGAGCTGGTTTCTAAATTTGTAATGTTCAGCACAAGTTTTAATGTCCTACCCCTCACTCTCATACCTTTCCATTTACCAAATGACAGACGTACAGAACAATAAGCTTATGATGAACCAGGATCACAAACCCTGCTTGATAGGGTAGCCAGGACTAGAATTTACACTCACTGGTTCTGCAACCAAATTATGACTGCAGCTCATTTACACTTTAGGCTCCGCTACAGAATGTGCATTATATTGGAGGTGGTAGGGGTTACCATGCAAATAAAAAAACATAATATGTCTGTTAATTTATGACTGAAGCAGTTTGTCAGTAGTGCATTATAAAAGTTCCCACCCCCTGTACAGGAAGAGTGGATCCAGCTGGACCACGTTATAAGCCTGTGCTCTGTAGAGATTTCACAGACAGCGCGCAGTGTATCACAAGGCATCATAAAACTCTTAGATGACAAACTGCAGACTCTATGGTAGCAGAGTTGTAGCATAATGCATCTAGCTTCGATGTATCACTGTTCAACTCTGTGATTACCACTCAGGAGAGTCTTAGCTACCGCGGTTTACCTTTAATTTGTAGTTTAAGAAATCTTGTTCGGATTGAAATAAAAACCTAAAAACGACTCAAGTTACACCCAATAGCCCCTTAAGTCTGAATACATAGTTACTACAATACATTTGTGCCGCTATAGTGCAATGTCAATGGTTTGTCAGTTTGTGTTTCTGATATTAAAAACCCGGACACAAATTAGCTTGTCTGTAGGTATGTAGCAGCAAAAATGCTTATTATCAAATTGACTTTGGGAAGACCGAGTCAGCCTTGCAGTGATTCGAACATCCAACTCGCTGATCACTGCAACACTCGCTCAACCCCCTGAGCTAAGGGGTGGTGCATGCTTTGTGCCCTGAGTTTCACTCTTTTCAAGTCAGCAGGTGCATGCATGGCTGAACAAAAGTAGCAGGAGAGGATGCACACATTGCTTTCTTAAATATGCTTGAGAATGCACCATTTGCAACCATTTTTTTCAAAATTTGCTCCTGGGACTCCCCGAATCCCCCCATATAATGGACAGGCTCGCTTGCTACGCTTGTCCGCCACCGAGCACTTCGGCCAAACTTTTAGGCCTACCACTTTCAAATGTCACCAGACGCCACTGGCTCCAGAAGAGTTTCGTTCAGGAGGTATAGCTTGAGTCCTGTGGCACAGCAAGCAAGTACCCCTTGTGGAAATGCCCATTGCATTTATGACATCTTCTGCAACAAACAGATGGAAGGAGTGTTTCAATTATTCTCTGCTACTAGCAATCGTTCAGATTGTTTGCCCCCACAATGCTATTCTACACAGACTAGACATTTGCAAATCAGTTTTGGTCCTGCTCCAATAGGAACATTCCAGCTCGATGTGGCTGCACATGTTGGAAAATGAAGGCTGCTTTACTGCAATGTGTAATTGGCACGATATTATTTCAAACCACCCTTTTTATAAACATTCCTTACTTTTAAATAAAAAAGTTGCTATGCGTTTTGAAAAGAAAGGGATATTAAATAATCTGATTATCAGTCCTAAATTATAAAGATTTGAACTGCAGTTCTTCCACTCACTGGCAGCTCAATCTTTCAATGTATATTTTAATCGGTCAATAATAGGCCACGAAGCACCATCAAGTTACACGAGTTCATTTACACATAAAATCTCACTGTAGACACGTAAAACAAACATGATGATAATGTTGGCTTAACCTTAGGGGATAATTGCAGGCTTGTAAGAGACAGACTATCTGGCTGCAGACCAAGGTGTTCATCACACTACATGCAATGATTACTGTGTACAACCCACCAACTATGGCATAATCCCCCCTGAATACAGAGAAGTCACGAAGAGCTATGAAACGAGTGCGTACACATTTCATGCAAGAAGTAACACACAATAGTTTCACTTGGCATTAAAATAAGCACCGATTTCCTCGACCGAGGAAGCAAATTCACCAACTGTCATTTGAAATTATTCTGCCTGCCTACTGAAAATGTAGCAATTGTCCTAAATGAAAGAGGGGCCACATAACCAGATCTGAATACAAATGATGCAATACAGTAAGAGGAGGAAGATGTTCAAGTATCATTTGAACCACACTCAGAGAATAAGTTGTTAAAGGGAAGAATATCATTAGCTGGCATGCATCGAATGCTGTATGTTAAAGCTCTGCATATCTGCCAAGTGGCCTCATGACATGTGTGCCCCTTTCATCTAGTCCTGGTTATGTAAGCACACGTTTTCTGCATTCTGGAAACTGTCATTTCGTTTTTAATAAGAAAGGCTACGAGCATTGCAGACGACATGGGGTCTCTTGAGGCTATGGCTCAGGAGGGGTGGAAATTCTAGAATCTATAATGTGCCAAACAAACCTTGGGTGTCATGTCGTGAGTGATGCAGAACTCCAGGTGTTGTAGTATGCTCTCCATGGTGTGATAAGGTTGCTGCTTTGTCGTCCGCAAGTACTTCTGCATAGCCCGAGCCATGGAAGCAAAGATGGCCTGCGCCGCCTCGCGAGGGTCCATAATTTCACGGGGGTTCTTCTGGTCCTCTTCCTGCATCCTCTTGATGTGAGTAAACGCCTCTTCCACTGCAACCACCAACCTGTTGAAAGAAAATGGAATACATTATCAAATTGATTATAACTGTGCAGGTCTAAATAGTCACCAATCAACTAAAAAAACATGTTTTAGTACAAGTTCAACCAGAACCACGTGACCCATGATTGGCAGATGCTTTGATGGGAATAAATGTGGGTGAAGTTTTAAACTTACCTCATTAACAGAGGCAAATGAAAATGTAGGAGTTCGCTCACAGTGAAATACAGGCAACCAGGCCCACTACAAGGGCCTGATGGTGCACGACTAGGACTGCCTCCATCCAGGTGCTCTTCCCAGAAACACCAGGATTCCATCTGCATACATGCATTCAGTGGACAGCCACAGTTGTGTACTGAGGGCACAGCATTGGATCCTAAATGAAAGCAATTTAACTGATTTTAGTGCAGTGGGTAACCAGCTGTTCCTTCATAGCCGGCATTGGCTATTCCTTGCCAATAGATGACCCACCACTCGCAGGGCAGGACTACTGGCACTGAGGCATTACAGTGAGCCTCCGCTGTTCGGTAGCGGTCAGTAGCGGCCGGTTTGGACAAAGTGGCGGACGGAGTGAAGGGGGGCGAGACAGGACGAAAAATAAATAAATAAAACGAATTTGCTACTTACCAGTATGCATCTGTTCTTGGCATGTAGGGCTGCTGACATTCATATCTATAGCATAGATCGCTGCCTAGTGTTGGGTCCGGATGATTGCACATTGTTGTCCTGGAAGAGTCTTCGAAGTATCACGAGATAGGTGGCTCCTCCCCTGGACTACAGTGCGCATGGGCATCGACTCCATCCCCAGATTGTTTTTAGCCATTGTGGCAAAGATGGAGTGTAACACTGTGAGTGATGACCATGCTAAGAGTAAGTGTAAGTGCTGCAGCCGCTACAGGCGCCGGGGAGTAGGGCGGGCGATATGAATGTCAGCAGCCCTACATGCCAAGAACAGATGCATACTGGTAAGTAGCATATTCGGTTCGAGGCATGTGAGCTGCTGAATTCATATCTATAGCATAGAATATATAGCAGTCCCTCCATAAGCGGCGGCCGCCTGTGCCAGCTGCAGCAGTTTGAAAAAGTGTTTTTAGAACAGCCTGCTCTACAGCTGCCTGCTGTTTGGAGTGCACATCTACACAGTAGTGTTTTGTAAATGTGTGTGGTGTAGACCATGTGGCTACTCTACAAATGTCTTCTAAAGGGATATTTCCAAGGAAAGCCATGGAGGCCCCCAACTTCCGGGTGGAGTGCGCCCTTGGGGGGATTGTTAAAGTGCGCTTTGCTTTTTGATAGCAAATTTGAATACACTTAACGATCCACCTGGCTATACCTGCTTTGGAAATGGGGTTGCCTTTGTGTTGCGCGGAAAAGGCAACAGAGTTGTTTCGTCTTCCTAAAATCTTTGGTTCTATCAATGTAATACATTAAAGCTCTTTTGACGTCAAGAGTGTGGAGCATTCTTTCTGCCACTGTCTCAGGATTTTGGAAGAACACAGGCAGTTCAATAGTCTGATTGATATGGAACTGTGAAACCACCTTTGGAAGAAATTTAGGGTTAGCGCGCAGCACCACCCGGTTGGAGTGAATTTGTATGAATGGCGCCTGGATAGTTAGTGCCTGGAGTTCACTAACACGTCGCAGTGACGTAATCGCTATTAGGAAATCCACTTTCCATGTTAAGAACTGAATCTCGCATGAATGTAGAGGCTCAAAAGGTGGACCCATTAGTTGGGTGAGGACCACATTAAGATTCCATTCAGGAGCTGGTGGGGTCCTGGGAGGAATGACTCGTTTGAGTCCCTCCAGAAAGGCTTTAATGGCAGGCACTCTGAAAAGGGAGAGATGCTGCCTGTTTTGGAGATAAGCTGCTATGGCGGATAAATGTATTCGATTGGAAGCATATGCTAGATTGCATTTGTAAAGATGTAACAGATAACAAATGATGTTGTGCGTAGACGCGTCAAGCGGGTCTATGTTGTGGCCCACGCAATAAATGACAAACCTCTTCCATTTTGCCGCATAGCATGCTCTGGTGGTGGGCTTTCTTGCCTTCCGTATGATATCCATGCAATCTGGAGGCAAGTTGAGGTAGCCAAACTCTAAGACCTCAGGAGCCAGATCGCCAGTTTGAGCTGTTGCGGATCTGGGTGCTGAATGTCGCCATGGCTCTGCGTCAAAAGTCTGGGTGTGAGGTGCAGCCTTTGATGCGGTACCACGGAAAGTTCTAGAACCGTGGTGTACCATGGTTGGCGTGCACACGTTGCATCAACCAGGATGAGCGTCATCGAGTGTTGCTTTAGCTTTCGTGCCACCAGCGGTATTAGAGGTGCTGGGGGAAAAGCGTACGCAAATTTGCCTGACCAGTTCATCCATATCGCATTGCCCTGCGACTGTGGGTGCGGGAACCTGGCGGCAAAGCTTTGGCATTTGGCGTTTTCCCTTGTGGCGAACAGGTCTATCTCTGGATGACCCCACTGCTGGAAGTACGGGCGGAGTACTGATGGATGTAGCTCCCACTCGTGCATTTGGTGGCTGTACCTGCTGAGCAGATCCGCCATTTGATTGTCCTTGCCTGGGAGGTGTTCCGCCATGAGGAAGATGTTCCTCTGTATGGCCCACTTCCACATGCTCTGAGCCAGATGAGACAACTGTGGAGAGTGTGTACCTCCCTGCTTCTGAATGTAGTACATGGCAGTCATGTTGTCCATCCGGATCAACACGACCTTGTTGCACAGATGTACCTTGAATGCCTTCATCGCCATGAAGATTGCCATCAGCTCTAGGTGGTTGATGTGCATCTTCTTTTGCTGCGTTGTCCATAGTCCCTGCACTGTGTAGTGGAGTACATGAGCTCCCCAACCCTGGAGAGATGAGTCTGTCGTTAGGATGATCTGTGGCACAGGCTCCTGGAACGGTCGGCCCTTGCAAAGGTTGTGTGGATTCCACCAATGCAGAGAGTTGTATGCACGACCGGTCACCAACACTAGGTCTTTTAACTGTCCGTGAGCCTGATTCCACTGACGTGCTAAGCACTCCTGAAGCGGACGCATATGTAGTCTCGCGTGCGGGACTATGAAGATGCAGGAGGCCATCATGCCTATCAACTGCATGATCACTCGTGCTGGAAGCGAGTGTTGCGGTCTGAATTTCTGTATCAGCAATTGAATGCTGTTGATCCGCACTGAATTTGGCTGTGCTGTGGCTGCCAGAGTGTTTGTCGCGCCCAGATACTGCCGTACATGGGCGGGCTGAAGGTGTGACTTTGGGTAATTCAGTGAGAATCCCAGATCGTGAAGATGGTGAATGGTGTGGGACATGTTGGCAGCGCACTGCTGGGCCGACTTTGCTTGGACAAGCCAGTCGTCCAAATAAGGGTAGACGTGAACGTTTTGTCTCCTGAGGTGCGCAGCCACTGTCGCCAGGCACTTTGTGAACACCCTGGGCGCTGTAGTTACTCCGAAAGGGAGGACTTTGAATTGGTAATGCTGATTCTGAATGGTGAATCTGAGATATTTTCTGTGTGACGGATGCAGTAGAATGTGAAAATATGCATCCTTTAGATCTAATGTTGCGAGGAAATCCCCATGATTGAGCAACGGAAGAACCTGCTGCAGTGTGAGCATATGAAAGTGTTCCGAAAGGATGTATTGGTTTAGGGGTCTGAGGTCCAGTATGGGTCTGAGGGACCCGTCTTTCTTTGGGATTAAGAAGTACAGGGAGTACACTCCTGTGCCTCTTTGTTCCACTGGTACGAGCTCGATTGCCCCTTTTTGCAGCATGACGAGTACCTCTTGCTGCAATAAGTGCAAATGCTCTGCGGACATAGGACGGTGTTTTGGGGGTATGTTGGGTGGAGTGGATGTTAACTCCAGACAATAACCGTACTGGATAAGCTTTCTCACCCACGTGTCTGTGGTGATGGATGTCCAGACTGGCAGGAACTGTTGGAGTCTCCCCCCCGACCGGTGTTGTATGGTCGGGGGGCAGTGACAAGGCGTCACTGTTTGTTGGCGGCGGAGGATCGGGAGCTGTTGTTTCCACGACCTCTGCCTTTAGCGCTGTTTCCGCGATAGCCACCTCTACTTTGTTTGTTGTATGAGGTTTGTGCGCCACTCTTATTGTACTGTGTTTGCTGGGACAGCTGGCCTCTGGAAACACCTCTATTTCCTGAGCGACGAAAAGAACCACCCCTGAACTGCTGGGACTGGAGAGCCCCCATAGACTTTGCAGTCTCGGTGTCCTTTTTGATTTTTTCTAGGGTGGTGTCCACCTCAGGTCCAAATAAGTGATCAGGGTTTACAGGCTGATTTAGGATGGTGGTTTGTATCTCCGGCTTGAACCCGGAGATTCTGAGCCAGGCCTGTCGCCGTAACATTACACTGGTGTTAATGGCCCTGGCCGCGGTGTCTGCTGCGTCCAGTGCACACTTAAAAGAAGCATTTGAGATGAGTTTCCCTTCTTGTATGAGCATCTCTGCTGCCTCTTTATATTCATCTGGCAAGTGTTGTAACAGGGTCTCAAGTGTATCGTAATGTGCCCTGTCATATCTGGCCAAGAGTGCCTGAGGGTTTGAAATGCGCCAGATATTGGCCGCTTGAGCCGCCACCCTTTTCCCTGATGCTTCTAGCACTTTAGATTCCTTGTCAGGGGGAGGAGCATCACCAGTAGTTTGTGAGTTTGCCCTCTTCCGGGCGTTGGAAACAACTAAAGAGTCCAACGGCAACTGGCCCTTGATGTAGGTAGGGTCCCCAGGCGCCGGCTTGTACTTTTTTTTTCCAATTCTGGGGTTTATAACCCTCGCCCTCGTGGGTTCTTTAAAAATGTCTGCAGCATGTTTTAAGACACCCTTCAGCATTGGCAGTCTCTTTACGGTTTTCTCAGAGGTGGAAAAGGTGTCAAACAAAAAATCCACCTCAATAGGGTCAGCATGGAGCTGGACGTCATGATTTTTGGCTGCCCTCTCAATAAGCGCATTAAATGCCGCTGAGTCCTCAGTAGGCGATGTTTTTACATTTTACACTTGAGTGTCTGGGGCAGTTTGTGGATCCCCTGGGTCAGCAACATCTGCCCATGTGTCATGTTGATCCTCAGGATCAGTGTCCGCAGGGTAGTTGTACTCATCATAGTCACCTTCCCCAGCCTCCACCTCTGAGTAAGTGGGCGAGATTGGAGCAGTGTCCTGTCCACGGGAAGCTATTAGTTCTACCAGAACGGGTGATTCCGTGGAATCCTTCTTTTTCTTTAAAGGAATTGTGTAGGACTCCATAGGCTGTGCTGGGGTGATCTTTTGTTTGTAAATAGTAAGTTTACCGGTGTCGGCGTAGATGAATTGTTCAGACTGCTCCTCCAGCAGGGGTTGTCGATGCTTTGTGCCCACAACCGCAGGCGTAGGCTTCGGCCCCGTGGACACCTTCATGGACGCCTCGACGACCGTCTTCGGCGCGAATGCCTTCGGCACCACTTTCGGCGGCAGCGTAAACTGAATGGGCGCTGTCTACTTGTGCGGTTTGGTGGCAGGCTTCGGCGTGGAAGTATCCTTCGGATCGGCAACGGAAGCTTTGTCCTTAATGCGTTTCAATGATTCCGACACCTGCTTCGTGAAGGAGGCGGACGGCTGCGTCGACTCGACAGGTGCCTTCGAGCCACCACCAGGTGCGGACTCGAGGGTCGTAGTACTTTTGGCCTTGTCCGGCCCACGCGCAGGATCGACAACTTTTTTAGCTCCGAGTCCGTTGTCTGTGTCGACGGCCCTCGGCGCCGAAGTCTTCGGGTCGACGACCTTGACAAGTGCTTTTGGTGTCCCAGTCTTCGGCTCGACGCCCTTGAGCGACTTCACCGGGTCGATAACCTTTTTAGGTCGAGCGTAGCGAAGGACCTTTGTTGGCGTGTTAGGGGGAATGTGAGACGGCGTACAGGCACGAGCGTCTCCGATTTGCCCTCGAGGGCGCGCACGGCGCCGTGCAGATGCCATGCCTCGGATTCACAGGCTCACTCATGCATGCGCACACAGACAAACACTGCATATATACACACACACACACACACACACACGCGCGCACTCGCACAAATGCATGCAGCCACCCCCCACTCACCTGGCTCTTTTGTCGTGACTCCCCGTATCTCCGCCGCATCGCCTGGCCAGCATAATTGAAACGGCACCCAACAGCCATGCGCCGAAACCGAGTGGAAGCGGACGCCGCGTCCCCAGGGCACCCCTTGCCTGTAGCAGCCGCCTCTGCTGACCCGGAAACGCTCCAGCCGCCTCCCCGCCTCCGGTACCCGGATGTATTACATTCTGCTCCTTGTTGCTTTAGTTCGCTTAGGGAGACAAACCATGTGCACGCCCGCCGCCGGACAGGCGATGTGCACGCGCATGGCGTCTCCCACCGCGCGCTGGATTTATTACGGCTCACTCCCTCTTGTTTCTTCTATTAGCACAATGGCAAATCCACAGAGGAGTCCTCCGTTGTGCGCTCTGCTTTCGCAAGAGCACTCGCGTTTTACGGGCGCCATGTACATAACTTAATTTGAGGGTTAGGTTTCTGTTTGCTTCTGAAGGTAAATACTAGCATGGCTCTTTTATTCAATAGTTTTTGCTTTTACGGTGCTGTCGAAAAGCACTGCAGTAGATTATCTGAAGTGATCGGCCACTGTCCGGAGACTGTAGCTGCGGCGGCTCTGCACTGTGTCCTCAGCCCAGGCCACCCACTAGAAGGCACAGAGGAATCCCACAGTAGGGCGGGCCTACAGCGAGCCGAAGAGTGTGGGGGCCGGGAGCGAGTGCTGCTCCGCTGCCAGACTCAGCGCTGGTACCTGCTGCAACCCTCAGAGGCAGGCCCGAGCCGGGGCATAAAGGGTCAGTCTGCTACTAGACGGCACGGTGCGCACCGGGCTCCCACCAGCCCCCCCACAGTCTGAGCAATGCAATAGGTCTCGCAATTGTGAGAGTTTGAGCTTTTGGCATTGTAAATGGCAATGCCTTTTATTTACGTTTTAAAAACCAACACATAAATAAAAGGCAGTGCCATTTACAATGGCAATGGCTCAAACTCTAACAACTGCGAGACCTATTGCATTGCAAATGCTTGTTTGGCTTTGTCTGCACCGACAGGTCTGAAGACTTGGAGCCGACCAAGGCGACACGCACTTTCTGTTTCGACGGCGCCTCTAGCACTTTCGGTTGTGTAGACACCGAAGCTTTCTCTTTCGGTTTCGATTTCACCAGTTGTGGCTCTTTAGAAGTGTCCGTAGCTGGGCCCGGAGGCGAGACTGTGGAACTTGGTGCAAGATCTTGGGTAAGGCCATGTGGCGATCCCTCGACCTGAGCCGTACATATCGTTTCAACGGGGCATAGGTCCTCGCTTGAGCTATCTTCCGTGGCCCCATAGGCCTCATCGTCGTCTCCTACCTAGTCGACGATTTCTTCAGCATCGAGCATTTCTACGTCTGCATCGTAGTTGGAGTCGATCTCCGCCGCTGGATTGGAAAGCGGCTCTTGATCTTCCTGCTCGTCTGCCTCTTCTCCCTCGGTATCGAAAATGTTCACCGGGTCAGGTGCCGTCTGCTGGGCCTCCTGGCGCGCCGAAGTCGAATTGTCTTCTTGGAGCGGAAACGACAACAAGCCATACAGTTGGCTTCATCGTGATCCGGCGACAGGCACTTGTTGCACACCGGGTGGACGTCGATGTGAGGATACTTCGAGTTGCACACGGGGCACCTTTTGAACGGGCTCCGTTCCATGATGGTTCGTTGAAGAAGGCCTGTAGCGTCGACCGGGCCTCGAGCACTGAAGAGCCACGCGACTCCTCTGGATGTCCGACTCGGGAACTGAGCTGGAACAGAACAGGGCACCGATCGGAAGACAATACCGACGATAGGAAAGGCCTTTGGGCCAAAAAGAAAGTTTCTATTGATTCCAAACTTGAGAGATCAAATATGCATCCGAACCCAATGGCGAAAAAAAACAATCTGGGGATGGAGTTGATGCCCATGCGCACTATAGTCTAGGGGAGGAGCCACCTATCTCGTGATACTTCGAAGACTCTTCCAGGACAACAATGTGCAATCATCTGGACCCAACACTAGGCGGCGATCTATGCTATAGATATTAATTCAGCAGCCCACATGCCTCGAACTAACTGTTCTTGGCTCCGACGCTACTCTCTGGCTCCGTCACTGTGCACTTCAGGCACAGGCTCCCAGAATCTCTGGGCCAATCCGGACACTGCAAGAAAGCAGCGTTGGGATTGGCTTGATCGCTGATGATTTGCACTCCTAGGGAGACTGGGAGTCTGTGTCTTCTGGCCTGGCGGGACGACACTCCTCCGCCATAGCGGAGTGTCATGTATTCCTATAGGTTCTGAATCGATCCCCCTATTCCTGACCCTATTCTAGTTAAACAAACCAACAAGTTAACTAGCAGTCAGCCCATGAGGCAGAAAACCCCCATGATGCAGATACCGTTATCTGACGCAGTCACACTACGGCACAGGAACGTGTTATCTGATTAGGTCATAACGCTTGCGATCTAATTAGACAAGCGATATTCCTCCAGCCCCTGATAAGGCATACGGAGTTCTCATAACAAATCAAACCTATGACAACCTGGGCAAAACCCTGCGGCCATTGTTTTGATTTCACAGAGAACTTCAGTAAAAGAATGTGCTAACGAGCAAGTCGTATGACATCCTTATTGACGTATCTATGTCCATCCTTACGTCAATCTCGGCACCTTAAAGGTATAAATATTACCGATCTTGCCCTATGCAAACACACGCGTGGTGACGAGACGGAGCAGCCATACTTGCCGAGGCCAAGAGCAGAGCAGACCCCGCTGGCAGCAGCCCCGCCTTCCTGACGCGCTGAGAGACGCGCTGCTTTCTCCTGCCGAGAATCCAGCACCGGCGTTTCTGGGTAGCCCTCGCAGGCAGCCTGGAATATCGAGACCAGAGAGAGAGATACCATTCCTCATTCATCCTAACTTCCAGGTACAGAACTGAATAACCCCTCACAGAGAATTCTTTAGTTATTCACTTGGCAAAAACAAACTTAACTTAAACTGTAACTTTCTATTCCCGCCCACGTATTAGGCTTAGGTCAGGTACACGAGGTAGGCGTATCTAGAAACACCAGTTGAGTACGTTTAGTCAAATGTATATGTGTATGTAATATATTTTATTCATTTTAAAACATCTTATGGCTTAGAAACCATATCAATGTTTTTACAGTATTATTTTATACTATTGCTTTTAAGGTATGCACTTTACTTAGCTATAAGTATTGCAATAATATCGATCCATTTCTCTTGTATGAGAAAAGAGACTGATCAATAAATAACACCTTTTTATTGAACACGCCCGTCTCTTCCTTTTCTCTACATTCTGATGAGACTAAGAATGCACGTACTGACTGAGTAAAATAAATTGCCTTTTGTTCACACGACTCTCGAGATTTACTCTTGATTAGGGGAGAGCAAAGTTGTCATGTTCTATGGTTGTCAGAAACTAAATCCCTTCTTGTCTAATCAGGGAAGTTAAGTCCTCCTTGAACATTCGAGAAAGTTTCTAGTGAACTCTGAGCTAAGCTGGCAAACCCAAAACTTTAAGTCTAGTATCGACAGTAGTAGACCTAGTTAACTTCTGGCCTAGGCCTTTACTGCTGTAGGTATTATTCCAATGCGCAGAGCCTATTGGGATGATAGGAACTACACTACATGGCGCCCAACGCGTTTGGAAAGGGCGATAAAACTAACGTAAGACATTTAGAGTAACTCAGTCGTGCTTTCTCACTCAGACCCCTTTTCCCAAATACTCCAAAGACGTCTGGAGTGGGTGAAAGGTTATATCCGCCAGACCTCGCAGGAGGGAACTCCTATGTATGGGTCTTGGTATAGTCAACGTTGAAGGATACACTGTTCCAAAATATTGTGCATCTAATCTTTGTTTCCATAAGAAACCTGATCTGCAAACAAAAGAAATAACCTTCAGGACAGTAAAATGTCAGACAATGAAGAAGAAAGAGAGGCAGTTAGATTAGCAGCTGAACTCGCAGCGGCTGATGCTGCAGCACTAGATGCGGACGGGGATATAATACTCATCCCGGTCATCAAAAGGAGATCTATAACCCTGAAACTTATAGAAAATGGACTGACACCTAGAGGTGGCACAGTCATATTCGTAATTGAGGCACACGAATATCGGCAGACAGAGGTATACTATTCATGGATAAATTTTCCAGCAGCAAATGCTGTAACAAAGTACTTCCACTATTACAAAATAGAGGAACCTCCTAATGAGTACACTCCTTTCGAGGAGGTGGAAGTACCACTCAAATTTCAAGAGCATTTGCTCTTATTTGATGGCGCCCTAAAACATAACAATCACATCACCAGGCTCGGTCCTTTAGGTAGACCAGGAGCAACGTGGCCGGTCCTAGCCGGATACACACCACATCCAGACATCAATGGGATGTCTGCAACAGAGCTGTTAACACAGCTAAAACAATTAATAAAAATTCATAGACAATTAGTTCAGTATGTGATGCGGACATCAACAATTCAGCCAGCGATTAAACTTCCACAGCTGACCCCTCACCAGGGGAACACAAATAAAATTACACCACAGAACATCCAATCCTGCCTAGGTAAAGTACCGGCTAAACGGGAACAAATACCATTCTGGCTAGCGCAAAAAATCACCCAAATAGAGGCGGTGTTTCCTGACACCACCCCGCTAGAAAAGCACAGGATTCTGACTATCTGCCTTCCAATGGGAATCGCACCACACATTGAGGACTGTGACACTTGGGGTACAGTCTTTGCTTCCATCTACACAAAAACGCACGGTGTTCCATCCATTTCGGTAATACCAGATGTGCTAAAACAAATTCAAGATGAATATGGACCTGAACCCGCTTTAACTCTTGGTATGAAATTACTAAAAGACTTCAAGCAGGTCTCGGCTATATTATTAGCCAACATAAAGGGAGAAGCAGCAAACGTGGCGATCCGCCAGAGGTTAAAAGAGACAGATATAGCAGACCAACCAGCTGAAATTGCCAGAATCATAGAAAAATCCTATGAGGAACTAGGTTGAGATAGTTTAGGTGGAATACCAGTAAAACCACAACTGACTGAAAGTCCAGAAAAAATATTTTTTAATAATAATTCACCAAAAAAGAACTGGGATGGAAACAAACAATCCAATCCTAAAGAAAAGAAATTCCAGTCCAGAGGAAGGTCTCCTAGGCGAAGAGAGAAATCTCCGAACCAAAGACAGGTCACCCCAGAGTGACCCCTCTGGGAAAAGATATAACCTTAGAAATAGGGATAATATAAAAAAGCCTGATAGATATCAAGACATTGATATACGTCCCTCTCAATCTTTTCAGACTTCCTCGCAGAAATCGGAAAGAAGAGGACGATCAGAACAAAGAGAAGAGCACACCAAGTCCAAAGACAAGGAACTTGCTCAGCTAAAAAAGAAATTACAATTTCCAAAAAAGAAGGTAGCCAGTATCAAGGTAGTTAACAATGCCGAGAATACTGAGGACACGACTGAAAAACGGAGGGTGGGCTCAGACAATGCTAGACAGCGCAGCAGAAGTGAGCATAGCTCGCAAAGTCCTTATGAATCATCTGGAGACAGTGGACACGAATGAATATCTTCAAGTGGAAACTGCGGACACCAGAGTTAGCAAACCTTACAAAATATACGAAATAACATTGCGTATAGAGGGAGATAAGACTAGGAAAATAAGGGGACTATTTTGGGATAATCTCTCCAAGGGCTATGATATCCTTCTAGCTGAAAAAGACTGGCCACCAGAGTTTGTAAGGGAGTGCCCTCATGGCGAAGAAGTAATTATGCCTGCCTTCTCGAATCATATCCCGATTCATAAAAAATACACACTTGCCAGAAAATGGGCAGTGGCTCTAGCTCCTGCCTTATATAAAAATCATGTAGGATAGGATGAGGACTCTCCTCCTCACAAAATCCAGTTAAAATCACAACCAACTGCACAAAGGCAGTACCCAATTAAGCAAGAAGCTAAAAAACAGGTAAATGAAATACTAGATCAGCTAGAATACCAGGGGGTGATTGAAACTTGCACCTCACAAATGAACAACCCTTTGTTTCCGGTCTCCAAACCAGACAATTCATATCGTCTAGTTTTGGATTACCGACACCTTAACACATGTTGCAAAACTTTTGCAGTGCAAAACTCACACAGTGCTGCACTAATGAATAACATAGTGCGCAAAAAATACAAAACAACCTTGGACATCTCCAATGGATTCTTTTGTCAAAACATAGCACCAGAGAGCAGATATTTAACAGCTTTCTCAGTAAATGGCACTCAAAAACAATTCTGTCGGTTAGCCCAGGGGTACAAGAACAGCCCGGGGGTATTCTCAGCGAGAGTAACAGAATTACTACAACTATATGATGATGAAGCATTATCTTATGTCGATGACATTTACTTAACAGATGATGACTTGGAGACTCACTTGAAGAGAGTGAACACCATAATACTTGGGTTCGCAGCAGAGGGTTACAAATTCAACTTTAAAAAATCCAGAATTGCCCATCTGACAGTCCTATTCTTAGGATATGAGTTATCAAGTGAAGGCAAAAGCCTGGCTGACAATTTCCTAGAGAAATGTGCCGTAATCCAAGCACCTAGAACACTAAAAAACCTACAGTCGATTCTAGGCTTCCTAAATTTCGGAAGAACATACATTGCAAATTACGCAGAAAGGGTCAAACCCCTTTATGATCTGATAAAACCAGATTTTAAAAGATCCAATTGGACTCAAATACACACAGAAAATTTGAGATCCCTACAAACAGACATGCTAATTAAAACAAAATTAGAAACACGTGATAACACACGCAATCTTGTGATTCGAGTCATCCCAGGAAGATGCGGATTCACATACCTGACCTCTAATGAGGGAGAAAAGGTACCAATTGCATTCAAATCACACTTGTACACAGAAGCTGAACAGAAATTCAGCAACAAAGAAAAAATTGTTCATGCAGTTCAAACCGCAATAGCTAGAGAAAAAGATCAAGCTGACGGTAGACATATCACAGTCAGAACAGCAGAATCAGCCTTCGAGGCACTAACAACACCGTGTAATTTACCAACAACAACATTAAATCCAGAATGGATACAATGGGTGAATTCAATCACAACGGACAAAGTATACTACTACTTTGATCCAGAACTAGAAGAATTAAAAAATCTAGAATATGAAGAAACATATCCTCTGCCAATCGACATTCTGCCTTTACGACATTACGCCTGTGTAATCTATACAGACGGACATGCTCAACCCCCCGTTTGGGGAGAACAGGCATACAACCCCACATGTGAGATTACAAAAGAAGTGTGGCGCGGAGGTAAACTAAAACCTCTATTAACAAAAACACACTCAGTAGAAACTAATTCAGAACAACAGACTGAAATAATAGCATTGAAAATGGCGCTAGATAATGCGGATCGCGAATTCCCGACACTTATAGTGTCAGATTCATATTACTGCGTCAAATCATATAACAAGGATTTGCAGACATGGATTCAAAACGGTTACAAAGATGACACAGATGCACCAATAAAGCAGAAACTGCTCTGGGAACAAATAGCTCTTTTACAAAAAGAACTACCAAAGACTCACGTGACACACTCACTGAGTCATCAGCGTGATGGCGTTCACGTTGCAGGGAATTCATTGGCTGAAACAGCCACAGCGGCAGCAACTAAAACGGCTCCCGTAGATCGAAAAAAGCGTACATTAAAATACATTGACGGTGAAACAGTGCTGGCAGTGAAAACGTCATCAAAAGGCGACTGCTCAGCGTTACCGATCAACTATCCACTCAATTATACATACATAATCGATGCAAACTCCGTCCCTTTTGCTCGAATCCCTGGAGTGGGGGATAGAGTGATTCCAAACATGGACAGGAGAAACTTGTTAATCGCAGACGCACATATGGGCGAGGGTCTCAGACACCTCAAACTAAAAGATTCTCTGGAAGAATTACAATCACGGTACTGGTGGCCAGGCATGAGCCTGCGTCACACCATGTTTGTAAAAAACTGCCCAAACTGCAACAGAGATCGCAGTGGGGAGAGAAACAGTTTAATACCTCGTCGGTTTACTCCAGGAAAAATCAGGAGTAAAAAGGAAGGGTTGCGATTAACTTATACAGGCTAGTTCCACTTATAATGTAGATCACCAGCACTCGGCTGACGTCCGGACTGTTATACAAAGATTTGCGAGTCTAAATGGCATATACGCTAAGAGCATGCTATGTTTGACCATTGTCTCCACTCTAGCCCTCAAGCATGGGGGGAAACATGGCCAAATGAGCATAGCCCAGCGGGAATCTTCTCACTTCCTTCCTGAGGGTACGGGATGGTGTAAAGAAAAAACCAAGGCATAAAGCAATCTATAACGGAAAGGATATTAGGTACGGGAGCTGGGTGGGTCAAACATCTAATAAGTGTCCAACGTAGTCTCAATAACTTGCCAAGAAATTCTCTGAAGGGATTCAGTCCGTACGAATTATTATTCGGAACTAGGATGATTATCTCTGACCTTGACAGTCAGACTTCAGTGGTGAAAGAAAAAAGCTTTGATATCAAAGACCGTTTGGCTATTTTGCAGGACTTAAACAAAACAAGAAAAGACCTGAGCAACATAAAGTTGAAACAACAGTCAACAACCACTGAAGAACCACCACCTGTCCCAGCAAGACCTGTCTGGATTCCTAAAGTCGGGGATCTAGTCAGGGAGAAGATCGCGGTAAAGAAGGAATTTGGGCCTTCTTACAGAAAAGCAGTTCCTGTCTTGTCTGTCAACGGGACAAGATCAGTTGTACTACCGCCACTTGCTGGTAAAAAGGAGAACCGAGTTGTATCCATCGACCTGGTAAAACCACAACATGTGGCCGATAACAAACAGTAGGCCAAGTGGACTCCCAATAAGTAGCAGAACACCAAGGTTTGCTACCAGTACAGAGGTCCTAACGAAGAGGCTCATCACATTCGAAACGCCTACAGAAGAACAACAAGGACTATGCAACAATGCAATAGAACTCAGACCTCTGAAAACCCAAATAAAAACATTTAGCAGAGACACACCAATCTATAATGAAGTACCAAGTGAAAATGCAAGAAACAGTAATCCTGAAGCAATTGGAACAATTGACAGAACAGCATCTGGCTACTTCATAAACTTCGATGATTCCTCTGAAGGCTTCAGTGAATCAAAGACACAGCCATCATCAAAAACCTTTAAAGATAAAGCTAAAGAACTTTTGAAACAACTGAAAGAAACATATCTGATTTCTCCATGGATTGAATTTTGGGTGGGTTTTGGTGCATTTATCCTCATACTTTGGCTCATCATGATACTAACATTGGGACGCTTTATTGAGGGAAAATATGCAAAAATGGACACAGCAAGTCAGAAAATCAACTTGATCCTCAAACCACACACATCTTCACACGTCGAGAAAAGAGAACTTTCTTCAGCCAACTTCACAGCCAATCCGATACCTGGTGGGGTAGCCTGGGACAACACTGACTATGAAATTTATGGTCCGGTCGAGATCCTGAAATATCCACACCAAATTAAGATCTCCTTGAGTGACTTTGTAAAACCAAACTCATTTGCTGATGATTGGGACTTCGAAAGCATTAATAATATGATGTCTGATTTAGTAATGTCTGCTAAATTTACCAAACATGATTATTTGCAGGGTTCTACCAATTATGATAGTATGTACTGTTATAACCACTATGGTAACCATTTTTTACATAGATCTGCACAACCTAGAAATGTTTTAAACTATAATCAATGGGAACATTGTGCAACACCTCCAAAAGGGAGCTCAAGAACCGTTTACGACAAATATTCATATTTTTCAGGTTTTAACACAAGTAATGCTGAAGCATTTTATTTTAAATTATCAAATAAGACAGGGACCAAGACCATGATAACCAACACAAAATTGTTATATTCAGACTCATTCTTTGAAAAAATGAATACCTTTGGATTTGATTATTGGGACAAAAATGTTGAATTGAAAAGTGTTTGGGGTACAAAAGATTGGCAAGTACAGGGTATAGAAGCTTTGTTTAGAGCCTGCATGATCCCAGAACAAATGATATTTTTAAATGACACTGTTCAACAGACCACCTGTCTTGGCTTAGCCAAAATCAAAGATTTAAATAAACCGTCTATTCCAAAGCCAACAATGTTTAGCAATAACTCTGATACAGATGAAGAGATAGACGTAAACCATATATTAAACCAAAACAGAACACATCCTGATTGGAAACAGTGGTTGATCTGGCCCACAGATACTAATAACTGTCAAGACAGATTCCTGAACAAAACGCAGGGGTTCAAAATGACCAGGCCAGACCCTAGATATCCCCAAAGACATCACCCAGGGATAATAACCACCTACAGTGTGGGCAAATTATGCCTTCAATGGCTACAAACTTCCACACTGGCAGAAATTAAGCAACACCTAACTTTACTTACTGATGGTGCTGACTTGCGTGATTTCACTATGGGACCACGCAAACAGCGTCAAAAGCGTTTCATAGCAGCCTCTGTATATGCAGCATACAATGAGGCCTGGAAGGTTACTCAAATTGAAACAGCAGAGAGAATACGGGAAATTGACCATATTAATTTGGAAAAATCACTTTCTGTAGTGGACAATGGGTTAATGACTCTGTCCTCCAGAATTTTTTCTTTGGACAGCATTGTGTCTTCAGCAATCGATATATTATCGCAAGACTTACTGTTATTACAACACGGTCAGTCACAATTGCGTTCTATTGTACAGCTTGGCTGGACGTTACAAAATCTGCGTTCAGGCTATGTGCCTTGGCGTCTAATCAACACAACGTCATTATTCCAAATCTTTAACCTTACTGATAGACAAATCAGTATGGCACAAAAGGGTGCTGATTATACAATCTTGAGCATTGAAAAACTCGAAAGATTACCAGTGACAATGTCAGAACGACCTGTCAGTGAATGGATAATACATGGGATAATAAATATTCCAATCTCAACCTTCAGGTTTCAATATTGCCAAAAATATATACAGGCTGGCATGTACGAGAAATTGGGAAAGGGGTACCTTAAAACAACATGGAACCTGCCCTATTCACATGCATGTGTCAGTAATAAAGGACAGAAAGTGTTTCTTAGTGGCAACAATTGTGCGATGTCACTAAGTGGCACACTTCTGTGTAACGGAATTAGTTTGCATGGAGCCTGTGAAGGGAATTCATACAACCTTTCATGTCACCAGCAAGGCGCACCTGCAACAGAAATAGAACCATTCTTTCAAAGACTCTATAATGGGAGTTACATTCTAATTGTAGACCGCAAATGTTGTAGTCTTATGCCCGGGACTCCTTATCTAGTAACTACCACTGCGAAGGTCAAGTGCTGTGGACGCTCATTGTTCCCCAGCTCCTTCCCAGACAGGGAGGCAAGGGCATGGCCCGATTTGAAAATTACTTCTATTCGAATAGATACTTTAAGCAGAATAAAAACAGTGCTTCTTCAGACGCCTACAAGGCTCACGTCATCAAAAGAAACGTATGATCTACAAGTCGCAAGGACAACTGCAGAGATACATACATTATTATCAACTAATTCCCCCATACATTTCGCAGAAATCCTGAATGAAATCTTAAATATTTCTGATACCAATGGGATCTCAAAGGTATTTAAGACAGTATTTTCGATGGCATTAACACAATTCAAAGCCATACTGGGTATTTTTCCAGATTTCGTCCATTCGATTTTTGGCGGACTTCTCCTGATCTTGGGACTAATTGCAGGAATCCTATTCTTAGTCCTTATTTTTCGTTATGGCAACCCATGTCACAGACAAAACTCTGGCGACAAGAGAAGAAACAATCCTAGCCATTGGATACCGGGACCGGATATCAAAAATCCTGGGACTCTCCCGGCTTAGAGACCTGAACATGACTTGGTTTCTATCATTTCGACCAATGTGGCAAAGATGTGTTTTATCTGTATTAAGGTGTCTGCTATGCGGAGAAGAATGCGTGTTAGACACATGTCTGACGCTACAATCGGATGCGCCGATGGATGCAGAAACATTGTTGAGCCCGATCAAGGTTCATGCTTTGTGCTGCCCTCAAAGGCTACCAATCCTGATGACGGCATTCGTGGAAGCTTCACCACTGCGATTGATGGGTAGTGAAGTTCAAGATGAAAGCAGCATCGAACAGGTACGACCTTCTGTCAGCAATGCGAATCAGAATGTCAATGGAGACAATCATGCACAAGAATGCATGATTACACCTATTTCCGAGTTAGTGGAACTTTCCCAGGAAGCTGTTGACAGTTTTTTCGAAAGCCTAAATGATATGATGTTCTCGCCAGAACAGAAATAGAGACTTTTGAGCAAGCTCGCACACGGCGTTCCCTGAATTCGGCCTTCAACTTTAAATAATAAAGTCACATGAACTATTTTTCACTCCAGTTCACGGACAGCAACTCTTTCAGAAGCCCCAATTCATTTTTTCGGTTTTTCGGGACACTTATCTTCTGCTTAAAGTAAGAAACTATTCCTAAAGAACTAAGATTTCTATTTTTAGATACTTTATAGATTTTAGCTGCCCGCTGGTATGTTGACAAATATTTTATTCTGTGATGGAATGGTCTCGAAACTTTTTTCTGTATTTAAGAAACCATTTCATGTGTAATTCTCATATACCAAATAAGCAATAATGTATACGAATGCGTGATTACTTTAGCATTATTCCATAGCTTGAGTGCATACAATATATATGTCTGCAAATTTTCCGTATATTTGAAGAATTTCAAAATGCATTTATGTATTTTGGGGTGGTAAGGTATACACACTACTCTATAGTATGTTGTACTATGTTATACTATGCCTAGATTAGTAAATATGTCCATAGTTAGCGTGGAGTGGGTGTCATGTATTCCTATAGGTTCTGAATCGATCCCCCTATTCCTGACCCTATTCTAGTTAAACAAACCAACAAGTTAACTAGCAGTCAGCCCATGAGGCAGAAAACCCCCATGATGCAGATACCGTTATCTGACGCAGTCACACTACGGCACAGGAACGTGTTATCTGATTAGGTCATAACGCTTGCGATCTAATTAGACAAGCGATATTCCTCCAGCCCCTGATAAGGCATACGGAGTTCTCATAACAAATCAAACCTATGACAACCTGGGCAAAACCCTGCGGCCATTGTTTTGATTTCACAGAGAACTTCAGTAAAAGAATGTGCTAACGAGCAAGTCGTATGACATCCTTATTGACGTATCTATGTCCATCCTTACGTCAATCTCGGCACCTTAAAGGTATAAATATTACCGATCTTGCCCTATGCAAACACACGCGTGGTGACGAGACGGAGCAGCCATACTTGCCGAAGCCAAGAGCAGAGCAGACCCCGCTGGCAGCAGCCCCGCCTTCCTGACGCGCTGAGAGACGCGCTGCTTTCTCCTGCCGAGAATCCAGCACCGGCGTTTCTGGGTAGCCCTCGCAGGCAGCCTGGAATATCGAGACCAGAGAGAGAGATACCATTCCTCATTCATCCTAACTTCCAGGTACAGAACTGAATAACCCCTCACAGAGAATTCTTTAGTTATTCACTTGGCAAAAACAAACTTAACTTAAACTGTAACTTTCTATTCCCGCCCACGTATTAGGCTTAGGTCAGGTACACGGGGTAGGCGTATCTAGAAACACCAGTTGAGTACGTTTAGTCAAATGTATATGTGTATGTAATATATTTTATTCATTTTAAAACATCTTATGGCTTAGAAACCATATCAATGTTTTTACAGTATTATTTTATACTATTGCTTTTAAGGTATGCACTTTACTTAGCTATAAGTATTGCAATAATATCGATCCATTTCTCTTGTATGAGAAAAGAGACTGATCAATAAATAACACCTTTTTATTGAACACGCCCGTCTCTTCCTTTTCTCTACATTCTGATGAGACTAAGAATGCACGTACTGACTGAGTAAAATAAATTGCCTTTTGTTCACACGACTCTCGAGATTTACTCTTGATTAGGGGAGAGCAAAGTTGTCATGTTCTATGGTTGTCAGAAACTAAATCCCTTCTTGTCTAATCAGGGAAGTTAAGTCCTCCTTGAACATTCGAGAAAGTTTCTAGTGAACTCTGAGCTAAGCTGGCAAACCCAAAACTTTAAGTCTAGTATCGACAGTAGTAGACCTAGTTAACGTCTGGCCTAGGCCTTTACTGCTGTAGGTATTATTCCAATGCGCAGAGCCTATTGGGATGATAGGAACTACACTACAGGAGGAACCGCAGCTGGTGGCCGTTTTTTTTTTTTGTTGAACATATTTTATTCGTTTTTTTGTTATATACGACATATCAATCTGTCACGTGGATTTCTTCTCGTTTTCAGTATTTACAACAGCATTACAATATCATTTGTTAGTGCAGCATTGTTAAAATAACACGCTTAATAGTCTCCAATAATAACAATTTGTATATACGTATAGTATGTCTATGTCTGGACGGTATATGAAATAGTGAGACTTCTCAACTTCTAACTGTCCCCATTAACTCCCCCCACACCAAACTTCTTCGATCGCATTTTCAGAGTTTTATCATATTATTAGAACCATTTTTACCAGTACATTGTCTTGCAGTGTGTATATGTATACAGGCAGCTTCGCAATTAATGCACATGAACTCAAGGCATGGGTAACACATTTTACCTCCTTACATAAAATCTTCAGTCAGCGTGGTCTATATCAGCTGATTTCAACTCCTCCAACATAATCTCCCATTTTAACGATATCGGTATCTTACGTAGTCCTCTTACTTCTTCCCTGCGCAGTGCTGTACCTTCTGCACTGCTCCAGCGTGTCCTCTCTGTACACCAGTGCGAAATAGTAGGGGGTTTGCTCGACTTCCAGCACACAGTAAGGGTTCTAATAGCTAATATTAAGGCAAGGTCTATGAAACGGTATTGCACCTTGTGTTTGGACAAATGTTTGTGCAGACCCAAGATGCATTCCTCCACAGTGTGGTGAATCTCGTGATGTGCCGCTGTCCCGGTTATTCTCCTGGTCGTGTCCCAGTACCCCCTTATGACCGGACATGCCCATATAATGTGTATCAAGTCTGCCCCTTCTGTCTTACATCGCGGGCATAAATGCTGTGTTTGTGGGAACATTCTATCCAATCTACTCGGGAACAAGTAAGCACGGTGTAGTAGTATTGTCTGAATAAATTCGAATTTCGAGTTTCTCGATACCTTTCTGGGATGTTCTAGTATTGCCGTCCATTCCTTGTCAGACACGTCTCTACCTATATCCCCCGCCCAAGCAATTTTCAGTGCTTCCAAGGGGACCCTTGTGTGAACGCTGATGCTAGTGTACAGCCAACGAAACAAGTGTCTACCTCTTCCCATATAGTGCATCATCTTCACCAGCTCACTGCTGGAAGGTTCCCTCCTCTGCGGTGCCCAGTGCTTTTTCACATATTGAAACAGTGCAGCGTGTGTTAAGTACAGGTGAGCCGGGGCACCCGGTTCATGCACGAAGGTGTCTTGGTCTAGTAGCGTCTCATTACTAAATAGGTATCCTACCGTGCTGACACCCGCTTCCGTCCAGGGTGCCAATTTGCGAGTGGTGAGTATGCCGCTTGCTAGTGGGATTCCTAGCAGTGGAAAATTGCCCGTGTATGCAGGGGGTGAATTTGTGTACCGCAGCGCCGCTTTCCAACACTTAAGCGCAGTGTCTAGCAAGGGGGGTAGGTCTCTCTGTATTTTATGTCCTGGCAATAATAAAGCGTGCTGACCTCCATTATCAATGTCCGCTTCAGTGTACCAGATTTCCTGCAGATTACGACCCGCCATCCAGTATGATAACCATTGCAGTTGGCAAGCAGAATAAGCGCGGATGTCCGGAACCCCCAGCCCTCCGGTGAGAGTACCCACTTGCTTTTTTTTAAGCTTATACGTCTCCTACCCTTTCCCCATATTAAATCTATTAACAGAGTATTTAGTAATTTGAAAGTGGACTGCGGCACAATTAATGGTAAATTTGTAAAATAGTATAATAAACGTGGCACAACAATCATTTTCGCAATTGCGGCTCTCCAGTGTAATCCAAAAGGCGACACTGGATCTTAAGGCTCTAATCGCTCTATTAAGGTTGCCATCCAACATGTCCGCATTTGTACTATATATCTGGCTACCCAGATACTTAAACGTGGTCTGAGCTATCTGAAGCTTGGTATCTCCTACGTCTAGTTCCACTTCATCGGCATGTTCCGTGAAGAAAAATGCATGAGATTTTGCAGTGTTTAAAGCCAGACCGAACAACCCTTCAAACTGTTTATATAAGTAAAATATTGGGGTTAGGGGCAATCGGATATCTCTGACGTACACAATGAGATCATCAGCGTAGGCCGAGAAAAGGTGTGTTGTGTTCTCGATCGGAATTCCCCATCCCAAAAAGTCATGTCTCATTTTTATTGCTACGAGTTCCAATGCCAGAATGAAGATAAGAGGCGACAATGGACAGCCCCGACTGGTTCCCTTATGTATTGTATATTCTGCGGCTGGTGGCTGTTAACAGCCACTCATGGACGTTGGCAGCAGAGGAATGTGCTCACACTAACTACTAAGCCCATTAAATTTCCTCCGTTTTTTTTACCTTTGCTATTCTTTAATGTTGCCACGTTTTAAAAATACCGGGGAAGTGGCAAAACAGGACTTTTTCAACGCCACAGAAACCTACATGGCATGTAAAATTCCTTTTTTTTGTTAATAAGCTTGTTTATCAATTTAACACATATGGGATGGAGAAAGCACAAATATTAAGGATGCTCAAAGCTCTCTCAGCCACATTCTTTATCTGCTTGAGATTCCTTAATTTTTAATCTTAGGAAGAATGTACATACTGATTGCGTGCATGTGATTGCAGCATTTGTAGAATAAGTGTCACATGGCGTGATTACTCTAAGCTTTCAACGAAGACTAGATTGATGGAAGGATCCATGAACTTGTCTGCCTGTAACCTGTGCCTTGCAGATCATAAGCAGGCGTCTGCAGTACCTATCCAGTCCCCTCTGCTCTCTATATGGATGCCTAAAAGCCTCCACTTTAAGTAAAGGATAAAGGTCAGAAAGAAATAGCAACAAATATACAAGAAAAGTAGGACCACACAAAAAATCAAATATAGCAAGCAACCAAATAGAACAATACATATACATATATTCATCTATTAGTGAGGACCTATCTACCACGGCCAAAGTATATCCAATCAAAAATGTCACGCCCCAGGCAAATTTGAGTCTGGGTAACTACAGCAATCGATCAAAGGCTTCAGTCATCTGCTCGGACTATATAACATCAAAAGGATGTCGCCAACTATCAATAAGAATAAGACAAAAATTCCAAAATATTGAAAAATTCCACCCACAGAACAGCTTAACTAATTTTTTATTTATCTTTTATTGTTCGTTATTTTATAATTTTCTTTTTTTTTTTAATGTTAGACAAAACACAGATAAATGTATTCAATAGAAATACAGCAAATACATCACAGTGGTCTAACCTCATCTAAATAGCGCATAAAAATTCATGAAACATACAAAGAAAAGACAGCTCATAATCTACAATATTCAAGAAATACAAATAAAAGTTCACACTATAAGTCCAACAACCAAGAAACAAATACATCAAGCACATACAATAAACCAAAAATACATTCAATTACAAAAAAGTAGAAAAACATCAGACATTACAAAAAACAGAAAAATATACAGTTCACAACTATACCATACACAACACACAAGAGAGAAAAGCGCTGACGCGCGTTTCGGAAAGTACCAAAAACATTATATAAGTTCATTTGTCAGGGCACACATGTTATGCTTTGATCATTATTCCTGACCCAGGAGTGGTCATCAAAAAATTGTAGCGTAAAACAAAGTGAACATCAGGGCTGGAGAGACTGTCTGTGGGGGAAGAATATATAAGAAGATATCAAGTTGAAAACAGTATAAATCACGGTCCACCATTGAGTAAGACATTCACAAGTGAATGTCTTGCTCAATGGTTCTTGTGTGTTGTGTATGGTATAATTGTAAACTGTATATTTTTAAGTATTTTTTAATGTCTGATGTTTTTCTACTTTTTTGTAATTGAATGTATTTTTGGTTTATTGTATGTGCTTGATGTATTTGTTTCTTGGTTGTTGGACTTATAGTGTGAACTTTTATTTGTATTTCTTGAATATTGTAAATTATGGGCTGTCTTTTCGTTGTGTTTCATTAATTTATATGCGCTATTTTGACGAGGTTAGACCACTGTGATGCATTTGCTGTATTTCTATTGAATGAATTTATCTGTTTTGTCTAACATTTTTTAAAAAAAAGAAAATGATAAAATGTCGAACAATAAAAAATAAATAAAAAATTAGTTGAGCTGTTCTGTGGGTGGATTTTTTCAATTTTTTGAATTTTTGTCCTATTCTTATTCATAGTTGGGGACATCATTTTGATGTTATATAGTCTGTCTTTTTCCCTGGTGGGATGTTCCCTTAGAACTGGCTTTCTCAGGATCCCTCTTGTGTTTATTCAGTCATCTGCTCACCATTCACAGACATAAGGCAGCTGATGGTCTTTACACTGTGGAATGACTAATTAAGTGGCTATCTTTGCATTAAGTAAAAAAAACGTCTTGTGTAGTTGAAGGTTCAGGGTTTGAAATGTACTAAAATTTCAATAGCTTACCAATTGAACATCGAATACATTAAAACTTGTGATTCCAGATGAGGCTTTGCTTAAAGTAAGTTCCAAAGATGTGAATTCTATCTCGTGAGGTCGAAGCACACCAAGGACAGGTATCCAAACCTATTCTGCCTCACTGCGTAATTCTCCAAGGGGTGGAGAATTTTTTTTAGGGGAAACATACAAATTGCCACTGTTACATGGAAACCTAATAGACACATCTTATGTTGCAATGAAACAGAATTGATTTTACCAATGTAACACCAGTATTTACTTAGCTGGAGGGTTCTACATTTTCAGCTGACTCCTCGAGGAGCCCGCTGCAATGATAACACAACTGTCAATAGCTAGAATAAAGACAGGCTTTTAAGGCACAGGAACAACAGTTACACATTTATAATCCGATGTATTTGAAAGAGGATCCCTTTACCAGTTATCAGTTCGAAATATAAAGTGTTAATAAATAACGAACTGCAATTTGTCACCTGGAGGAAGCAAGCCATGGCAAAATATGTACACACCTACAGCTGTACAAAAAGAATGTGAATCTGAAAGGTTAACCAGGCTGGTGCAAGGACTGTTAATATCAGGCGACAGACTGACGTGGGCGGCAGTGTCACAGCCCTGCCGCTGGTTCAGAGGCCCCGAAAGACAATCCTGCTCTACTCCAATTTTCCTCATTCAGACATACCTCGCCTTGCGTTTTCGAACTCTGCGCTCATGCTCTGCCTCCTCGTAGTAATATTCATTATGACTGTTGTCTCGTCGCCTGGCTGCTGCTGCAATGACTGCTCGGGACTGGCCTGTCGAGTTATTGGTAGTGTTTTCTACAAAGGAAAAAAAGCAATTAGATTGAGGAACCGTCCATACTTACAGATTCTTCACACAACAGTATATGAGCATTGTTGCATTTGTCTCGTTCAATGTGAGAAATCCCATGCAGCAAACCTGTATTCACCTCTACGATTACAGTACATGGGGACCACTTTTGACACAGTCCGTGATATAAATCTGTACTGATAATCATTCATTCAACCTTTAAGCCTTGCCTCTTCGACTGCTAGTACCCGTCCCTTCTCCTACCCAGACCCCGCTCCATCCGACAGAGATCCCAAACCTCGGCCTAGTCAGTGACTCCACATTCCCCAACAGAACCCCTCTGCTTCTTGGTCCAATGATCCTCCCGTTCCACGCTGCTCTAATAGTTGGAGGTCCACTAAAGAACACAGTAAAAAACAGGAACTAACAAAGTGAAAATGCACAGCAATTCAGTTGTTCTTCGATTCTTTATCAGCGATTCTCTGGTTAGTTAAAGAAACCCCATGGGCAACTACTATTATTTAGAATAAGATCAGCTAACTACAGCTTAAAAGACTCAAACAGAAGAGAAGAAAATTCAAAAGTGGCAGTAGAATTTGCCAAACAAGAACACAGTCATTAAGTGTGGGGTTATCTACCGAGTTGCTGCTCACAGTAAAAATCTTCCCCGTCCTTTTCTTTATAAAAACTTGGAGATAGGTGTGCTAATCATAGAATAAAAAAACAGAGAAAATCTTAACTCAGAACACTACTGTTGGGGTGAGAACTGTGGCTTGGGGAAGGGCTCCAATGTATAAACAAACCATGCATCTGGTACTAAATGATTTCACATTTCCAGACCAGTGCTTCGCCATCACCATCGCCCAAAAGTTTGTCAGTGGCAGACAATGGGTCCCATTAGAGGGGAAACTAGAGCCAAATTTCGACAGGGCTACTAAGTATATACGGGTGGGGGCTAAATCTTCCATCAATAGGCTGAGTGGAGAAGAAGGGGTGAAAAAGCAAAGCCTTGTTAACACGTAAATTGTCTTTTAACCCATGCCGTGCTTATGACGGAACCACGCCGTCATGACCCACGGGGTGCGTGTGCTCACGACGGCGTAGTTTTGTCATGCCGCTGCCACTCCGCCCAAGCAGCATTAATTCCCCGCCTGTATGGGCAAATTAATGAGCGGGTGCGGCCATGACGGAACCACGCCGTCATGAGCACACGCCACCCCTGACGGCGTGGTTCCGTCATGAGCACCGCAGCGTCGCGCTCACCCCCTAGTCCCCCCGCACTGCGGCGAAATTCGCGCACACACACTGTTTTTGAGCTTATCACAGCCGCACCAGAGTTCTTCGCAGGTCTTTAACCCCTTCGGCGAAGGGGTTAAAGACCTGCGAAGAACTCAGGTGAAGCTGTGTTAAGCTCAAAAACAGTGTGTGTGTGTGCCACGGATGCTGTCTCAGCCCGGGCTGACACAGACGACGGGGGGGGGGGGGGGGGGGGACGGGGGGCTAGTCTGCCCTATGGGCGTTTCGCGCCTGGGTCCCACTGAGCTGCGGTGAAGTAGCCCGCACACGTCAGCACCACACTTCAGAAGGGTCTGCTTTGCCGCATTTCAGTATGAAGCCCGCGCCCTTCAGAAAATCCCCAGTTACTCTTAAAGAGCCGGAGAAGCAAGATCAGCTGCTGAAGAAAGGTTTTACACGGAAAACAAATGTTCTGAAGCCCAAGTGCAGGTGCCCTAAGGCCAATTGATAATAAGGACATAGTGCTACATCAAAAGGACTGAGGGAAAGAAGGGAATAGTCAACACGTGTTGACTGTTTCCTTCTTTTCCTACAGTTCTTTTGATGTAGCATTATTCCTCATTACTTTCCTACTTTTGGAGAACAGCAGGTAACTGGTATGGCGATCAGCTTGGTATGAGGACCAAGCTGATCGCCATACCAGTTACCTGCTGTTCTCCAAAAGTAGGAAAGTAATGAGGAATAATGCTACATCAAAAGAACTGTAGGAAAAGAAGGAAACAGTCAACACGTGTTGACTATTCCCTTCTTTCCCTCAGTCCTTTTGATGTAGCACTATGTCCTTATTATCAATTGGCCTTAGGGCACCTGCACTTGGGCTTCAGAACATTTGTTTTCCGTGTAAAACCTTTCTTCAGCAGCTGATCTTGCTTCTCCGGCTCTTAGCTGTCGATGCTCAATATGACGCAGTTTCCTGTCTGGCCGTACGATGGCGCTAAGCGCTCACAGGAAGGTGAGAGGAGTAAGCAGCCTTAGAGGTGGATGTGATTTTAGCAGTAACTGTGATCGCAGGCAGACTCGCATGTGTATTGTGCCCTGTGTCACATATACACACAACAAGCATCTTTATAATCCATTTTTAGGCGGAAAAGCACACAAAAGGTAAAGGATATCGAATTCAATCTTGCTCAGTAATTCAGAACACGCGCTACAGCTTAATTTTACCAACTGCGAAGCAACCGTTTTCTAAATAAGAAACGCATAAGGACATCGACCGTGTTTTTGTTTTTTTTTAAATCTTCCGTGAAGGTTGTACCTTACGTTGTATGCAATCTAATTATTACTATTATTAAAACTTAAAAATATGCATGGAACATTCACAAAATAGAGCAGGCTGCAAATTCCAAGGGAAGCACTTTGGGGCAGACGCACTGAGATAGGATTCGCAAAAAGTGGCCAAAATGTGTGCATCAAATTTTGGGAATCCAATGGTATTTTGCGAACCGATTTAGATGTAAATAGGTCTGATCATAAAAAACAGAATCGTCGTTGGTTACAATTCGACCTATCATGAATATTAATGAGGCAGATCGAAAATTGGAATCCACTACAATTCATTGCCATCACAGGGGTTGGGGGACAATATGTCAGTGTCTGCTTTAAAAAAAAAGAAATTGGAATGCATTTAAAAATAAAAATAGAAAGTTCATTAAAAAAAAATCTTTTTTTTTCTCCATTTTTTAAGGAGAAAGTAGTGGTCTCATGCACCACTGCCTACTCCCAATAATGTTTTTGTCAACTTCCACAAAGGGGAAGGAGACCCCTTCCAGTTTACAAAAGGGTTCCTACTACCTTTGTTTAGTCTGCAAAACATTAATACATCCCAAGTAAGAATGGTTAAGAAAGGCAAAGCATTGGGAAGAACTTATTTTGCACCTCAAATATTGTTTATGTCTATTTTTCATCCGCTTCTGGCATTGTAGTGTGGCAATAAATCACCAGAAGAATATCACAACCACTTACTGAGAATGTGGCAGGACGTGGGAGAAGGGACAACTGTGGTATTTTCTTCCTTTATGAAGGGTGGCCAAAGTATGTAGTATACCAGAGTAGTTCATGTCAAGGAGAGGCACTTTCCATCTAATGCCGTTAATGCGTGCTATTATGAAGAGGTGTTCGTATTATCCGTTTATATGGTAATCAATCCACACACTCACTAGGAGTTAATTACTACTCCACTAACTCTGAAAATCAGAGCAAAGCTACAAAAATAAGAATAAAAAAAATTATACGGTTGGGGAGAACTTGCGTTCGTCTAAAATGATTAAATATATGTGCCATAATGTTTTCCCATCCGACACCATAAATTAAATTTTTTTTAATTTTTTTTTTTTTTAAGTCAGCTATACCCATTCCTTTGAATATTGCCTAGTGGGTAAAACCACTACAGCAGTCAGAGCATTGTGAGCATAAATGTTGCACATGACTATAACAGTACATAATATTGGTAGGTTACATACGTGAATATAGATTAATCATGAATGGTGAGAAAGAGACTAGAGAATGGGTACTATGTTTCAAACACTGCCTATTTATAGCGTATGAATGCCATTTGGATTTCTTAGGGATGTGTCATTGTTTATTGGGTCTATATTTTTATTCCCCCCTTTTAGTCTCTATTTTTGTGCTCTACTGTGACTTTCCAAGTGAAGCGCGGGGGTAGTGTTCCTTAACAATTTCCGATAGATTATTTTTATCGGACCTTTTTAATGATATGCTGTTTTGTAATGTTTCATATAGCTTGTATTTCATGAATATCTTTTATTTATTGTACTCTTTTAGGTCTATTATTGTTGAATAAAGCAAGCGACTGATTAGTAAACAGGGAGAGACGGGGGCTGTTTATTTCAATGTTCGTCTATGGGGAGCCACAAAAGACCCACTGCCTTCACCACACAACGGCATCTACAATAGTCGTGCCTTGGTATTAAGCGAAGCAACAAACTGTAGACGAAGGGAGACTGGTGCTAGATACAAGATTCCATCTGATCTAGCTGGCCACCACTGAAAAGCAGAGACTGCATTCATGGATGCCAGAGGTGGTTCAAGGACACTAAACAGCTAAAAATGGATGGGGGAAAAAAACGACTACTTCAAAAACCACCTACCGAATTCAAAGGGCAATACCGGTTTTCAAGCAGCCTTTTGTAAAGGAGAGAGCGGTCTAGTCGCTTAGCTTGTGTGGTGGACATACTGCATCAAATAGTGCTTACCATAGACAGTCGCGGCAATGAGCTCCCTGAGCTGGGAGATTTCAGCCAAGGCGACCTTTACTGGCTGACGTTAACAAATGACTCCCTCTTCGCTAGGCCCATGAAGCACACTTGGAGCTCATGCACTCATCATGGGTCAGATTTCTTCATGTAATATGTCACTGTCAGAAAACATGAAGCTTGGCCACATTCATCAGGCACAGCCTGTCACAACACTTGGAAGCGATTGTGCGATCCGGTCGTTTCAATTGTGCGGTGGAGCTTGCTCTTGCAAGAAGAGTCCACCCTTCGCATGGTATTCAAGTTACTCCGCAGCGCGTGAGTAAATCGGGTAAAAGGAAACAGACTGCTACGGAGCAACGAGACTGAACCCAAGAAGGTCACTGAGCAGCCACACAAACTATACAAAGTACCCTACCGCAGAGAGGAAGGCTGACTTCAAGAGACAGTGTGCACCAATGGTGCGGTCAATCACCACCAGAGCCAGCCAGAAGGGGCAGGGTAACACTGCAAAGACAGCACCCCGGAGGATCCTGCTCCAGGTGTTTGAGGCGTCACTAAACAAATGCCCCAGAGAATTCTGATCTGCCGCTGTGCAGTGCTCTTATCCTATTCTAACTTCTTTGCAAACTAGCCATAAAAACGTAGTATGGCAGGAATTCCATATGTGGCAAATTGATTTTATTTATATCTTGGCAAAGGAAGGAAGCTTTCTAATTTACAAAAAGTATTCCTGCTGGTGGTAAGTCAGAAATAAATCTAATCGTTTTGCCTAGCTCACCACCTCTACCCATTTTTAGCCAATCTTGAAAACGGCTGGTTTCAGGGCTATTTTGTGGCGCGATATCCATTCTTAGGCATGGAGTTTAAATTGGCATTTTCCTATGCCGCCTTATTCGTCATATTATTTTTCTCTTAATCATAGTGCTATGTGATCAGGTAGATCAAGACAAGTGCCTAGAGTTTCAATGCCCTGCTCGGTGGCATCTGAAAACTGATGTGGTCACAAAGAAAAGTTAGTACAACCACATTTCACCCACCTTGTGAGAACTTTATTGATGTCCCTTCCAGCATCACCCTTATCTTTTACATCATATTTATGTTCAATAAGGATGAGAAATAAAAGGATGCAAAAATAAGGTTTCCCAAACTCTGCACCCAGAATCAGGAAAAACACGTCAGCATGCTGGCATCATGAATTTAATTGCCTTTTTTAACAGCCATAACTGAACATAGCTGCAATGTTTGAATTGTTAAATAGGTTTAGAGCTGCCAGTTTTATATAATGATTATAAAACAAACAGGTTTTCATTCGGCAGCAACTGTTTTTACGTTAGGGGAGTGAGGGGGCAGTGGAAGCGGGTGAGGAATGGCTTTAAAAGTTTTGAAGACAACTGGGAATCTACCCCCAGGTAGCAAAAGAAAGAAATCCTGTATGCCCTCAACTATTATTAAGCTTCAATTTTTCTCATCAATTTGTGCTGCATTCCAATAATCTCTAGCTTAGTTTTTGATTTAGAATACTGACACGCTGACAAATCAAAGGGTATAGAAAGCTTTAAAAAAAGCCAACTTCTCAAACGATTCAGAAAATCCATAAATAGATGTATGAAGCGCTCAGTTTTTTATTTAGAATACTGGCATGCTAGAGCCAGTCCAGCTACAAAAAAAGAGTACAGAAAGCTTAAAGACAGGCCAACTTCAAAAAGGATTCACACGTAATCCATGAATGAGCGTATAAACCACGCCCACTGCACCAGCAACAACCACCTATACATTTTCCCTGAGCCTAATGCTACTAGTACGATTGCCCTCCCGGACCATTCTGAAAAGCGTACATTTTTGTTGCAGTAAGAAATTTGAGAAACTACAGCGTTTATTTAAAGCAATATGCTTACGAAGATACATAAAAACCATCAACCAAATGTGCTTTTTAAACTTCTTTCAGTAATTGATTAGCGCTGCCCTTGGTCTTCTAAAGATAGTTTTTAAAGGACATTCTCATTTCCAAACAAGCCATCTGTACTTCAAAAAGTTGCTCTTAATAATTGAATTACTGGTTAACTTAAATGACAGAAACGCTAAGTGTACTTTAATTGTAAAGTGACCCTGTACACAATCCACTGCCTTGATGCCACAGATTTTGACTGTCCATATAGATATTCCTGTTACAATAGCAAGAGGGTAAAAGTACTGCAGGATACCAAAATCTGGGGAACAATGCCTTCAGATCCCAACAGAACAAGGGAATCACCATTTGTTTGGCAGTAAAGTGCAAAGGTGGTCTTAAGACATAAAACCGTTTAAAACAAAACAAATTAAGATCAGAGATAAGAACGCCCAGAGTGGCCAGATATTCTGGTTTGCAGATGAGCTAAAAAGAAACACCAAAGTCAAAAGGGAAAGAGTGGTTTCTAGATAAACTCTTATTATATTTTCTAGTTAGCAAAACAAAAATAACCTGAACAAAAATAAAGTTCTAAACAGAAGGCCACAAGGTCAGCTTTTCTAGTGAACATTTGGTAACCAGATGAGTTGGCCACACAGATTTCTGGACCATGTAACAGTGGGTGGCCTGCTAACAGCAGCAGGGTTCACCAAAACCTCTTGGAGAGGAACGGGATCCCGAAAAAGGTGCAAAGCAAAAAACTGAATTCATCAGGGTGAGTGAACAAGAAAATAATTTGAAACATCAGGAAAGACTTACTACAGTTCCTGGACCGGATGTCTTGCTGACTCTTAAAATCAGGATAAAGCCCCAGGTTGTATTACATTAAAGGAAATGACATGGTTCGATCTGTTAAAGGGCACGACAGATTATGTACTGGGGCCAAATTCCATGCAAGGTGAGCACAATACGTGCAGTCAATGTACCACCCAAAAGAACAGACAGTCCCCATGTAAGGCAACAAATGAGTTTTTCGTTAACTGCATTTGTTGATTAAAATTTGAATATAGCTTTACACCTGATACTAACAATGACGCTATATAAATATGGGACAGAAACCATGCAACCAAATTTAAAGCCTTAACTATCCTTGATGCAGCTAGCAGTTTTCCTGGATTCTGAAGAAAAAAAAATAATGTTCCTAGTTTCATGAGAACATAACGTGAACCCGAGGAGAAAACGTCCTCCATTGGTCAGATCTCAATACCATACTCCCTCCATTTGTCAGGTCATCACAAAGACTCAAGATTTATTCCTGGCGTGATGCTCTGGGAGCAGCAGGTACTTTCGCCAGGTCGACTCACAGATAGGAAACGTTTGTGTTTTACAATATCTTAACAATTGCATTACTCAATATAATCTAAACACAGAAGTACTTTTTGGGATATTTTCTCAGCACAACAGCAATCAATTAGGTAATCACTTCCAGTTCTTGTGTGGAGGAGGACCCAATGGGATAAAATAGTTTGCCAATTTCACAAAGTTGCTGACGTTTAGAAAAACAGCATGTACAAATTTAGCAAAATTAGGTTTTACAAGTTAAAAAAACCTCAGAAAATGTATTCGAATTTTCAAGGAAAAAGGGTATTTTCTGGAAAAACCTCCCACAAATCTTTTTGCTGGCAGCAGTTTTACTTTCAAGTGAAGTAGACTGCCTGCTCGACAATCTGCTTAGTCTAATAGTGACATGTCCTTTTCTCTTCATTACATTGTGTCCCCTATACACTAATGCTATCAAACACCGCAAACCAATATCAAATTACAATTGGGTAGGGTGTTAAAAAAAAAAGTTTTGCAGACGGGTTAGAATAAGGAGTGGCAAACAGAAAATTGATACATTGTTCGCAAAAATAAAAACCAAAAGCCATTAACCATGTGAATTCACTCTGCCCATCTACTTTGAGAAAGAACCACAGATTTTAAAGGATGGAAAAAGGTGTTTGACAACCTTTTTTTAACTATATTCCCCGACTTTAAAGGCATGTGAGAGTACAACACCAATATCAAAAATACTTCCAAAGAACAGAGTACTGGGGGGAAATTAATTTGGAAGAATGATAACGTACGATTACTAAGATCAGAATGCACACATCCGTCTCATGGGGTGTGCACTGGACTACGCATGTTATTAAGCGAGTCCGTGAAATGATCACTCCCACATTTAATTCACGCATTTGATAAGTTTGTATATATTATTAGCATTTGAAAGTAACACAAAAAATAATTTGACATTTCACACCGTTTCACTAAGCAAGACGGGACTGAAACAATGAGGGAGAGTCCCAGGTGGATAGACAAAAGGTGGAGGACAAGTACAAATCCCACCTCCCACAACGCCCAACAAAGAAGCGGCATCTCACCCTCTCCGAGGGAATACACCTTGAAGCCAGACATTTTCTTGGACAGGATAGACTTGGGCAGGTTCAGGAGGGCAGGGTTGTAGACGGGGAAGTCATGGTAGTAATTCTCCAGGATCCATACCGCCACTCGCTGGATACTGTGTGAGGGAAACAGAGGGAAGGATGGAGGGGAAAACAAGGGTTAGGGGTACAATATCAACTGCAAACAAAGGAATGAAGGCTGCTGAGACACAAGGAACAAGCACATAAAGGGCAAACGTGGCACAGCACAGAGGGATATAATCAGATTTCCACAAATGCAATTTATGAAAGGATAAGCATCACTCAAAATCTCATAGCATCCTTCCAAAAATTTACATCCAGAAAATTAGCAGGTGGGAAACAGTGGTGTTCTTGCTTTTGTAGGAACAAAGGGAGGAAGGTGGGAATAGCTGAAAAGCAAGAAGCAAAACACAGGCATGTAACATAGCGCAGGATGCAGGTTGATATTTCACACACTGCAAGATGGCTGTCGAGGTGTCACCTGCATCAGTCTTGTTCCTGAGAAAAGGAAGACAGGACACAGAACCATCTAATAAATGTCTGTACATACAGATGGGTGCAGTAGTAGGCTTTAAATTACTGCTCGCCCACGCAGGAAAATCATTTTAAAGAAAACATGGAAATAACCTAATGTCATATGGGTAGCTTAATTCAAATGAGGACTGAAAAAAACATGGAGAGAATGGTCATAGAAGTGCCCTGAAGTAAGTAAAAGACATGACAGGTTCTCAACTTATCGAATTCGAGGTTCTATGGTTTCTTAACAGGTGATTTTGAATGGAGCATGAGGTTTTGGAGTTTCTGGAATTGAACAATAGCTCAACACGAGGGAAGGAACTATTCTAAAATATTGGCTTATTATTCTAAGACCACTGTCCCACTCTTTTTTTTTTTTTTACAGAGTTTTATATAGCGCGAACTAGACCCGAACTGAATCGGGTATCAGAGCGCTTTACATAGCACCAGTTACGTTACATGAGGACACGCATTCATTTTAGGCACGGGGAGATTAAGTTATTTGCCCAGAATCACAGGAGGTTTTTTGGCGTCCTTACCGAGACTCGAACCCAGATCCCCAGGTCCGAGGTCGAGCGCCCTAGCCGTTAGGCCAGCTCCTCTCCCCATCCCTCTTCTGGGAACTAAAATTGTAACTTTGTATTATATTCTGCAACCATAAACTTTTATTAGAACATTGGGAGCTCCACTGAAGACAATGAAGTGTTTCCGGACTAATAATGGCTGGTATAATCCCTCTGCTCCAACATTCCCACATTTGCCTTTCTTTTTCTTCCTTTTTAATTTAGAACAATTTACCCATAGTGGGTGAAATATTCCAACAGCCTTATAGACCTTCTGCGGAGAGTCATATCGGCTAATAGAAATCTACCTCATTACAGACCCTCAATAATCAATATAGCCCTTGGCAGAAGGTGGCTATAAGGATATATTAGAATGATGGAAAGTCCCACTGAACACAACGGAGCACTTAAAGGCCAATAATGGCCGGTACTGACCTTCTACATCAGCATTCCAATGTTTATATTGGTAATGTTAGCCTTCGTCAGTAGGATATACTGCTACACTACATTATCTTTGTAGTTGTCAATTAGACTCAAGGGTCCCCTCTTTGGAGGTTAGTACTTTTTCCTAATCAGCACCCTACAAGACATCTGCCTACAGCACCGGATTGATCCATGGGTTGGATCATCACTGAGGTCGATACACCTCTCTAAACAAAGAGAAGAGATGGGAGCCTGGGATCCCACTCAGAGCAAAGTTTACCAAAAGCTTTGCAATACCGCAGTAACGTTTTAATTCATTCATTTTCCATCAGAGCTCTTGAAAGAGAACAAATCCCATCTGCACATTTCTGACTCAAATGCCTTTCGAAGGAGGTAACAAACAATCTTCCTGCATCTGACTTTCTTTGTACCTCCCATAGGCTGGAGGGCAGCGGGCTCATGTGCATCCTATGGAATGCTTATCTCTTTTCCTGCAACCTACGTAAACTTAAGAATTCCCAATCCAGAAGCACATTGTCAGGAACAGCAGCATTTTGAAAGTTTGCACCACAGAGTCTGCCAACTTAAAAAATAGATGGTGGAGCAAACTGAGCCAGTTCGCTTGACAGGCAAATATAAATTACTTGATTAGATATTTTTCGCAATATGAAAAATGTATTTCTCCAAAGCTGATTAGGTGGTGTCAGGCAGAAGAAGGTGACTTGTTAACCTGAATATTATTTGATAGTAAATCTTGGGACTCAACCCAATATGTCAATTTAAATATGTCTGCGAGGGAATGACTGTTTAAGGTAAGGTTACCAGATTTCTTCTACATTGGGTGGCGAACAGTGGCACAGAGTCAGTGAAGTTTCTCAATAATGTGGAGTTCGGGCCCAAATAATACTGCAGTTGAATAAGAACATGTCTGAGACCTAGAACCCTGGTGGGGTTTAAAATGGCAATATGTAAGGCAAATAAAATGCAATTATTTTCATTTCACTGAATTTAAACAGAGGCCTCAGTTGATGCCAATATTTGAGTCAGTGTAAAAATCATCCCAATCTTAAATGCAAGGATAGTATTCATGAGATCAAAGGACATTTGTTGAAACATACCCTGAGATGGAGACTGGCTACACCACTGGAGCTCATGTCAGCTCGGAAGGAGATTGGCTTAGAGCGACAACCTGGCGGCCATGTTTTAGGTGGCTATGTGACCTCTAGCGAGCACAACCAAGTGCATCACTAGTCTACCATGGAGGACAATATCAAAACAAAGGTCAATTTTTACAAATCCAGAGAAGAAGGTTGCTCTCAGACTGCAAACCTGCCATGATAACCATCTTATACTATACAGCCAGCACATTAGGACGACAAACCGTCCATGTACCCAGGATAGCTAGACTGGGCTTGGCACTCTTATTTGTTGCTAAAAAGGTTTATGCAGGAGAATCTCAGTCTTTTGAGAGAAACTCCGCTATAAAAATTTGGTCCTGTTCTAGTACAATGTTTTTACTACTCCACAGCCTGTGTGGATTTTTAAACGTGCACTATATCTTCTCTAAAGCATAATAATAACTTTACTATGATTAATTATTTCAAGGAACTAGACAGTCTCTCTTTAGGTCAACGTACAATTGTTTTTCTGCTTATTGAATGCTGGTTTGATTATATGCATATTTTTATGTTTGGAAACTAATATGAACTAATAATTATACTTTTTTTTAAGTTAACCGTGTTAAAGCAAGTTGGGTGAAAAGCCTTGAAATTGAAAATGTGAAAATGTGCTTTCAGGGTCCGCACATATACAGCACACTACTGCAAAACGAACTGCCCTTTAGCACTTCCTGCACTGAGCCAAGGATAGGTAGGGTCCATGTGAGGAGAAAGGGTGAAAATATTTTTTTCCAGAGCATGTATTTGCCTCAGAGCACAAGCGATGGGGTGCGCAGGTGAGCAATGAGATGCCATGGCTGCAAGTCCCCATTTCTTACTTCGTCTTTGTTTTGGGATGTGGGTGGTTGGTACATCTCCATATTGCACTTAACTTTCAATCAGGAACACAATGGCAGGTGAGTATATACCACAAGTGTGTTTCTTCCAAACTTTTATCCCCAATTGATTTAGCTTTTTTAAAATACTGAAACTATTCTGCCACAATGGAAACAGCGAGCCAAGCATGTCATATCGAACAGATCTCTACTGGTAAAAAAGACTAGGTAGCGGAAGGTCACCAAGCAGTGCACATTCAGAAGTGCATTAGCTAAACTGTTTCCCTTGTTCTAAAAGATGCACAATCCATTTTTATGCAGCAAGGAGAAGCGGGAATCTGCTCTGCTGTACAAGACAGATGAATAGGTTCTCCAAGCAGAAGACATGGTGTATCGATCAACGCCCTTCAAAGCAACAGCGAGTGATTAGTCAAGGGTCCCTGAATGAACAAGCGCAGTGCATTAAGGATGCATCGGAGTGGACATAGATGGCAATCGTCTAACACAAGTCCCCCATGCCCCTGATTTACCTGAGGTGTCCGATGTTGTAGAATCTGCTGGCTCCATCTGTTGATCGAACCACCTTGATGGTGAACTGGGGCTGCAGCTGCCGGAGCTCCAGGAGCACTACAGCCAGGTAGTGCACAAACAGTAGCGCATCCACCAGGGACACTGCGTACTGCACAATTCCTTGGTAGTTCCGGTCCTTCGAGTCCAGGATGCGCACACCATAGAACAGCCAGTAGGAAATGACCAGGAGGAAGACCAGCACCATCAGCAGGGCCCTGAAGACAAACACCCGGGGGAAAAAGGCCTTGGGGCGGCGAAAGAAGAGCGCCCAGCTGCCGAAAAGCAGGATGAGGAGCTTGAAGGCCACCGAGATGAAGAGGCCTTCGCAGGCCGTGCCGCAGGGCTCTAGCTGATCACGCCACAGTATTTGAGGCAACAGCATGAAGGCGATCGGTGAAAGGAAGGACAGCAATGCCAGCGCCCCACCCAGGGCGACGCCCAGGTGCCGGGAGCAGTCCAAGTGAGCACTGTCCTCCATGTCCTTAGTGATGCGTGTAATGTCATCGTGAGAAATACTATGCTCCGAGGTACCAGTCACAACTGTTGTGGTTTCGCCCCAGTTATCATCCTGTTCAGACAAACAGAAGATATCAATGAATTGTCTTTTTCAAATCACAGTTGAACATCTGACATTTCACAACCAACAAACGAGAAGCACTGATTCCATATCCCTGAAGGACAACCAAAAATACTTACATCTGGCCCTGCACATACAGGTCCTGAAAAATGACTCTCTCAAGACAGTAGAAGATTGCTGTACTGAATCTGAATTTAGTGTGCCCAGTCAGACTTTTTCAATAGTTGCACTGCAATCTCACTTTGCCCTTATGAAGCAGCTGCCAACACTTTCTTTTGAAAATATCCTTTTTAATATATGTTACAATACATGAAAAATACTGCAACTCAAACAGTTTCTCGTGTACTTGACGGATTCATACCCCATATGTACAGTCACTAAACAATTGTATCTGAAACAGTTGTTCTGCCCAGACAGGACCACTGTTTTTTTAGGTCGAGCCTGGGCAGTGCATGCGCTGCTCTGCGAAGCATGCTGTATTCAGAGTATAGCCTTGAAGCCTCACCCACACTCCTTTCCTATTTGTCATTGGCTTGTGTCAATGTCCTTCGTAAATGCTGGCTTCTGATCCGTCAATAGGCTTGTTAGCCCCTCCTTAGTACCACATAGTCTTCATCTGAAACCTACCATGAGGACTAGCCCTTTTACTTCTATTGTTACATGGCATGTTTTATTTTGTCTGTAAGCACTATTTTCTTTAATGAGTTGCTCCTTCCGTAGGCACGCAATGCTTTCCTGCAACATTCATCATGCCATGCGCGCTTTTACTTTCCAAGCAGCCTGGAACAATGGCAGCCACTTCTTTGAAGTGAAATAGGTCACGCATTTACAAGAGATTGAGGTATTGCCATTGTAAATGAAAACAGATTATTAAAAGGCATTGTCATTTATAATACCAAGACTTCACACTCTCGCAAATGTGAGACCTAATGGATTGCAAATGCTTGTTGTACTATATTTTACCTAGGTCCTGAGGTTAACAGAGTTACCCTATTGATGTTTAAAAAGGTGGGTTTAGTAGGTACGGACTTAAGTGTATGGCACAATGTTAGTCAAGATTTGTCATACATAAAACCCCATATTTATCATACTCCACTCCCCCATCGCTATAAAGTACAGTTTTTGTCTACTGTCTTCCCTAAATAAAAACACTATATAGCTACAAATATAATCCAACGGTTTATACCTATTACAATTCAAGAGACATTTTACAAAGGTCCCCTCCATACGTTTATAGTGCTTTCCCCCACTACAATAAATATTTCTGTAACTAATGACCAATCAAGGCCTTGATCACCATAAGACCGGTCATCTTGGTGGTCGAAAAAGATATTTTTTGTTGATGTGACCTCAAACAGAGAACCACTATTATAAATACCCCTCAAATTAGCTTGTAGGTCTGCAAAATAGCTCTCCCACTTTATCCAATAAACATCTACCAACCCCAATGAGGGTTTTAAATCATACTTTTAAGAAAAAAACAACACTAAGTTACTTACCTGTAACAAGGACTGTAAAGCCAACAGACAAACATGGTTACGTTATTCTACAATCTTGTGGTTGAATCCACTTCGGTCTTTTGAAAATTCAAAAGCAACCTCTGAGGGTCACCAGAGGCGGTGTCTCCTTGCACCCAAAAGAATATCTTCCTATTTCCCTCCTCTTGGTCTATCCTTCAGCGCTAACTAGCATAGGTGGAAGCGGGAGTTAGATAATTACAATAAATTATAACAACTGGAACTGAGATGTCCTCATGACATGGAGCAATTTTGTAACCCTAGTCACCTACAGCTTCTAGTATAAAAGAGAGAAGTTCAAAGAAAAACCTAATTGTACAGGGCACGCCCGGAAGGGTGTGACTTGACCCTCCTATACAAAGAGCAGAAAAGTTGTAGTTAGAAAAATGTGAGTTATTCTGTCATGTAGTCAAGGTCAAACATCTGTAGACCAAGTGCTGAATCCTTGAGAAACAACAATTAGCCAAGCCTTGGAAATAAATGACAGCACCACATACAGTAACTAGGGCTAAAGAATTGTTAAAATGGGCTGCGGTGAAGCGCACGGCCGAAGCCACATAACGCAAGCGGGCAAAGCGACATGTAAGAATATCGACTTGGGATGAGGCATTGATCGCATTAGACCATACGAATGACAGGGCTCCCTGAAAAAACAACATCACACTGTAAGCCTTGGTACACCCTCTCCCTACCTTGGCATTGCCACAATTGTTTCCGTCTGCACACACACAACTCCGCAATGCAGCATACTAAAACACGATACCCACAAATCGTAGGGGCACATCTGCTTATCACTCGAATGGCTGGGATTTATGATTACAAAATAGTGAAGGGGACGCCCAGCACTGGTCGGAGTTGAAGAACAGCTTATTTGTAAGGTGATCACCACCACCTCCGAGACCATCAATGAAACAACTGAGGCAATCTGAGGCTTAGGATGGCTCTGTATGTTTTGTGAAACTGTGCTACAGGATATGACTGACAATATTCTTTTGTCGAATCAATGCAACCAGAACTGTTGTCAAATAAATAAAATTGTAAGAAAAGTAGTTTGAAAGAGGAGAATCACCTGCATACACACACTAGGACCTTGGGCGAGTCTTAAATAGTGGCTCTCTCGCAGACTACACTGGCGGTCTCACACATTGAGAGAAAAGAGATCCCATTTCACAGCATAAACCTTTCCAGCGTTTTGTACAGTGCCAACATGCCCAGCTTTGAAAAAAATCGAGCGATCTGCTAATTGCAGCTTTCCTTTGCTCCAAACATGATGGCAAAATTGTTAAAGGCATTTTAACTGCGCTTACAAATGCATGCCTGTTTTTGCTTTTAAACAGAGATCTCTCTAGTAACTTTGGCACAGATATTCGGAATTTGCTTTTGTGATTCAATTTTTCCAGGGAAACAATTTTGCTGGGGCTTTTGGCTCTTTGCATGCAGTTATTTTGTCTCTGCACTGTGCAAACGTTCTGCTCCAGTCAATGTGTTACACACAGCTGAATATGTCTACATGCATTTACTTCCCCATACATTCTGCATGGCCTACGCTTACTTCTCCAACTAATTCATAACACTGAAATGAGCTTTACTTTGTCTACCTTACTTTGTCCTACCACCGCTTCAGCCAGAATTCACAACCTTGAATTTTACCATAATGTTAACAGTATGCCTATTCTTATTTTTTTTTTGTTATTACATCGTAACTATCCTTTCGTCTCACAGAGTTGGGAAAATGTTAGTAGTAAATCCCTTGAGTTGACCCCTGGGTTGGGCGTAGAGGAAGCAACTCAGCGCCGTGAGGTGCACAGCGTCGCTAGTAACAAGGTTTTCTGTGCACAACTGGTTGTTTCGATCCCTCATTAAAGATGAGGAGGTCCAGACGATGGTTCCATGGATGCCAAACACCATCTTGAGCATGCTCATCATCAGCGCACTACTGAAGGACAGGAGACGGGCCCCTCATGTGGTGTTCCAGAAGATAGGCTCCAGAAATCTAAGCAGTGCTCTCACTGAATACGAGTGAGTGTGGTGTGTTGTTTGTTTTTGTCCTGAGGCGGAAGCCGGGACCTGTTTAATACTTTGCCGCTTGATTGGAAAGCTTACATTTGTTTTTAAACGCGCACTGAAAGATCGAATACTTTTAGGAAACTGCAAATTTTAAAACTTTTATTGCAATTGCTACTTACAATTGAGATCGCCGCTAAATTAGAGCGGATCCTGCCCCCCCCTCAAGAACTCGATTGAGCCTCCGGCTCACCTACCGCATTAGCATTTCCGGGCCCGCCATCTTGGGTGAGGAACACGAGCACACAGACCAGTGCTTGGCCCCTCCCACCCTCACGCCCTCGCCACTACATAATGGTGCCCTTTCCCAGGAGGCGCAGCGGACGGGCGCAGCGGTGGCACCGGCGGGGCGCTGAAGGCGCGCCAAAGGCAAGCCCGTCTGCGCCCGTCCGCGACCGGCCGGGACCAGGGGCCACGACCGCTGGTCAAAATAATTCCATCCACTACTCCTCCAGCACCTTACATCAATTCCGAGGCCGCCCCAATGACCACTGCCTCGCATCCTGGGATCCTACCACAAAACTCTTCAACTGCCAACACTGTACGTATCAAAGTTGCCCAACAAAACTCCCCCCCCTCATATCATATGTTCCTGGTGAACTGCAGGTCTCTGCCTAAACATGCTGCGGAGATGTCTCTGCTGATCTCTGACAAGTAACCGATGCCATATTTCTCACGGAGACATGGCTACAAACAGACTCTGAACCCGATGTCATTCAAGCACTCCCTGCAGGATATCAAATACTTCGGGCTGATCGTCCGTCAGGAAAAGGCGGCGGCATAGCTGTCATTTACAAGGATTGTTACACCTGCCGCACCTCTCCCACTAACCTATCCAGCTGCGAACACCTCACATTTTCGCTGGACTTCTCCCCCACATGTACCTTCTCAGGGACTCTCATTTATCGGCCACCCGGCACCCCGACCAACTTTATAAACCACCTCGCACCGGCGGTAGCTAGTGGAGTTTGCACCTCATCAAACTACACCTTATTAGGCGACCTTAATGTTCACCTGGATGACCCCCAGGACTCGGCAGCCGCCGAACTTCGCAATAATCTGGAGGCACGAGAACTCTCCCAGCGAGTACTGCAATCCACCCACTATAAAGGCCACCTACTGGACCCAATCTTTAGTAACTGTATCCATCTCACAGTTAGTCCACCCATCCCCCTCCCATGGACGGATCACTTTCTGATCCCATTCACCCCCCCCTCCCCGCTCCCAGGAGAGACCGCAAATGGTCACAACTTAATCCCAACCTGTGGGCAACCACATCGGAAACCTCTGTCCCAGAAAACAACCCGACCCGATTGTCAGTAATGACAACTTCAATAAATGGATCACCACTTCCCTAGATTCCATTATCCCATTCAAAGACATCAAACTCAAACAGAGACCAAAAAATGCACCGTGATACTCACAGGACCTGAAAGGGAGGAGCAGCAGAATTTTTCGGATGAGTCTTATAATGCCCATGCCCATGCAAAAATGCAAAAAATTAGAACGGAAATGGCGCACTGATTACTCACAAACCAGCAAAGATGAATATCGGGCAGCCATAAAACTCTATAAAAACGACATTAAAAAAAAACCTCAAGCAATCTTTTATGAAAATAAAATAAATGAAGCAGCATCTAAACCCAGGGAGATATTTCATATCGCGAAAAGCCTGCTCAAACTTCCCGACAAGTCACCAGACCCTCTAAATGCTCAAACTCGCTGTAATGAACAGGCCGACTACTTTTACAACAAAATAGCTACGATCTACTCCTCCTTTACCCTACCCCCTCACCCCCAAATAGAGCAGAAGGATACCAGACCATCCCCTCCTACCACCCTGGAAACCTTCCCACCACTGGAGCCTACCAGCCTGGAAACCATAATACTTCAGGTAAAGTCTGGATCTCCCAGTGACCCAGCCCCAGCTCAGCTTCTCAGAACAATCACCCCCACCATCCTACCTACCATCCTATATCTGATTAACAACTCTCTATCTTCTGGCCTTGTTCCCCCGCAGTGGAAACAGGCAACAGTCAGGGCTCTCCTGAAAAAAGGCAACCTAGATCAGATGAACCCAGGAAATTATCGCCCAATCTCCTTGCTGCCATGGATAACCACAATTGCAGAAAAACACGTTAATCAATCTCTCACAGAATTCCTGGAAGTAAATAACTTACTGGACACATCACAGACTGGGTTCCGTCCCATGCACGGAACACAAAGCGCGCTATTGGCGGTAATGGAAGGAGCTAGAACGATTGTGGATCAGGGCGGCACTGCGGCCATTATCTTATTGGACCTCAGTGCCGCCTTCGACACAGTGAATCATGGTATTTTGCTACACAGAATCTCAGAGCTAGGAATAACTTCCACAGCAGCGGCCTGGCTACAATCATTCCTATCAGAGAGCTCATTCTGAGTCTGTGAGGGCAATATCACCTCGCCCAGTAAACCACTCAGTTGTGGGGTCCCCCAGGGCTCGTCCCTAAGCCCCACACTGTTTAACATATACATGCGCCCCCTCGCTGAAATAGTCCGCCGTTTCGGCGTTCAAGTCGTGTCCTACGCGGATGACACGCAACTGGTGGTAACCCTGAATCATCCCTCCTCTCATCCTAGTGATCTAAGAGGTTGTAGGGATGCAGTATGTACCTGGATGAGCCAGTCCTACCTGAAACTGAACGGCGACAAAACAGAGCTAATGGTACTGGGTAATTCCCCACAGAATTCCATCAACTCTCTGTGGCCACCAGCACTAGGCCCGACACCTCCAGCCAAGAACACCATCAAGAGCCTAGGAATTTGGTTAGACAACGCACTAACTTTCAGCTACCAGGCAACCAAATTATCTGCCACCTGCATGGGCATTATAAGACTCATCCGAAAAATTCTGCCGCTCCTCCCTTTCAAGGCCAGACAGATCATGGTCCAGGGCCTGATCCTCTCCCGGCTGGACTCCGGGAATGCTCTTTATCTAGGAGCCCCCGAATCAACCCTGAAAAAACTCCAGGTGATCCAAAATTGCGCTGCCTGTACCCTCCTGCGCATTCCCCGCCGCCAATCTGTGAAATCCGAACTAAAAGTCCTTCACTGGCTCCCAGTAAGGGATAGAATAAATTTTAAAAGCATGTGTATCGCCCACCGTGCCTACTGGAGGAAAGGAGCAATCCTGAATCACACCCTGATCACCCCTTACCACCCCAACAGACAGCTGAGGTCGACCCATACCTTTCAAGTCATCAACCCCAGGTTCAAAAGAGAAAGGAGTGGAGGAAGAATGTTCTCAACAAACGTGGCAAGGCTCTGGAACTCCCTCCCAATCTCTATCCGCTCAGAACCTAACATTCTGCTCTTCCGGAAGAAATTAAAAACCTTTTTCTTCAGCAGATAATCTGACCCTGCCTCACGCACCTGTATTTTGCTAAGCGCTAGGACGCCTGCGGGTAGCTATCGCGCTATATAAAAACTATATCAAATCAAATATCAAAATCAAATCAGTCAAACATTTGGCTTCGGCAACAAGTTTCGAGAGATGCCTGATCTTAAATTATAATTGAGAAAAGAATAGGATAATTGGATCATTCACTGCACAGATTCCCTTCAACAAAATTTCCAACCAGCACCCAACCATAGGAACATCGGCCATGATAGGCACTGCAGGTAATGTAGATTTGCTGCAAGGGCACGGAGAAACGCAAGTAGGATGTGACAGGACTGAGACAGCAGGACCACTCACTGATATTGGGGAGCCTTGACATATTTAACACAGGAGCGTGTCCATTTCTGGCTCATCACAGCCCTAGTAGTCTACAAGCTGAGGGATATTGGTACAAAGGCAGAAAAGGGGAGTGAATCACATAGGAACACTATCCGCAGTATGATACATATATATGTCTAAACATATATTTTAAAAACAAAGCAGAACAATTGCTGTTTGGAAAATATCAGTGGGGCCATATCCTGTATAGACATCTTGCACAGAGTTTACCTATAAACTAAATGGGTAACCAATTCGGGCACTTCTCAACGAGAGGCCATGTCGAGGGCAGTATTTTAAAATCATTATTTGCTTCATTAGGTGCTGGTGGAGCTCTTTCTGGGCCAAGTAATTTGACGCAGCTTCTGCAGTTATAAGTATAATTTAGCCACCTTGTTTAACATTGTATGGAGCTTTTTCATTGTTGCTTCGTTCAGACCAGATTTTAACGGCCGAGGCATAACCGCCCAAGGCCATGGAAAGTCTGATCAAGCACATTGCCTGAAAGAACAGCAAGGCCTATCACACAACCATTAGCAGCAAATTGGAGTTCTTTAGGGTGGCTACCCGCACTGAACTAGACCTCTGGATTGATCCTTTCTACGAATGGTGGCGATCGGATAATTTACTGGTTTTATCGGATTTACAGTGGGTGTTCTGAGAAGAGCTGTAAGGTACCATAATCGTTGATACTGTGGAGGTACAGATACCTTTCAATGAGAAGTGGGACTTTCAGACAAATCGCTATTGTATTCCAATGTTCTGAGTTCATTTCTGCTGGATGCGGACCTGTATCATTATATCAACACAATGTTAACGTTAATGTTACTGTGATTTATAAAGCGCACGAATAACCGGAGGTGTCTTGGCGCGGAGGACAATAGTGGACCTACTCTGGCGTCTGGTTCTGGAACAGCCAGATTTTCAATCCTTTTCTGAAGGAGGCGAGGGAGCTCACACTTCAGAGCTCACTCGGAAGAGAGTTCCAAAATTTGGAGGTGCCAAAGCAAAAGCTGCGGCCAACCCAATGTGATGTTCGGATTTTGGGCACCCGCAGGAGTTTGGCTCCTGAAGAGCGAAGATATCTGGTCAGTTCATACCAGACGAGAAGGTTTTGCAAAAAGATAGGACCTGTGCGGTTTAGTGCTTTGTAAGCCAGGCACAGCGCCTTGAATTTTATCCTTTGTGCAACCGGGAGCCAATGCAGACTACAAATCTCTTTGGAAACAGATTTGTACCTGGGGATGTTAGACAGTACATATGGAACTGACAATACATTTAGAAGTGGAGATTGTGTGGTGTGTTACCCCGGACAATGACCACATATGGATATATGTAAAGTTACAGCCATGAGGATGCCTGGAACACAACACTGGTGATTATCTTGCTCAGCTGAGATTTCAGGATGATCTAAGCTATTGCCTTCAGCTTGAAAAGACATCATTAAGCAGCTATAGCAGTGGACTCGTCTCCACAGTAGATTTATGAAAGCCTGATCCAGACTAGATTAGAATAGGTTCAATTTACACTGACTGTATGTAAATGTACCTTAAATGGATATCCTGCCATCGATCGAGCCCTGCTGGACCTATGCTTGACACCGCAGAATAAAGGTGTGAGCTTTGAGGCTGTACCCCATTTTCTGGGTTATCTAAATTAATCTGGTGATCCACTACATTGTAATCCGCAAGCAGGCCAAGGAGAATCAGGACTTGAGGTATAAAAATGTTCAGCAATGAGTCATTACTGACAGCTAACAATAAAAGTATTAGAAATTGGCAAAGATAACCATAACAGATTGCAAAATAAAGGCTCAATGCTTCTTTTCTGTTTAGAAAGGAGAGGCGCATCCACTTTAAAATCTAATCCAATCTTCGTCAACAGAGAACTCTTACCATTAAGGCACTGAAATCTCTCACTTGAGTGTTTGGCAACAAAGTAGAAAGGATTACATAGATAGGTAATTTATAAGCGAATGGGTTTCAGAAACATATTGCGTTGTAAGCCTGCATATACAAAATCTAAGAACCGCAAGCAGGATTTCGCTTTGGCTCTGGGAACAGTAGATTACATCATAAAATATTTTGACACTTGAGTCTCATAACCCTATACAAGGTACTGAGGAGCCACTCGATCGGTACAAGACTGTTAGATCGGGAATGCCCCCTTCATGGGAAATGGCCATGGAGCCCTGCGCTAAGGGCCTGACTGCGTTTTTTTTGCCTGCAGTCGTAAAAAACAGGAGTCTTAACCAGTAGAACTTAACAGGTCTCATACCAGTCCCTCCAAGAGTCTTTTTAACGGACTCTCCAATGGTAACACTCACAAATAGTGTGGAAACATGACAGCAGCCATGTGGGTAAGAGTGCGATAAGAGTGCGATAAGAAACCCTTAATAGGCCACCACCAACAAGTTCCAGAGATTGGACAAGATTTACTCTGTAACAGTATCCTTAACCCCTTCCACGCTCATGACGAGCTGGGCTCGTCATGAGGTAGCCTCCTCGCACGCTCATGACGAGCCCAGCTCGTCACGTAACATGCGAATCCGCAAAAGTCAGCGCAGAGTGGTAAATCTGCTCAGCGTTGATGCGGTTAAAATGTATAGGCTTACGATGCCTCTATGTACTCATTCCCTCAAATTGCGGTATACATGAGGAAAATTTGAAAAAACAATGCATTTGACCATCGCATTTCACCTCATATTCTAACAAAGTCCGCAGTCATTGCAGAAGGGTCCATGAAAGGGGATCACATGCAATGTTATTTGAAGTTTCTTTTGGATAGGAAGGTTTCATGTTTCTAATGAGATAGAGGTAACATGTTGTCTTGGTTTTTGTTGGTGATTTGTTCCTATAAGGAGAAGTCTTTGGCATGAATTCAAGTGATTTCCATTGAATGTGATCTGGGGTGTTCCACTGTCAAGTTCATCTCAGAGGCCATGCTTGAGGTCTTGTTTGTTGCTCAACAGGCAGAATGAATCTTAGTCTGACTGTGCATTAGTTAGGTATTTACTATATAGTTTGGTATCACCACCAGATTGAGTTGTTGAATGTCGTGAGCAGCTGCATTGTTTTGAAGTGAAGCTGTGCATTGTAAGCATAATGACGGATCCTCATAGGGCTGTTCATATGGAGCCAAGAGGTTTTTGTAATCAATCAACAAGTTTTTGTATAGCACTGCAAATCACCTGTGAAGTTATCCAGGCACTAGGTAGCAGCGCTCAGTCGAAAAGGCAGGTCTTGAGTCTTCCTGAATTCTTCCAGCTAGGGTGAAGTCCCGAGATGAAGTGGAAGGCTGTTCAAGGACTTGGGAGCGAGGTAGGAGAAGGATGCTGGGGCTTCGGTGGATGCGGGGTGTCTGGGCGCAGGTGGCAGTGCGAAGATCTCTGGACGGTTGGTGAAAGTTCAGGCGGTGGTGATTTATGTTGGTACAAGCTCATGGAGGACTTTGTAGGTGTGTGTCAATATCTTGAATTGACATCTTTTCTAGACAGGGAGCCAGTGGAGGTGCCTAAGATGTGGGGTGATGTGGGTCTTCTTCAGCAGGTTGAGGAGGAATCTGGCCGCTGATTTCTGTATTGTCTGTAGTCTCCTAATGAGTTCTGTGGTAGTTCCTGCGTACTGTGCATTGCCGTAGTCCAGCTGGCTGGCGACTAGGGCTTGAATGACTGTTTCTTCATGCTGATGGGGAGCCATCTGAAGATTCTTCGGCGCATGGGAGGCTGTGGAAGCAGGAGGAGGAGACGGGGTTGATCTGTCACTCATGGCGGAGAAGCGTGGCTCAGGGGTTAGAGGCGGCAGACCTGGAATCTGAGATCGGTCCTGGACCAGGGTTCAATTCCCCGCCCCGGCGGGCCTTGGGCTAAAAATTCCACGGACTCGATAATTCTCGCCCCGGTGCCTCCTCGACTCACGGGTTCACACTCTGCGACTCTGGGCAACAGCTTGCTTAATCTCCACAACGGCCCCTCGCGGCGGGATGCCTGACTTTCACCTTGTGGATACCCTGCTATCTCACAGGGGAATATCAGGAAGGGTTCCCTAAGCAAGCGCCGGGAAACCCACTGCGGGTAGCTGTGCGCTATATAAGCTCAACTACATTTACATTTACATGGTGGGCTCATTGTCCAGGATGATGCTGAGGTGGCAGGCATGGTCTGTTGGTGTGGGTCCGAGTTTGGCGGGCAACAGGGTGTTGATCCAAGCGGAGGCGTTTTTGCAGAAGATCTGCATTTTACTCAGGTCAGTGTTGAGCTTCAGACAGTTGGTCTTCATTCAGTCGGCGACGTTCTTAAAGTTGGTCTTGGTGGTGGTGGGTTCTGCTGAGAGCGAGAGGATGAGCTGGGTGTTGTCGGCGTAGGATATGATGTTGAGGTTATGGGTTTTGACGATGTCAGCTAGAGGTGTCATGTAGGTGTATAAGAGGGTGGGGATGAGGGACGAACCTTGAGGGATGCTGCAGATTGTGCTCTTGGGCTCTAAGGCAAAAGGAGATACAGATTCTCTGGGTTCGGCAATTGAGGAACAATGCAATCCATCTGAAGGCATCTTCCTAGATCCCGATGTGGTACAGTCTCTTGATGAGTGTGTGGTGAGCTACTGTGTCAAAAGCTGTAGAAAGGTCGAGGAGGATCAGGGCCGCCAATTCTCCTATGTTGAGGAAGGAGTGGACGTAGTCAGTGGTGGCGATCAGGGCAGTCTCCGTGCTGTGGTTGGCACGGAAACCCGATTGGGAGGCGTCAAGTGGGTTGTTCTTCTCCAGGTATTCAGTGAGCTGCTGGTTGATGGCCTTCTCGAGGACTTTGGTGGGGAAAGGGAGCAGCAAGATAGGGCAGTAGTTCTGGAGTTTGCTGGTGTCAGCAGAGGCTGGAAGGAGTTCATGATGTTAGTGGTGTTCTGTGTGGTGAGTTGTTTCCAAGTGGTGAGTGGCTGATTGGGAGAGGCATCAGTTGGAGTGAGGAGGATGTGGAGGTCAATGTGTTGGGGCTCGAAGATCTTGTAGATGGTGGATATCTTCTGGAGGAAGTGGTCTGCCAGAGTGTTGCAGAGTTCCTGTGAGGGAGGGATCATGTTCTTGGTGGCCATAGGGTAGGAGAACTCTCCAAGGATGCTGAAGAGTTCCTTGGTGTGATTGGCGCTTGCTTTGATGCAGTTTTGTCAGGGTGTCTTTTTTTCATGTCTTTTAGTTGCTGGTGGTATTTTTTGAGGGCTGACTTGAAAGTAACTCAGTCTGTGGGGTCTCTGCTGGTGCGCCATCTTCTCTACAGCTGTTTGCAGCTGTGTTTCAATGACCTGAGTTCTGGCTTGTACCAACTGGTCTGTTTGGTGGCTCTATGGGTCTTGGCTTGTTGGATGGGGGTGACTCAGTCTGGGCCGTTGGTGACCCAGGTGGTGAAGTTCTGGACTGCTTGTTCCAGGATGGTAGTGGGATCATGCTGGGTGGTGTGGAGGGCGTCCATCCATTGGTTCTGTGTTACTTTGTTCCTGCTGTGGAAAGGGGTGTGGAGGGGATTCTGGTGGTGGTGCATGGTGATCTTGCGATGGTGAAGTGGATGATGGAGTGGTCGGTCCAGGTGAGTTCTGTGGCATGGCTAAATTTGACAGTCATTGGCTGTAAAAATAGCGTCCAGGGTGCGTCTTGCTGTGTGTGTGGAGTTGATGACCAGCGGGGTCAGGCCGATATTCTCCAGGCGTTCCAGGAGTTTGTTGGAGTTGGTGTCTGTGCAGTCGTCCAGGAGGACTTGAGGTCTCTGAAGAAGATGTGCTTGGACTGGATGTATAGTGGGGTGATGAATTTGGTGATTGCATTGCAGATATCGGTGCGTCTTCCTGAGGGTCTGTAGGAGAGGGTGCCAACAAACAACATTGTTGAGGGAGGGTTCGACCTGCTAAGAAAAAGCTGCCCCGGAAGACTGAAGAAGGGGTGACAATATAACTCTTATTTTATGATGTCTGTTGTCACCTTCTAAACCAGGGGATAGGGCTAATTCGACATCGGCATAATCATATATTGAAAACAATTATTTCCAGAGAGCATGTGCAACTTAGCAAACTCTACCAAGCCCCACTAAAGTCTCAGAAACCCACCATCTCACATAGCAACTACTGTTATGGTAGTGTCCTAAATCAGAGCGTCCTAGGAATGCATATGTGAAACTGGTCATCACAGAACCCATACATGGATACAGCAGATGATTTCAAACAATGCTCCTTATGAGATTATATTTATACATGTTTTCCTTGATTTGTGCCTCCATTATTCCAGCATTCAAGCCATCTGCAACTACTTACAACTGAAATGTTGCCGGTGTTGCCTTCTTGCCTCCCAGTCCAAGCATATCAGGCTTTGGTCCAGAAGACAATATTTAGAAACAAAGGGGTGGGGGGGAGGGGATAGATGTAAAGCGTCTGTCATAAGTAAAAACTCAAAACATTCACAAAACATAATCGACAACCAATCAGAACGCAGAACATGTAGTGACGTAAACAGACCGGCGTCTCACCCAATTTCAGTAAGGGCTTAAAATTGGGCACCAGCCCAACCGGACCACTGAACACTGCTCATCGGCACAACTAAATGTTATTGTTTTCTTTCCATGTACTGAAACAATGGCCCTTTTTTGGCCGGTGGCTAGAATCAGATAAGTGGCTCATGAATCAATATGCACTCCAGCTAATTATATCCTGGCTCCTCAGTATAAAGGATGCCGAGACGAGAGCAATCAAACGGTTTGCCATCTGCTTTACAATCTAGAGTGAGTTTCGTGCTTGCAACAGTGTTTAACTTAAAAGCAGCAGGGTGGGGCCACAGGATGCAATTCAAAACTATGCACTCACAAGCATCTTTCCGTGGCCACACTGGGTTCGTTTTTGGGAAGATTACCAGTTACACTAGATCTTAAAAGTGAGCATCCGAAGAGGTGAAACCTTGTGCAAACAATCCAGGGGTACCACCCAATCTACATTCTTTCCTCCCTTCATTCCCTGCTAATTTCCACCAAAGGATGGCCAGTCCAACTACTAAGAGTACTACTTTGCTTCCAAACCCAATAGCTTAAAATACAATCTGAAGATGGAGGATATGTACTTGCCATTGGGGGCTTTAACTTGACATCGGAAGTCATAATAACCACCCCGATAGTTAATGCGCATAAATGTAGAAAAGATCACAGTAGTAAATGTTGAGCTATTCATCTATACAATGAATGATTTTCATATTGCTTATCTCCTGAGCGTAACCTTTCATTCAGTACACTAGGATGCAGACTTGAGTGGTAGCAATATAACCAAAAATGTGTCAATTTACGACAAGAAACGTTCAAGGCCACTCATCAACAAATTCTACCTCTTGTGAAATTTAAAAAAAAATGTCCATAGTATTTTGGAAATCTAAGTTTCAAATCGTTTCTAAAGCATAAACGATGCGTAGAGAAAGCTTGCTAAAAACCCAGAGCATACAGGCTTCTGTCAGCCAGTGTTAGGGTTTTGAAAAATTGGGAAATATTTTTGCAGACCGCCCACAAAACTGAAGAAAACACATTTTCCTAAAAGTAATGGGATTGTCACACATTAGGCACACTCTTGAGTTTGATGTCCACAGAGTGAGGTTTCCACATTTAACAAATAGTCGGTATGACCCACTATATGTCAGTTTTATGTGCCAGTTGTGAATCTACTGCAGATTAATGCTGCAAACCTTCAGCTGCAAACCGGATAGGACTATTAGCTCCAAGAAGTTCAAGTACTAGCTTGTCTACCACTTCAGGGCAGCAACCAGCCTTATGACCTGGGACAGATATATCAAACTTATACAAAGTCTGCTCCATTTGCACTCTAACTTTTTCAAAGGTAACAACAATGTTTCTGGCGTGGGAACTGGGCGGAGGACCAGCCCCGTGAACAGCAGCATGCACAGTGTGTTCCAAAGAGCTACGAGATCATGTTTAAGAAGCGGTGCCATTTCTACTGACCCAGAACTACCAGCTGTGGTATGAGGATGAAATCATAACCATTTTGGCGCTCACACTCTGAATATTCCTCCCAGTGCTTTTCGCTTTATAAAGTGGTGCCCGAACAAGCTAAACAAGATGCCTGACCAGAGACAGATAAAAAGTGTATGCTGCAAACACAGTGGAGTCCTTTCATGAACCAGAGACACAAACACATTTATACAAACGCAGAAAGCAGATTTCTAAAGATAATTGAATTGATAAGTTATTCATACACCCACGCACTCGCTGTTGCCTATTTATTAGCAGCAAAGTATCAATAACTAGCAGCACTGATTCTTCAACACCGACTGTGAACCAACCAACACTGCTTAATGTGAACCTCAATGAAGCTTCCTAAATGACACATTGCTAAAACATGCATCTATATCTCACATTTATCAACTACGCTGCATCATTAATTTCTAAACCGAACAGCTTAGTCACTACATTAAAAGAACCAGAATGCTGATGTCTTAGAGATACACTTCTGCTTTACACACATTGCTTTATAGCGTATTTTCTACAAGGCTCTCCAATGACGATTTCGAACGACCACACAATTAACTTTGAAGTAGCCCAATGGAGGTTTATAAACAGCATGAGCGTGCCACATTACTAAAAGTAACTTTGCTTACGTCTGAACACTATGCCGCAAACTGCAGAAAACCTTACACCTTTTGACATCTTACCCGGTCATCTCCTCTCGTCGACTCGTTGTCTAGCAGGGGCTCCCCTGGTGCCTGGATAGTCACAGACTTATCGGTTCGGCTACCATCACGACTTTTGGACCGGTGCCGATCTCGTCGATCTCTGCAATTTAACAAAACAAGATGTGGAAAGATATGTAACATTTTCTGTAGATATCAAAAGCTGGCATGTCAGCCATTTTTTCTGTCAAGCACAGCAACCTAGATGTATTCTTTGAAATCTAAAGTTGATTAACCTAATCGAAGTGGTATGAAAAGACCACACAGCTGGCTAGAACTGAGAGAGCCCTGCATCCCAACAAGTACGAAAAGTAAACGTGAATGAATGTTGTCTGCCAAGATTTCCAAGGCGACCATTCTGTTTATGATGGAGGCATGGTGGCAGTTCACAAAAATAAAGGTCTCTCTCATTACCTCATGCTTTCAACTTGAAAGGTGGTATTTAAGACTTCATTAGAGCTGTGACTAAAAGACTGCTCTCCTCTTGTCAATGAGCTTTTTGAAATATACTCTGAGGGACCTTTTGTGTGTCGACAGCAGCACCACTGGTGGTGCATTTAGACAGGAGACCGGCGGCCTTGGCAGAAAAGTTTAGGCTGGACTCAGCAATCTTATGTTTGAAGTGGAATTCTTTACATGTCTTGCTAATCATGCGTGCAGGAAATGGCGAAAGCAAAGCGCCTGTGCACACATTTTCTTTGCGAGACTGTGGCGGGATGTTACTCGATATTGATCCATCACTCCTTGGGAGATGTAAAGTGCCTGGACCTGGCGAAAGGCCAAACACACAATCAATGTCGAGACTGCAGAGTTCTCAGATATCTTATACAGTCCGAAGGTAAGGATAGCTATCTATCAGAGGACACATCAGTTAAGCACACAACATTATTTACCACCATCAGAGACATGAGTGTACATAGCATTACATTATTTTTTAATGAGATATGCTATTCTTGCACCATAAGGACTACAAACTGCAGCAAATTGGGTCTTCAAGGATACACCTACTTTAATGGAGTTACATTGCAACTCCTGTGAGCATATTGGCAGGAAACGATTTACTGGTGCTGGGAATTAACCCTTGTGCAGCTACAATACTAGCAGAATACTGACATCGCCAAACGCAATAGTCTGTAAAACTCTTTGTTACCGGGGAGTGCAACTACCTGTTAACATGTGTTCGTAGAGCTCAAGCTGACAATCATTTTACTGATTTAGCATATAAAGGAAATAATTGCTGGTTGCTTGAAGTCATGAAATAATACAAATGGAATAGCCAACTAACAACGCTCTCTCTCCCAATAATTTGTATCTCCATTCCAAGCTATATATTGTTGAGGTAGTCATATCAGGAGGGTCAAACTAGCTACTGCTGCCTAGAACTTGACAAAATATTTTAAACGTTTCTAGGTGATGACATCTGTTTCTAATCACCAAAATGTAACGCCTGTCAAATGCCCACTAAAACATCAAACACCCCTAGGAAAGAGAAATATAAATAAAAAAACGCCATAACAAGGCGGTTCATTAACCATCATCATGACACTAATTTAACATCTACAAAATATAGCATTTTCTACTCTTCAAACTTTTTTGTGATGTTTTATTAGCTTCCACTACAGAAGAAACAGCACTCCACAGAATAGCTGTCAGCACTGTGGTAGTATCAATGGATACACTTAACCAAACTAGGACAACTGCATCATTTAAATGAAGCATAGTATCAGTATGTCATGTCTCCTTAGTTCAAAGTGCTTATAACTCCACAAGGAGCTAGAGGTTGTATTTTGGACGTCCACAGAATCACCGCCATTTACAAGCAGCTTTCTGTAAGGCAGAGAACCAAAAAGGTTAGGAAGCACAAGGTGATTCCAATCTACGTCAAATGGAATCGCCTATAAGGGACACACTCTGAATAGGCAAATGAAGACATAAAATGTTTGTCAAAATCTAACTGAACCTGCAAATCGTGTTCCTCAATCGGGTCCAGTGAACCAACTTCTAGCATTTCACAGGACAAAGACTATCTACGTATTTATAGATTTTTAGGGTGGATTTTCAGGTGATACAGCAAATATAATATCCTCACACAGTGTGCACAATCATGTAAAGAAAGACTGGTGACAAATCTGGGACTACGTAGACAGACATTTGTTATGCATGTTTGTTTGGAAACACTATGTAGCCTTTTTTCCAAGTACATGAACTTATAAATGTGAAGGGAGTCCCCCATCTGTTACACATGCATGACTAGAAAACCCTGAAGTTGGAGGCTCATAGAATGACATTACAAAATTGCATAGGGAGTGGGTGCGCCCAGGAGAAGGCATTTTCTCAAATCTCACTTGAAGTGTATTTATGGTTTTAAATTTAACCGTAGATTAGAAAGGACAGTCTTAAATACAGGCATCAACTAATAAGGACCTAAACATCAAGCCAATACACAGAGCGATGTCCATTTGGTGTGTTGGCTTTCGATGCCACAGCATGTTTCCTTAACATAGCTGAAACCGGATGCATACTAGAAGACTAAAGGTTCCTACTCTGAAAAAGTCTGCTACTGCTTGCAAATTGAGAACAGTGTTGGACTACAAACTACGCTTCTTTAGATGCTAGTCCACAATGGCATTATGTGAACAATAAGAAAGAAAAAAGGATTGAGCTTGAACTTCGAAAATATGTTCTGAGGCGGGAATCCTCAGAAGGTGTTCTGTAACAGACAGTAAAACGCTTCTTGGCGGTAATGGTCTAAACAAATTTTGACAACAAATTCTGTTCAACTGAGCAAAGCAGCGAAGAAGGAACAGGGGAGATCTTATCCATTAGGTTTCAGAGGAGAACCATATTTGCTCAAGTTTAGTAAGCAGAGTCCATACTACTGAATCCTCGAATCCAGCAGTAACACGTTCATGGTATTCCCTGTTTCACTAATATAGCCCCTTTTGCTTTGTCGTTAGAATCCAAAGGTCTACCTTTAGCCAGCCCACAAAGTCCACTACAGCAGTAAAGATGTGTATTCAGCAAGGCACCAATGTGAATGGGCGTGGATATGGTTAATGGCCCTTCTTGTGCACAATTTGTAGTCTATGCAGTTAATTCAGGCACCCAGGACTGAGCATCACGTAAAGCATGCTCCAAGATTTAGAACTTAGATTTTAGAAAGTGAATGTGACTAAAAAAATAAAGAAGAGTCAAAAGGAGGCTTGAAATGTGTTAGCTATTTGACCTATAACAAAATTATATGAGCTAGTCTTTCAGGGAATTTAAATGAGGCAAGCTGTGACCTCGTTCACGCTTCCACTTCATTTGTGCAAATGGTAAGGCAGCTAAACTGTGGTCAAGACCCACTGACTATAATCCTTACTCGAGTGCCACCTAGATGGAAGTAGTAATACAGATGAAGCTTTGCAATAAGATCTCCATGAAACTCAAGGTTGATTTTGAAAATGCATGGGTACAGAGAGAAACTGCAGCACCGGTGGAGAAAAGGTCTCCGCTTTACCTTTCAAATTCCCTGCCCCAAGATCTAATAGAGCACATAAGAGGAGTCAACTGAAAGGCAGACACTGTGTCCAGTCCATTAAATGGGGTTGATGGCTGCTATTAGAGCCACAAAGACCAGAACTTCTAGGCTTCCAATCAATCAATCAATCAGGTCATTTGTAGAGCGCACTACTCACCCGTAGGGTCTCAAGGCGCTGGGGGGGGGGGGGGGGGGGGGGTGCCGCTACTGCTCGAACAGCCAGGTCTTGAGCTTCTTCCTGAAGGCGAGGTGGTCTTGGGTCAGGCGCAGGTCGGTCGGGAGGGAGTTCCAGGTCTTGGCGGCCAGGTGGGAGAAGGATCTTCCTCCTGTTGTCGCTCTTCGGATGCGGGGGACGGCGGCGAGGGCGTGGTTGGCTGATCTGAGGAGGCGCTTGGGAGTGTAGAAGTTGATCCGGTTGTTGAGGTAGCTCGGGCCTTGGTCGTGTAGGGCTTTGTGCGCGTGGGTGAGGAGACGGAAGGTGATTCTCTTGTTGACCGGGAGCCAGTGTAGATCTCTCAGGTGTCCGGAGATGTGGCTGCGTCGGGGGATGTCGAGGATGAGTCTCGCCGAGGCGTTCTGGATCCGCTGGAGTCTCTTCTGGAGTTTGGCAGTGGTTCCGGCGTAGAGGGCGTTGCCGTAGTCCAGTCGGCTGGTGACGAGGGCCTGGGTGACCGTCTTCCTCGTCTCGGTGGGGATCCACCGGAAGATCTTACGTAGCATGCGCAGGATGTTGAAGCATGACGAGGAGACGGCGTTGACTTGTCCGGTCATGGAGAGGGAGGAGTCCAGGATGAAGCCCAGGTTGCGCGCGTGGTCCGTCGGCTTGGGTGCGGTGCCCAGGGCGGGGGGCCACCAGGAGTCGTCCCAGGCGGAGGGCGTGGAGCCCAGGATGAGGACCTCCGTCTTGTCTGAGTTCAGTTTCAGGCGGCTGGTCGTCATCCATTCGGCTACGTCTCTCATCCCTTCGTGCAGGTTGGCTCTGGCGGTGGCGGGGTCGTTGGTCAGGGAGAGGATCAGCTGGGTGTCGTCAGCGTAGGAGATTATGTTGAGGTTGTGTTGGCGTGCGATGGCCGCAAGGGGGCTCATGTAGACGTTGAAGAGGGTGGGGCTGAGCGAGGACCCTTGAGGGACGCCGCAGATGACTTTGGTGGCCTCTGACTTGTACGGTGGTAGGCGGACTCTTTGTGTTCTTCCGTCGAGGAAGGAGGTGATCCATTCCAGTGCCTTCTCCTGGATTCCGATGTTGCTGAGGCGCTGTACTAGGGTGCGGTGGCAGACAGTGTCGAAAGCCGCGGAGAGGTCCAGGAGGATGAGGGCCGCTGTTTCTCCGTTGTCCATCAGAGTTCGAAGGTCGTCGGTGGCGGCGATGAGGGCGGTCTCGGTGCTGTGGTTGGCTCGGAAGCCAGACTGTGAGGGGTCGAGGGATCCATTCGTCTCGAGGAAGGCGGCCAGCTGTTTGTTGACGGTCTTCTCGATGACTTTGGCCGGGAACGGGAGAAGCGAGATGGGACGGTAGTTCTTGAGGTCGGTGGGGTCTGCTGTGGGTTTCTTGAGGAGAGCGCTGAGTTCGGCGTGCTTCCAGCTCTCGGGGAAGGTGGCGGAGTCGAAGGAGGTGTTGATGATGTCCCGCAGGTGGGGTGCGAGGACAGCGTCGGCTTTGTTGAAGACGTGGTGAGGGCAGGGGTCGGTGGGAGATCCGGAATGGATGGAGTTCATGGTGCGGATGGTGTCTTCGGTGCTGATCGGGGTCCAGGTGCGGAGGGTGGTGGTGGGTGGCGTCGTTGCGGTTGTGGCTTGCGTTGGTTGGTTGTTGAAGCTGTTGTGTATGTCCGTGATCTTGTTGTGGAAGTAGGACGCGAGGGAGTTGCAGAGTTCTTGCGACGGGGTGATGTCATTGTTTCCGGCGTTGGGGTTGGATAGCTCTTTCACGATGCTGAAGAGTTCCTTGCAGTTGTGTGCGTTGTTGTCCAGCCGGTCCTTGTATGCATTTTTCTTGGTGGCGCGGATCAGTTGGTGGTGTTTCCGGGTGGCGAGCTTGAGGGTGGTCATGTTGTCCGTCGTTGGTTCCCTTCTCCAGGCTTTCTCGAGGGCTCGACAGTTCTTCTTGGAGCTCTTGAGTTCGTCGGTGAACCATGGTGTTTTTCTGCTGCAGGATCTGCTGGGTGGGGTTCTCAGAGGGGCGAGTTCGTCCGCGCAGTCGTTGATCCATTTCGTGAGGTTGTCAGCGGCCTGGCTGGGGTTCGCTGAGTTGGCGGGAGGGTGCTGGCTCAGGGAAGCGGTGAGCTGGTTGGCTGTGATCTTGTTCCAGCTTCTTCGAGCAACCTGTTGCTGGTGGTGGTGGATCGTCGTTCTTCTGAAGGTGAAGTGGACGCAGCTGTGGTCCGTCCAGTGGAGTCCTGTTGCGTGGCTGAAGGTGACGTCTTTGCTGGATGAGAAGACGGCGTCGAGTGTGTGTCCGGCGAGGTGGGTGGGGGTGGTAACCAGTTGCTTGAGTCCGAGGTTGTCGAGGTTGTCGAGCAGGCTGATGGTGTTGCAGTCGTTGTTGTTCTCCAGGTGGAAGTTGAGGTCCCCCAGGAGGATGTAGTCGGCGGAGGGGAGAGCGTGCGGGCTGACGAAGTCGGCGATGTCCTCGCTGAATCGTGTGCGTGGACCCGGGGGTCGGTAGATCAGGGTGCCTCTGAGGGTGGTCTTCGGGTTGGTGTGGATCTGGAAGTGCAGGTGTTCAGCGGTGGTGAGGGTGTCATCGGTGTTGGTAGTGATGCGGATGGTGTCTCTGTGGATGATGGCGATGCCTCCTCCGGTCTGGTTGTCGCGGTCTCTTCGGGTGATCTTGTAGCCCTCTGGGATGGCGATGGCGATGTCTGGGGCTGAGGAGGCGTTCATCCAGGTCTCGGTGATGAAGGCAACGTCGGGGGCGGTGGTGTCGAGCAGGTTCCAGAGTTCTACGGCGTGTCTGTGGACGGAGCGGGTGTTGAGCAGGATACACTTGAGGTGGGTGCTGCTGGAGTTCGGCTTGGCGGGTGCAGGGAAGGTCCGGATGCAGGTGAACTTGCAGGCGTGGCAGCTGAAGGGTCCGTGGGTGTGCTTCGGGGCGGCTCGGTGACATCCTGGGATGTGGCCGGTGTTGAGTGCGATGAGGTCGGTGGCGCTGTAGGTTCGTCGGGTCGGCTTCCGTCGGTGGGGGCCAGGGGTCCTGGCGCTGGTCGCGGTCCGGTCGCGGACGGGCGCAGACGGGCTTACCTTTGGCGCGCCTTCGGCGCACAATCGGCGCGCCCGCTGCGCGTCAACGCTGCGCGTTCGCACGGTCGCCATTTAAGGCCAAGTGCGCGGGTGGGCGGAGCAGCTGGGAGGCGGGAGCGGGGAGGGAAACAGAAGAGAAAAGGGGCGGGGCTAAAGGCGGTGGCGGGAAGCGGGAGCGGGGGGCGGCGAGGTGGGCAACACGACGAGAGACGGCAGATACAGGAAAACAAGCACAAATTCAGGACGAAAACGGGGGAAAGATACAGTGACACGCGATCAGGGCACAGGAAGAAAAAAAAGGAACAAGCACAAATTCAGGACGAAAACGGGGGAAAAATACAGTGACACGCGATCAGGGCACAGGAAGAAAAAGAGAAACAAGCACAAATTCAGGACAGAAACGGGGGAAAAATACAGTGACACGCGATCAGGGCACAGGAAGAAAAAAGAAACAAGCACAAATTCAGGACAAAAAAAAACGGGGGAAAACCAAGGAGAGCGCTCAGGGCGGCAGCGAGGCCGGCGCTGAGGCAGAGGCAGGCACTGGGGGCACACGCAGCAGCTGGTGGCCGTGCGGCGCGGGGGTGTCCCACAAGTGCCAAGTTCCATTGTCCGTTGTCTACAGCAGATTGTCCACTATGGTGTTCAAGGGGGTGTTAATTGCCAAGTCGATAGCAAATGCCAGATTCATCTTGCAATTTAATTTCAACGTGTTCATGTAAAGTTCCAATAGAGAACACATAAGCAATCTTTACAAACACAATTGAAAAAATATTTTCAAAAAAGCTGAAATGTATTAATTGTGTTAGGATTATAAAATGTTATAGCTTGAATATAGTAAAAAATATTCCAGTTAATAAGCAATAGCATCAATTACTTCCTACGCACAATAACTCATGGACAAATGGAAAAACAGGAGACAAATTCTGAACTATATAGGTGGCATCTCCTATACTTACTGCCAGGAGTAGACTGACTCCAAACATTGTCCATGAATGATAACACTTCAGTATTAATTAGCATTTAAGGAACAAAGCATCAAACCTTTACTTCAAAATTCGCCTTCATATAAAATCAGCAATATATCTTTAATTTCCATACTGTATGCATGGTCTAACTCAACCTTCCTAAGCCACATTAAAAAAAACAGCTAAAAATGGAATGCGGATTGGGAGCTTCTGAAGAGGTTTATCCAAAATCCCTTGGTGAATACTTTCTCAAACAGATTACTCTTCAGAGAAGGACAGTAATCATTCTAATGTTACAGTTAGGATCCAATAGGAGTTTCTGAAACTCAATTAAAATAATGGCATTCTTAAGGATGGTGAAAATAAATTTGAAGAAATGAGCCGTGAGTGTAAACGTCAAATATAGTGGAAAGGTAGGACCAAAAACATCAGGACCAGGCCTCGAAAAATTTACTTGCTCACTAGCTATGGAGAGTCAGATTTTATCAGGTCGAGCTATTTATAGGACCTTTTTGTCCTTCTGGCACGTGAACTTAAAGTGGAAAGAAACAGGTTTTCGGTTCATTCAGAAAGTGAAGGAACAATTGAAACGAATTTAAATCTAGTTATTATTCTGACACATTTGTTGTCTGTTTAAGAACAGAGGTCAAAATGTCAGTTTGTCGTTTTACTAATTGCTGCTAATCCAGAAAAATTATGTTTACTTTTCTTTCTCTTATTACAGTTAGAGGTTTTTGTCAAGTGATCTATCAGACAATCATTATGAAACCAAGGGCTGTATGAGGTCAGTTTTTTTTTCTAACGCAACATTTACACAACTTGTAAATATATTTACAATATATGAGGAATTACTAAAGCACTATTTTTGTAATTCATAAGTGTGATGCAAACAAAGATTTAAATAGGAGCAAAACAAATCAAAACACCTTACCTGGTGATGTGCAAATGACAAATATTTACAGAAACTCGATTTCTAAACTTTGGTTACACACTATGTAGTTTTATCAGTAAACCTGCATGTCAGTGGGAAATTCCTAAAGACAATGCTATTAATGTACTAAGAGGCAAATCAGCGGCCATGTGGATCCTATATGTGGCAAGATTTGCATTGTATCTGGAGCAAAAGTTTAGTCTATTAAATCAAAGTGTTTTCTTTGCACAGCAGACAATGTATTGTATTGTAATTGCATTTATATAGCGCTTACTACCTCTGACGAGGCATCAATGCGCAAGGATTAGTGTTGAATTAGTATATTGAAATAAGAAAGTAATTTGAGTGGTGGATTTGGCAGCCAGTTATTTGTAATCAGAAGGATGGCGGAGGGACAGAAGAGGGAGAAAGGTTAGCATTTATATAGCGCTTGTTACCCCATATGGGGTGTTGAAGCACTTTTTTGGCGAGTAGCATGCTACTCTGGAACCAATAAAGGATTAGTGGTGAATTAGTATAGTGAAATATGAAAGTAATTGGAGTGGTGGATATTAGTCCGGTATTTGGATTGAGAAGGATAGTGGAGGGATAGAAGAGAGTTAGGTTTGCATTTATATAGCGCCTGTTACCCCTGATGGGGTGTTGAAGCGCTCTTTGGTGAGTAGCATGCTACTCTGGAACTCAAAGAGATTAGAGGTGAATTAGTATAGTGAAATATGAAAGTAATTTGAGCGGTGGATATGTTAGTCAGTTATTTGGATTGAGAAAGATAGCAGAGCGATAGAAGAGTGGAATGGTTTGCATTTATACAGCCATTTATATAGCGCTTTCTACCCCTGATGAGGTGTTGAAGCGCATGCTACTCTGGAACCTGTAAGATTAGTATAGTGAAATATGAGTGGACATGTTAGTCTGTTATTTGGATTGAAAAGGATAGTGGAGGGACAGAAGAAGGAAGGATATATGCTGAACTTGCATGTTAGAAGATGCTCTCATATGGGGTAAAGAAGAAAATGCCAGCTCAGTGAATTAAAATAAAAAGGGGGTGGGGTCACACAGTGAATTAAAATGTTTGCCCAGGATCACATAATTTGAAACCAGTTTTTGGGTCAAGAGCATTATAATTAGGTCGAGTAGATTATTTCAGTCCCTAACCTGCAAGTCTAGTAACATGTATATGATTTTACATGGCCTGAGCATATGTTCTTATAGGTTGGGTGCAGGGAGCCATGGAAGAGGTTTAGAGTATTAGTTCAAGTATGACAACATCATGATCCAAGAGAAACAAACGAAATGGGGTGACGTGGTGTACTGCCTGTGTTCTTTGACTTTTTACAGAAAGTGTAAATTATGGTATGACTCTTTCTATGAGTGACAATTAGCAAAGGGTTGCTGTAAATTTGAGGTATGCACTGGGCTAGACGACTGTGTGCTGGGGAAAACAGAGAGCAACTGCGCCTAATGTGAGCAGGCAGGAGGAAATAAGTCAGTCTGTTGGGCACAGCTCAAGGTAAGGCATTTCAGGGAAATTATATGTCAAAATCAGAGACGATTATGCCTTGTTCTTTCTTTGCTGAACTCGCAGCAGCCTTCATTAGACAGTTTGTCAACAAAAAACTACAAATCCAAAGGAAATTCATGTAGAAGAGCTATAAGCGCTATAATCTTAAATCCAACTAGGAGCAGACACTTGTAATGCTTTTATGTGATCAAGCCAATTTCCCTCTTTCTTTGCTGCTCAGCAGCCTCATTTGAGCAACACTTTGCTATTTCAATATGGTTCCTAAAGTAAAATTGCTGGCTAATGAATGACCAAACCTACTTTTGAGAGTGTTGTACAGGTTGACTTGTGGAGGTGTGTAGGCTTGACCCCTATTACTGTGAATAATCCTACTTTTTGCTCAAGCATTTCTCCCCTGACGCAGCTGGCCAAGCACTAGAAATGTGTCACTATGCAACCATCAGGGCTGTAGCACATTTTTCCCTTTCAGACCTTCATTTACAGCTTAAGGAGCACTGTCAGGGCCCTTGCTTGTGAGGTGCTAGTTGGAAGCGCTGATGAGCAGCTCGCATGATATCTGGAAACTTTAGGTGGCACTGTGGTGACTGTAGCGCTGTCTAGCCAACCTGTCCTCTTAAGAATAAACATTTGTCTTCTTAGGGCTGTCCAAGCTCCATCAATGGTAGGTTGAAGCAGCACTCAGCATTAAGCAGATGACACAGAACACCACCATAATTAGCTCTAGACAATTTGATGCTGACGATTCACGATACGAGGGTTCTCACAATGGCAATGCCTGTGTACGTGAGGTTCAGCTCAGAGGCAATGAATGATCACATCTCCGCTACCGACGCTGTAGACACATTTTTAATCACAGGCATATTTTGCTATCTTGGGCTAATCACAGCATATAATACTATCTTGGAAAGGCTTCTAGATATGAAATAAGTCCCACAAGAAATCCTCTTAGGGAAACAGATCATGCTAAACAAGGGTCTCTCTCAGATGCAAAGGACAATACTCGCCATAGACCATGATGTCTGCATCTTTAGGCTCCTGCAAGAATTCACTGGAACCTGAAAGGCATAAAAAAAAACCTCCACAGACAATAAGGGAGATCAAGCCTCCTGATCTCTGAACTACTGGTCATACAAGGAAGACCAACCCTTTTCACCAAAGGGAAGAGAAAGTCAGACCGCACTGAGTATTCTACTGCATTTGAAAACCTGAGGGATGCATTCCCAGAAAGGGCCCAGATGCTGTAAAACATAATACAATGTGTAGTTGTAAGGCACACATTCACCCTAAAGGTTATCTCAGTGCTGAATAACCGATTGTATCAACCTCAGAAAGATTACATTCATAGTAGACCAGCCAGAATTCGAACCAGTGATCATAAGGTTAAATCGAGATGCCTAACCTGGATGCATTCACCCACTGAGCCACCAGACCCGACTCTTGCACGATGAAGTGTTGGCTCTTGGATATCATGTATCTGGCAGGCAAACCATTTACCACCCTTTGCAAGAAAGAAGGGTCCTCTCACTGGACAGTGTGATTCATTCTTATGTTCAGAATGTGTGGACACTCATACCAAACAAAAAGTTGTTTCACCAGTAAAGACTGAGGATGTTCCTCTTAGGTTAAAGATACAACCTTAAAATGAGGCCTCTTGGTCTATTTTTAACCTGATAGACATCATAGATCACAGGTTCTCAGAGTGGATTCCATCTCTTACGGTGGCTAACCAAGCACATTCCTGCATGTCTTGTGGAAAGCCATATAAATCAGAATACACTTGCGAGAGGTATGCCTGAATTAATCCTTGACAGACAACAGCCTCAACACCAGATAGACCCGAAGGGATCTAGGTTAATGGGAACATTCTCACTAATTACAGAGAAAAGCATCAACAGAGACTGGAGAGGATGCCAGGACCCATTACAAATACTTTGAATGTAGCCACAATAGCTATGTATGAGGGCTGAAAATATGGCATCTGATATCTTAGCAAGGTGAGTACACCACGTGTTTTCCTCTTTGGAGGTGTCTAAAAAGCTGCTTCTGCCCAACATTCATACTTTCTTCAGTAGTGTGGGTCAAAAACTGGGTGGCCTCGCTCTTCGGAAGGAGATTCTGCTGCACACAGGAGGTTCAGATAGCAATCTGTAAAGAAGTTGAAGATGTTTATGAGCATCCTCACATCTCTAAACCAAACTCACTCCTACATGAAAAAGGACTTCAATCGGAGTCTTCATGGCACGGATGGCAGTATCCAGACATCAGCGGCCACTTTCAGCAGCTAAAGAATCCATGGCTTTAACTGACACTTTTACCACACCCGACAGAAACATTTCTGCAACTTATTCAGACCTAGAACAACACAGGATCTGTCAGATTTACTACAGATAATACCTACACTGCTGGACGCTTGGGTCGGCCTAATCCTCGTTTGCCAAATTAGCCTGGGAGAGTAGGAGCATTTCTTCACAATTGGCAGGCTCCAACCACAGATGCTTGTATGTTGCTGACTGGGTTTCAATTTGTGTTATTCAAAACTCCATACAAACCCACTGTCCAAGAAAAATAATGTCCTCTACATGGATCAAACAGTGTGGAATGCCCAATGGTGCAACTTGTTTTATAAGGACTGCTCCACAACTATAAGGCTTTATAAGGAATACATTGCTTATAAAAACAAAACAGGAGATGTGGCGGATTGTGGATCTCAAGGATTTCAACACCAGGCTCACCGGCCCAAACTCCTAAATTGGTGACATACTTCTATAAAGGCATATTTTCAGACATGGGGACTGGATGATCCACTTGGACTGCAAGGATACCATCTTTTGAATGCGATCCCACTGAAAACGCCTTTAGTTCAGGAGGTGGAATCAAAATATTGAGTTTACCACTATGCCCTTCAGACTAGTCAGCCCCAGGGTGGATTTCAGCTTTTACATGATCATGACTCTAGGTTACATACACTGTTCACTCAAGAGAATGCACATAAAACTAATTGTATTAGATGTGGACATATCTAACTTTTAACAAACCCATATCTCATGCTCCATGATTTTCAAACTTTAAGTCCTACCTACTCATTGAAAGTTGCATTATATCCTGGGCATATCCTGTAGCTAGAGTTTGTTAAACTTCAAGTACTTTGAAGCATTTAATTGTCAAAATTCAAAACAACATAGTTTGAATTAACGGAAACGATGGTAGATATTTAGCACAATAAATCTCTGAACTTAAAGAAAAACACTGTCAAAAAAGAAAACTCAATCTCAAATACATTTTTAAAGCTGTATGCTCTGCTCATCTCAGAGAAGCTCTTGGAGAACATGAAACACGCCCATAAAGTTCGTTTCTGAGCAAATTAATAATTAAGATAATATAATTAAGGTTTAACAGTATAAAAAGAACTTGGTGACAACTTAAAATAGTCTACTGAATCAGAACAGAATTCTGTGGACAATTCGACTAAAACAAGTAGGTGTTAGGCAATCAGCAGACTGCTGGTTCTGTGATAAGGAACTTGAATTCGGACTTAATAAATTAATGTCTGAAAATCAGCTACCACTAGAATTGGCTACTGATGCTATTACTGGCACAGTTGACATTTTTTCTCACATTCATTAATTATTTTATGATGACAACCAGATTGCACTGAATGGACACATACTACAGACACAAGCATCATAACTTGTTCTCAAATCCTACTGATAGGCTTTCAAATACGCTTTAATTAAAAGACTTATGAGATGATTACTGAACTGCTTGGAAGACTTGGGTCGGTTCAGACTTCCTTCAAAGTATTGCAACTAACTGATAAACTGCTTCTGGCCAGTGAGACACAGAGGGGGTGGGGGGTCCAGACACTGGCGACAGTGAGGGTTTGGTAGGTTTTTTAGCCTAATGGCTCTATCCTATGCTTCCTAATTCATTTCCATTAAAATCCATGCAAACTGCTACTGCAGTATATAGGATGGCCTGGCACACAAGACGTGAAAGTAGTGTCAGTCTGCTTTTACTAGTTATGCTTGTGAAATTGCTCCTCCCTGTGCTATTCTGTGTTCAACATTTTTGCTTAGTCCTTTAGAGGCCACCTTAGAAACCAGGAAGAAGCTTTTTCTGAGAGTTACATGGCTTGAGATCAGTATCTCTCGGTCACTCCACATCTAACATGACAGAATGGAAACACTGGGAGTTAACAGTGACTCTTACATACATCAACCCTGAAGTACTGGGTTTGCAAAAATAATTTGGTCCCACTACCAGGACGTAGCTGCTGAAACTTACTTCATATCATCAAAGATGTGGTTTCATAAGCCACGTCTTCTCATCAAATGATCCTTTTCCTGGATCGCTTTGCAATGTGTATTGTTACTGTGCAGACGGTGAGTGGGAGCAAGATAAAAAAAATAAGGAACAGCAGATTGAATCATACCTGTGCTTGCGGGAACTTCGGGAGTGGCCAGATTTGTAGGAGTAGCCCGAATACTGTGACTCGTTATCCATGTTGTCTGATCTTCGGGCCTTGTACCGGTCCACGTTAAATGACTTGGGTCTCCCGGGTACCGCAGCCAAAGCAGCTGCTGCAGCCTCCTTGACTGCTGGCTTCTTCAGGCCGAGAGGCACCTTCAGAAAGTCAACTTTCACCTTGAGGGACTCTATTTTGATTCGCTGGCAGGACTAGTTATAGAAGAAAATGAAATACCTATTTTGGGGAAAAGAAAGAAAAGGGACACAATATGACTACAAAAGAGCAACAATTTGGATTAAGACAAATTAATTTAAACCTATCTATCGGCTCCATGCTCACCTTCCCTTATAGGCTAATTATAATCATGGCAGATGTAAGAGGATGGAAAGCAGCAATATAAATGTTCTTTTCAATGTTCCCTGTCGTGCCCGTTTGGTATTCTAATCTTAGGTTTTCAATCCAAAGGGTAAGTTTGTCAGCACAAAAGGACATCTGGAATTCAAATCTATTGCCTTCAAAGCTTGAATTAAACTTGCTTTTCCTCTAAATTTGACTCAAATTTTAAGAGACAAAATATTGACTTGCTAGTGCCACCACACTGCAATTTATAATAAAATTAAGATAAAAAAATAAATAAAAAAAAGCAGCAACACATCTGGTCCTGGACCGACCATCTCTTAATATCGATTGTAGGCGGCCGGACAATAAAGTCACAAAGCAGCCTAAGCTGCTGAGATCAGGACCTGTGAAGATCTCCTTCCTCAGTGTTATTGAAAGAAGTTGGCACTACATCACAATGTTGAACACTTCGTACTACTGAAGATAAGATTTTAGGAAAATATGAGAAAATACTGATACGGACGTAAGCGTTGGGCTTTAAAATTGTGTTAGGCTCCTCCTGGGAACGTTATCCGCTTAATCAGATCACAAACATACACAACAAAGCCGGAGTATTCTTCAAAGACCATGTTGAGTTTATTCATGTATTCTGTAAAGTATACATGAATAAACATTAGCTAGTATCTATACTTTATGCTTATCTGGTTCTTCGAGTTTGCTCCTAAAGCCGACATCCGAATTGCCACTTCTCAGCCCCTGCAATGCAATGTCTCACTGAAATACCATTAAATGACAGTTTGGTCACACGGACTGCGCTTGTGATCAGACACCAATCCAGTGCAAAGGCTGAAGCTATCAAGTGCAACAATAGCATGTTAATCCTTCCCAGGCAAACCTTTTATCAGACTATTAATAGGCTGAACCTGTTCTGTCGGTTATCTAGTCTTCAGCAAACTGGCTCCTGCGAGTCAACAACACCTTTCAAAAGCTGCCAACCAATAAGAGCAGGCATTCAAATAGCAAAGGCCTTGTGATCTAGAAACAAAACCAAGCTCAAATTATAATACACAGAACACGCGTGATGTGATCTGCTTCCCAACAGGTGTGACTGGTGCATCATAGTCTGCAAGTCTGGGCACCAGAACAAAGTGCAGGAAAAACCCTGTGAGCCCAGGCGTAGACAGGAGGACACTCCATGGGAACCAGCCAGCTGAACACAAGCTACAGGTTTCTCTTGGCAGCACTTCCAAAAGATCTCCAGGGCGTCTTCCGTAGTCAAAGGCTCGGTGGCACACTTGCCATGAGACTAGCATTAGAATCCAAAAGGGTCATCTTGGGCTCTGCGGGTAAGCTAATAGAACAAAGAGCTAAAGGCTGAGTGGGTCTGTAAGTGTAAACTTTGTTTACATTATTCAACCAAAAATTCACTTTAATGATTTTTAACTTTTACTTTCATCTACATGGTTTAGTTGGCATGATTTTTCTAAAAAGAAAAGTGTTCATTAAAATTAATAAATGGAAAACTACAGAATGTGGGTGCCTGCAATCTATGAAACATGCATAGAAAAACTACGCCACTATATTATCAGGGCTCTTGGTTTTAATGATATTTATTTTTCTACATTTCCATCTGTATTTAACCTTATTTATTTTTTGCTCATTCGATCTGTATCTATCGATATTTATTTTGTGCTCAAGTGTAAAAAATGAGGCTGCAATGGATATATTTGCATGTGTATTTAATCGGCAAATATTTACTCATGTTTGTATGTCCAAGGAGTTTTAGCAATGTACAGTACAATACAGTCATCTGAAATAATTTGCACTGTAGAACCCCTTAAGCAGCTTTACTGCTGCAGCTATTTAAGCTTCTTTGGCAAACTTTTTTCTTTTTTATGTTCCCTATCTGTCAGCCTGGTTAGCTATTGACCAAGCACGCATGATTGACAAGTGGTAGGAATGGCCTAAAAGGAAAACTATTTTTTCATTTTTCCATATTTAAAAATAAATACTGGCAGACAAATGTTTTCTATCTGAACTTGTGTGTAAAAATCAATAAGAATGGAAAACTGCGCGCCTTGTGTATAATAATTCAGAAGATGGAGTTTTAAAGAAGTGTTTTGCTGTTCAAAAAAGCATTTTTTCTGCAGGACTGCACTGCTTTTAGCAATGTACAGTAAAAAAATGATTTTACTATTGTTATGGTTGGTTTTAATTTGATGGGATGAATGTGGAATGAACAAAGGACAATTAAACAGTTTTCAGTTGTCCAATGGACGTCATCGTTTACAGCACAATGTCGGATAAGTGAGCAGTATACCTGGCTGTGCGACTATTTTTCCTTTAGTGAAACACTGAGAAAGCCACAAAAAGCAAGCACTGGAAAAGTAAGTAGATCTCGCCTTTGAAAGACGTTAGCCAAACGTTTGGCATTGCTAGTGTTTGTTCACTATTTTGAGCAGCACTGGGAAGGGGAAAAAATTACCAGCCCCTATTAGATGGCTAACATGCGTGCACACAACACAGCAAACACAAGGAGATGATGGACGGAGCGCTGAAACCTTTCAGACACTCACTCCCAGTTACAGATCTGCGTTGAACCCATCATCGTTCTTTAGCTCACTTCGCTGTCCCAGTTCAGACCCAGCCATATGATTTGTGCTTGCTTTGTTCGCCCTAAGTTGACAGGGTATGCCCAGATGTGGGTCCCTTGCTCATTTTGCCACTGCATTCAAGCTAGCCTGGCTGATGTGGGGTGTTACCCCGAAACCGGTCCCCGAATGCTTGTTTCCAGTCCAGGGAAGACCTGGCTTGGCAGCTCGAGCTGGACTGTTCCCTTGAGAGATAGGGTCGACTGATTTGCATATGGCTGGGTCTGAACTGGGATGGCAAAGTGAGCTAAAGAACGAGAATGGATTCAACCCAGATCTGTGACTGAGGGAGAGTGTCTAAAAAGTTTCAGCGCTCAGTCCATCATCTCTTTGTGTTTGCTCTGTTCACCCGAAGTTGGCAGGGTATGCCCAGACGTGGGTCCCTTGTTCACTTTGCCACCGGATTCAAACTAACCTGGCTGATGAGGGGGTGTTACCCCGAAACGGGTCCCAGTATGCTAGTTTTCGGTCCAGGGAAGACCTAGTTTGGCAGTTCGGGCTGGACTATTTCCATGATGAACAAAATCAAGACTGATTTACATATGACTGGGTCTGAACTGGGATAGCGAAGTGAGCTAAAGAACAATGATGGATTCAACCCAGATCTGTGACTGGGGGTGAGTGTCTGAAAAATGTAAGCGCTCCATCCATCATTTCTTTGTGTTTGCTACATCACAACACATGCACATATGTGCTTCACGCACATAAGACTTTTTTTCACAGACAGCAGATGCTCAAATCTGCGGCTACTAGGCCCCCAAAAAATAAAAAAGTAAAATGAAGTTTTAAACAAGCATTTACAATGCAACGGTCTCGCCTTTGCAAAAGTTAGAGCTATTGGCATTGTAAATGACATTTTTTTATTTGTGTGTTGGTTTTGAAAACAGATAAATAAATGGCATTGTCATTTGCGATGCCAATAGCTTAATCTCTCGCAAATGCTAGACCTATTGCATTTGCACACACACACACACACAGACACACACACACACACAGACACACACACACACAGATGTGGTGGATGTGGTGGTGGTGGTGGTGGATGTGGTGGTGGTGGATGTGGTTGTGGTGGTGGTGGTGGATGTGGTGGTGGTGGATGTGGTTGTGGATGTGGTGGTGGTGGATGTGGTGGTGGTGGATGTGGTGGTGGTGGATGTGGTGGAGGTGGATGTGGTGGAGGTGGTGGATGTGGTGGTGGTGGTGGATGTGGTGGTGGTGGTGGATGTGGTGGTGGTGGTGGTGGTGGTGGTGGATGTGGTGGTGGATGCAGTGGTGGTGGATGTGGTGGATGTGGTGGTGGATGCAGTGGTGGTGGATGCAGTGGTGGTGGATGCAGTGGTGGTGGATGTGGTGGTGGATGCAGTGGTGGTGGATGCAGTGGTGGTGGATGCAGTGGTGGTGGATGCAGTGGTGGTGGATGCAGTGGTGGTGGATGCAGTGGTGGTGGATGCAGTGGTGGTGGATGTGGTGGTGGATGTGGTGGTGGATGCAGTGGTGGTGGATGTGGTGGTGGATGCAGTGGTGGTGGATGTGGTGGATGTGGTGGTGGATGCGGTGGTGGTGGATGCGGTGGTGGTGGGGGATGTGGGGGATGTGGTGGTGGTGGGGGATGTGGTGGTGGTGGGGGATGTGGTGGTGGTGGGGGATGTGGTGGTGGTGAGGATGTGGTGGTGGTGGGGGATGTGGTGGTGGGGGATGTGGTGGTGGGGGATGTGGTTGTGGGGGATGTGGTGGTGGTGGGGGATGTGGTGGTGGATGAGGTGGTGGTGGATGTAGTGGTGGTGGATTAAGTGAAGGTGGATGAAGTGAAGGTGGATGAAGTGAAGGTGGATGAAGTGAAGGTGGATGAAGTGAAGGTGGATGAGTTGGTGGTGGATGAGGTGGTGGATGTGGTGGTGGTGGATGTGGTGGTGGTGGATGTGGTGGTGGTGGATGTGGTGGTGGTGGATGTGGTGGTGGTGGATGTGGTGGTGGTGGATGTGGTGGTGGTGGTGGTGGATGTGGTGGATGTGGTGGTGGTGGATGTGGTGGTGGTGGATGTGGTGGTGGTGGATGTGGTGGTGGCGGATGCGGTGGTGGTGATGGATGCGGTGGTGGTGGGGGATGTGGTGGTGGGGGATGTGGTGGTGGTGGTGGATGTGGTGGTGGTGGTGGATGTGGGGGTGATGGTGGATGTGGTGGTGATGGTGGTGATGGTGGATGTGGTGGTGATGGTGGATGTGGTGGTGATGGTGGATGTGGTGGTGATGGTGGATGTGGTGGTGATGGTGGATGTGATGGTGGATATGGTGGATGTGGTGGTGATGGTGGATGTGGTGGTGATGGTGGATGTGGTGGTGATGGTGGATGTGGTGGTGATGGTGGATGTGGTGGTGATGGTGGATGTGGTGGTGATGGTGGATGTGGTGGTGATGGTGGATGTGGTGGATGAGGTGGATGTGGTGGATGAGGTGGTGATGGTGGATGAGGTGGTGGTTGTGGTGGATGAGGTGGTGGTTGTGGTGGATGAGGTGGTGGTTGTGGTGGATGTGGTGGTGGTGGATGAGGTGGTGGTGGTGGTGGTGGATGAGGTGGTGGTGGTGGTGGTGGATGAGGGGTGGTGGTGGTGGTGGATGAGGTGGTGGTGGATGAGGTGGTGGTGGTGGTGGTGGATGCTGTGGTGGTGGATGCGGTGGTGGTGGTGGTGGATGTGGTGGTGGTGGTGGTGGATGTGGTGGTGATGGTGGATGTGGTGGTGATGGTGGATGTGGTGGTGATGGTGGATGTGGTGGTGATGGTGGATGTGGTGGTGATGGTGGATGTGGTGGTGATGGTGGATGTGGTGGTGATGGTGGATGTGGTGGTGATGGTGGATGTGGTGGTGATGGTGGATGTGGTGGTGATGGTGGATGTGGTGGTGATGGTGGATGTGGTGGTGATGGTGGATGAGGTGGTGGTGGTGGATGAGGTGGTGGTGGTGATGAGGTGGTGGTGGTGGATGAGGTGGTGGTGGTGGATGAGGTGGTGGTGGTGGATGAGGTGGTGGCGGTGGATGAGGTGGTGGCGGTGGATGAGGTGGTGGCGGTGGTAGAAGTGGTGGATGTGGTGGTGGATGAGGTGGTTGTGGTGGATGAGGTGGTGGATGTGGTGGTGGTGGTGGTGGATGTGGTGGTGGATGCGGTGGTGGTGGTGGATGCGGTGGTGGTGATGGATGCGGTGGTGGTGGATGGTGTGGTGGATGTGGTGGTGGTGGTGGTGGGGGGAGTGGTGGTGATGGTGGATGTGGTGGTGATGGTGGATGTGGTGGTGATGGTGGTGTGGTGGTGATGGTGGATGTGGTGGTGATGGTGGATGTGGTGGTGATGGTGGATGTGGTGGTGATGGTGGATGTGGTGGTGATGGTGGATGTGGTGGTGATGGTGGATGAGGTGGTGGTGGATGAGGTGGTGGTGGTGGATGAGGTGGTGGTGGATGAGGTGGTGGTTGTGGTGGATGAGGTGGTGGTTGTGGTGGATGAGGTGGTGGTTGTGGTGGATGAGGTGGTGGTTGTGGTGGATGAGGTGGTGGTGGTGGATGAGGTGGTGGTGGTGGATGAGGTGGTGGTGGTGGATGAGGTGGTGGTGGTGGTGGTGGATGAGGTGGTGGTGGTGGATGAGGTGGTGGCGGTGGATATGGTGGATGTGGTGGTGGATGTGGTGGTGGTGGATGAGGTGGTTGTGGTGGTGGATGTGATGGTGGATGTGGTGGTGGTGGATGTGGTGGTGGTGGATGTGGTGGTGGTGGATGTGGTGGTGGTGGATGTGGTGGTGGTGGATGCGGTGGTGGTGGATGCGGTGGTGGTGGATGCGGTGGTGGTGGATGCGGTGGTGGTGGATGCGGTGGTGGTGGATGAGGTGGTGGTGGTGAATGAGGTGGTGGTGGTGAATGAGGTGGTGGCGGTGAATGAGGTGGTGGCGGTGGATGAGGTGGTGGCGGTGGATGAGGTGGTGGCGGTGGTAGATGTGGTGGTGGTAGATGTGGTGGTGGTAGATGTGGTGGTGGTAGATGTGGTGGTGGTAGATGTGGTGGATGTGGTGGTGGATGTGGTGGTGGTGGATGAGGTGGTTGTGGTGGATGAGGTGGTGGTGGATATGGTGGTGGATGTGATGGTGGTGGATGTGATGGTGGTGGATGTGATGGTGGTGGTAGTAGATGAGGTGGTGGTGGATGTGGTGGTGGTGGTGGATGTGGTGGTGGTGGTGGATGAGGTGGTGGTGGTGGTGGATGTGGTGGTGGTGGTGGGGGATGTGGTGGTGGATGTGGTGGTGATGGTGGATGTGGTGGTGATGGTGGATGTGGTGGTGATGGTGGATGTGGTGGTGATGGTGGATGTGGTGGTGATGGTGGATGTGGTGGTGGATGTGGTGGTGGATGTGGTGGTGATGGTGGATGTGGTGGATGAGGTGGTGATGGTGGATGAGGTGGTGATGGTGGATGAGGTGGTGATGGTGGATGAGGTGGTGATGGTGGATGAGGTGGTGGTTGTGGTGGATGAGGTGGTGGTTGTGGTGGATGAGGTGGTGGTTGTGGTGGATGAGGTGGTGGTGGTGGTGGATGAGGTGGTGGGTGGTGGTGGATGAGGTGGTGGTGGTGGATGAGGTGGTGGTGGTGGATGAGGTGGTGGTGGTGGGGTGGATGAGGTGGTGGTGGTGGTGGATGAGGTGGTGGTGGTGGTGGATGAGGTGGTGGTGGTGGTGGATGAGGTGGTGGTGGTGGATGAGGTGGTGGCGGTGGATGTGGTGGATGTGGTGGTGGTGGATGAGGTGGTTGTGGTGGATGAGGTGGTGGATGTGATGGTGGATGTGGTGGTGGTGGAGGTGGATGTGTTGGAGGTGGATGTGGTGGTGGTGGATGTGGTGGTGGTGGATGTGGTGGTGGTGGATGTGGTGGTGGTGGATGCGGTGGTGGTGGATGCGGTGGTGGTGGATGCGGTGGTGGTGGTGATGGTGGATGTGGTGGTGATGGTGGATGTGGTGGTGATGGTGGATGTGGTGGTGATGGTGGATGTGGTGGTGATGGTGGATGTGGTGGTGGTGGATGAGGTGGTGGCGGTGGATGAGGTGGTGGCGGTGGATGAGGTGGTGGCGGTGGATGAGGTGGTGGCGGTGGATGAGGTGGTGGCGGTGGATGAGGTGGTGGCGGTGGATGAGGTGGTGGCGGTGGATGAGGTGGTGGCGGTGGATGAGGTGGTGGCGGTGGATGAGGTGGTGGCGGTGGATGAGGTGGTGGCGGTGGTAGATGTGGTGGTGGTAGATGTGGTGGTGGTAGATGTGGTGGATGTGGTGGCGGATGTGGTGGTGGTGGATGAGGTGGTTGTGGTGGATGAGGTGGTGGTGGATATGGTGGTGGATGTGATGGTGGTGGATGTGATGGTGGAGGATGTGATGGTGGTGGTAGTAGATGAGGTGGTGGTGGATGTGGTGGTGGTGGATGTGGGGGTGGTGGTGGATGAGGTGGTGGTGGTGGATGTGGTGGTGGTGGTGGATGTGGTGGTGGTGGATGCGGTGGTGGTGGTGGATGCAGTGGTGGTGGTGGTGGTGGATGCGGTGGGTGTGGTGGTGGATGTGGTGGTGATGGTGGATGTGGTGTGATGGTGGATGTGGTGGTGATGGTGGATGTGATGGTGGATGTGGTGGTGATGGTGGATGTGGTGGTGATGGTGGATGTGGTGGTGATGGTGGATGTGGTGGTGATGGTGGATGTGGTGGTGATGGTGGATGTGGTGGTGATGGTGGATGTGGTGGTGATGGTGGATGAGGTGGTGGTGGTGATGGTGGATGAGGTGGTGGTGGTGGATGAGGTGGTGGTGGTGGATGTGGTGGTGATGGTGGTGGATGAGGTGGTGGTGGTGGATGAGGTGGTGGTGGTGGATGAGGTGGTGGTGGTGGATGAGGTGGTGGTGGATGAGGTGGTGGTGGTGGTGGATGATGTGGTGGTGGATGAGGTAGTGGATGAGGTGGTGGTGGTGGATGAGGTGGTGGTGGTGGATGAGGTGGTGGTGGGGGATGAGGTGGTGGTGGGGGATGAGGTGGTGATGGGGGATGTGGTGGTGATGGTGGATGTGGTGGTGGATGTGGTGGTGATGGTGGATGAGGTGGTTGTGGTGGATGAGGTGGTGGTGGTGGTGGATGAGGTGGTGGTGGTGGTGGATGAGGTGGATGAGGTGGTGGTGGTGGTGGATGAGGTGGTGGTGGATGAGGTGGTGGTGGTGGTGGATGAGGTGGTGGTGGTGGATGAGGTGGTGGTGGGGGGTGAGGTGGTGGTGGGGGATGAGGTGGTGGTGGTGGGGAATGAGGTGGTGGTGGTGGGGGGGAATGAGGTGGTGGTGGGGGATGAGGTGGTGGTGGTGGGGAATGAGGTGGTGGTGGTGGGGGGGAATGAGGTGGTGGTGGTGGGGGGGAATGAGGTGGTGGTGGGGGATGAGGTGGTGGTGGTGGATGAGGTGGTGGATGTGGTGGTGGTGGTAGAAGATGTGGTGGTGGTGGATGTGGTGGATGAGGTGGTGGTGGGGGATGAGGTGGTGGTGGGGGATGAGGTGGTGGTGGGGGATGAGGTGGTGGTGGGGGATGAGGTGGTGGTGGGGGATGAGGTGGTGGTGGGGGATGAGGTGGTAGATGTGGTGGTAGTGGATGTGGTGGATGTGGTGGATGTGGTGGATGTGGTGGATGTGGTGGATGTGGTGGTGGTGGATGAGGTGGTGGTGGTGGTGGATGAGGTGGTGGTGGTGGATGAGGTGGTGGTGGTGGATGAGGTGGTGGATGTGATGGTGGATGTGGTGGTGGTGGAGGTGGATGTGGTGGATGAGGTGGTGGTGGTGGATGAGGTGGTGGTGGTGGATGAGGTGGTGGTGGTGGATGAGGTGGTGGTGGTGGATGAGGTGGTGGTGGTGGATGAGGTGGTGGTGGTGGATGAGGTGGTGGTGGTGGATGAGGTGGTGGTGGTGGATGAGGTGGTGGTGGTGGATGAGGTGGTGGTGGTGGATGAGGTGGTGGTGGTGGATGAGGTGGTGGGGGATGAGGTGGTGGTGGGGGATGAGGTGGTGGTGGGGGATGAGGTGGTGGATGTGGTGGTGGTAGTAGATGTGGTAGTGGTAGATGTGGTGGTGGGGGGTGTGGTGGTGGGGGGTGTGGTGGTGGGGGTGTGGTGGTGGTGGATGTGGTGGTGGTGGATGTGGTGGTGGTGGATGTGGTGGTGGTGGATGTGGTGGTGGTGGATGTGGTGGTGGATGAGGTGGATGAGGTGGTGGTGGTGGATGAGGTGGTGGAGGTGGTGGCGGTGGATGTGGTGGATGTGGTGGTGGTGGATGAGGTGGTTGTGGTGGATGAGGTGGTGATGGTGGATGTGGTGGTGATGGTGGATGTGGTGGCGGTGGATGAGGTGGTGGCGGTGGATGAGGTGGTGGCGGTGGATGAGGTGGTGGCGGTGGATGAGGTGGATGAGGTGGTGGTGGTGGATGAGGTGGTGGTGGTGGATGAGGTGGTGGTGGTGGATGAGGTGGTGGTGGGGGATGAGGTGGTGGTGGGGGATGAGGTGGTGGGGGATGAGGTGGTGGGGGATGAGGTGGTGGATGTGGTGGTGGTGGTAGTAGATGTGGTGGTGGTGGATGAGGTGGTGGTGGATGAGGTGGTGGTGGTGGATGAGGTGGTGGTGGTGGATGAGGTGGTGGTGGTGGATGAGGTGGTGGTGGTGGATGAGGTGGTGGTGGATGAGGTGGTGGTGGTGGATGAGGTGGTGGTGGTGGATGTGGTGGTGGGGGATGTGGTGGTGGGGGATGTGGTGGTGGGGGATGTGGTGGTGGGGGATGTGGTGGTGGGGATGAGGGGGTGGGGGATGAGGGGGTGGGGGATGAGGTGGTGGGGGATGAGGTGGTGGGGGATGAGGTGGTGGGGGATGAGGTGGTGGGGGATGAGGTGGTGGGGGATGAGGTGGTGGGGGATGAGGTGGTGGGGGTGTGGTGGTGGGGGGTGTGGTGTTGGTGGTAGATGTGGTGGTGGTGGTAGATGTGGTGGTGGTGGTAGATGTGGTGGTGGTGGTAGATGTGGTGGTGGTGGTGGTAGATGTGGTGGTGGTAGATGTGGTGGTGGTGGATGTGTTGGTGGATGTGTTGGTGGATGTGGTGGTGGTGGATGCGGTGGTGGTGGATGTGGGGGTGGTGGATGTGGGGGTGGTGGATGTGGGGGTGGTGGATGTGGTGGTGGTGGATGTGGTGGTGATGGTGGATGTGGTGGTGATGGTGGATGTGGTGGTGATGGTGGATGTGGTGGTGGATGTGGTGGTGGATGTGGTGGTGATGGTGGATGTGGTGGTGATGGTGGATGTGGTGGATGAGGTGGTGATGGTGGATGAGGTGGTGATGGTGGATGAGGTGGTGATGGTGGATGAGGTGGTGGTTGTGGTGGATGAGGTGGTGGTTGTGGTGGATGAGGTGGTGGTGGTGGTGGTGGTGGTGGATGAGGTGGTGGTGGTGGATGAGGTGGTGGTGGTGGATGAGGTGGTGGTGGTGGTGGTGGATGAGGTGGTGGTGGTGGTGGATGAGGTGGTGGTGGTGGTGGATGAGGTGGTGGTGGTGGTGGATGAGGTGGTGGTGGTGGATGAGGTGGTGGCGGTGGATGTGGTGGATGTGGTGGTGGTGGATGAGGTGGTTGTGGTGGATGAGGTGGTGGATGTGATGGTGGATGTGGTGGTGGTGGAGGTGGATGTGTTGGAGGTGGATGTGGTGGTGGTGGATGTGGTGGTGGTGGATGTGGTGGTGGTGGATGTGGTGGTGGTGGATGTGGTGGTGGTGGATGCGGTGGTGGTGGATGCGGTGGTGGTGGATGCGGTGGTGGTGGATGCGGTGGTGATGGTGGATGTGGTGGTGATGGTGGATGTGGTGGTGATGGTGGATGTGGTGGTGGTGGATGAGGTGGTGGCGGTGGATGAGGTGGTGGCGGTGGATGAGGTGGTGGCGGTGGATGAGGTGGTGGCGGTGGATGAGGTGGTGGCGGTGGATGAGGTGGTGGCGGTGGATGAGGTGGTGGCGGTGGATGAGGTGGTGGCGGTGGATGAGGTGGTGGCGGTGAATGAGGTGGTGGCGGTGGATGAGGTGGTGGCGGTGGATGAGGTGGTGGCGGTGGATGAGGTGGTGGCGGTGGTAGATGTGGTGGTGGTAGATGTGGTGGTGGTAGATGTGGTGGATGTGGTGGCGGATGTGGTGGTGGTGGATGAGGTGGTTGTGGTGGATGAGGTGGTGGTGGATATGGTGGTGGATGTGATGGTGGTGGATGTGATGGTGGAGGATGTGATGGTGGTGGTAGTAGATGAGGTGGTGGTGGATGTGGTGGTGGTGGATGTGGGGGTGGTGGTGGATGAGGTGGTGGTGGTGGATGTGGTGGTGGTGGTGGATGTGGTGGTGGTGGATGCGGTGGTGGTGGTGGATGCAGTGGTGGTGGTGGTGGTGGATGCGGTGGGTGTGGTGGTGGATGTGGTGGTGATGGTGGATGTGGTGTGATGGTGGATGTGGTGGTGATGGTGGATGTGATGGTGGATGTGGTGGTGATGGTGGATGTGGTGGTGATGGTGGATGTGGTGGTGATGGTGGATGTGGTGGTGATGGTGGATGTGGTGGTGATGGTGGATGTGGTGGTGATGGTGGATGTGGTGGTGATGGTGGATGAGGTGGTGGTGGTGATGGTGGATGAGGTGGTGGTGGTGGATGAGGTGGTGGTGGTGGATGTGGTGGTGATGGTGGTGGATGAGGTGGTGGTGGTGGATGAGGTGGTGGTGGTGGATGAGGTGGTGGTGGTGGATGAGGTGGTGGTGGATGAGGTGGTGGTGGTGGTGGATGATGTGGTGGTGGATGAGGTAGTGGATGAGGTGGTGGTGGTGGATGAGGTGGTGGTGGTGGATGAGGTGGTGGTGGGGGATGAGGTGGTGGTGGGGGATGAGGTGGTGGTGGGGGATGTGGTGGTGATGGTGGATGTGGTGGTGGATGTGGTGGTGATGGTGGATGAGGTGGTTGTGGTGGATGAGGTGGTGGTGGTGGTGGATGAGGTGGTGGTGGTGGTGGATGAGGTGGATGAGGTGGTGGTGGTGGTGGTGGATGAGGTGGTGGTGGATGAGGTGGTGGTGGTGGTGGATGAGGTGGTGGTGGTGGTGGATGAGGTGGTGGTGGTGGATGAGGTGGTGGTGGGGGGTGAGGTGGTGGTGGGGGATGAGGTGGTGGTGGTGGGGAATGAGGTGGTGGTGGTGGGGGGGAATGAGGTGGTGGTGGGGGATGAGGTGGTGGTGGTGGGGAATGAGGTGGTGGTGGTGGGGGGGAATGAGGTGGTGGTGGGGGATGAGGTGGTGGTGGTGGATGAGGTGGTGGATGTGGTGGTGGTGGTAGTAGATGTGGTGGTGGTGGATGTGGTGGATGAGGTGGTGGTGGGGGATGAGGTGGTGGTGGGGGATGAGGTGGTGGTGGGGGATGAGGTGGTGGTGGGGGATGAGGTGGTGGTGGGGGATGAGGTGGTAGATGTGGTGGTAGTGGATGTGGTGGATGTGGTGGATGTGGTGGATGTGGTGGATGTGGTGGTGGTGGATGAGGTGGTGGTGGTGGTGGATGAGGTGGTGGTGGTGGATGAGGTGGTGGCGGTGGATGTGGTGGTGGTGGATGAGGTGGTTGTGGTGGATGAGGTGGTGGATGTGATGGTGGATGTGGTGGTGGTGGAGGTGGATGTGGTGGATGAGGTGGTGGTGGTGGATGAGGTGGTGGTGGTGGATGAGGTGGTGGTGGTGGATGAGGTGGTGGTGGTGGATGAGGTGGTGGTGGTGGATGAGGTGGTGGTGGTGGATGAGGTGGTGGTGGTGGGGGATGAGGTGGTGGTGGGGGATGAGGTGGTGGTGGGGGATGAGGTGGTGGATGTGGTGGTGGTAGTAGATGTGGTAGTGGTAGATGTGGTGGTGGGGGGTGTGGTGGTGGGGGGTGTGGTGGTGGGGGTGTGGTGGTGGTGGATGTGGTGGTGGTGGATGTGGTGGTGGTGGTGGATGTGGTGGTGGTGGATGTGGTGGTGGATGAGGTGGATGTGGTGGTGGTGGTGGATGAGGTGGTGGCGGTGGATGTGGTGGATGTGGTGGTGGTGGATGAGGTGGTTGTGGTGGATGAGGTGGTGATGGTGGATGTGGTGGTGATGGTGGATGTGGTGGTGGTGGATGAGGTGGTGGTGGTGGATGAGGTGGTGGCGGTGGATGAGGTGGTGGCGGTGGATGAGGTGGTGGCGGTGGATGAGGTGGATGAGGTGGTGGTGGTGGATGAGGTGGTGGTGGTGGATGAGGTGGTGGTGGTGGATGAGGTGGTGGTGGGGGATGAGGTGGTGGTGGGGGATGAGGTGGTGGGGGATGAGGTGGTGGGGGATGAGGTGGTGGATGTGGTGGTGGTGGTAGTAGATGTGGTGGTGGTGGATGAGGTGGTGGTGGATGAGGTGGTGGTGGTGGATGAGGTGGTGGTGGTGGATGAGGTGGTGGTGGTGGATGAGGTGGTGGTGGTGGATGAGGTGGTGGTGGTGGATGAGGTGGTGGTGGTGGATGTGGTGGTGGGGGATGTGGTGGTGGGGGATGTGGTGGTGGGGGATGTGGTGGTGGGGGATGTGGTGGTGGGGGATGTGGTGGTGGGGATGAGGGGGTGGGGGATGAGGGGGTGGGGGATGAGGTGGTGGGGGATGAGGTGGTGGGGGATGAGGTGGTGGGGGATGAGGTGGTGGGGGATGAGGTGGTGGGGGATGAGGTGGTGGGGGATGAGGTGGTGGGGGATGAGGTGGTGGGGATGAGGTGGTGGGGGTGTGGTGGTGGGGGGTGTGGTGTTGGTGGTAGATGTGGTGGTGGTGGTAGATGTGGTGGTGGTGGTAGATGTGGTGGTGGTGGTAGATGTGGTGGTGGTGGTGGTAGATGTGGTGGTGGTAGATGTGGTGGTGGTGGATGTGTTGGTGGATGTGTTGGTGGATGTGGTGGTGGTGGATGCGGTGGTGGTGGATGTGGGGGTGGTGGATGTGGGGGTGGTGGATGTGGGGGTGGTGGATGTGGGGGTGGTGGATGTGGTGGTGGTGGATGTGGTGGTGGTGGTGGATGCGGTGGTGGTGGTGGATGCGGTGGTGGTGGTGGATGCGGCGGTGGTGGTGGATGCGGTGGTGGTGGTGGATGCGGCGGTGGTGGTGGATGCGGTGGTGGTGGTGGATGCGGTGGTGGTGGATGTGGTGGTGGTGGATGCGGTGGTGGTGGATGCGGTGGTGGTGGAGGGGATGTGGTGGTGGTGGGGGGGATGTGGTGGTGATGGTGGATGTGGTGGTGATGGTGGATGTGGTGGTGATGGTGGATGTGGTGGTGATGGTGGATGTGGTGGTGATGGTGGATGTGGTGGTGATGGTGGATGTGGTGGTGATGGTGGATGTGGTGGTGATGGTGGATGAGGTGGTGGTTGTGGTGGATGAGGTGGTGGTTGTGGTGGATGAGGTGGTGGTTGTGGTGGATGAGGTGGTGGTGGATGAGGTGGTGGTGGTGGATGAGGTGGTGGTGGTGGATGAGGTGGTGGCAGTGGTAGATGTGGTGGTGGTAGATGTGGTGGTGGATGTGGTGGTGGTGGATGTGGTGGTGGTAGATGTGGTGGTGGTAGATGTGGTGGTGGTAGATGTGGTGGTGGTGGATGTGGTGGTGGTGGATGTGGTGGTGGATGTGGTGGTGGATGTAGTGGTGATGGTGGATGTGGTGGTTATGGTGGATGTGGTGGTGGTGGATGTGGTGGTGGATGTGGTGGTGGTGGATGTGGTGGTGGAGGTGATGGTGGATGTGGTGGTTATGGTGGATGTGGTGGTTATGGTGGATGTGGTGGTTATGGTGGATGTGGTGGTGGTGGATGTGGTGGTGGTGGATGTGGTGGTGGTGGATGTGGTGGTGGTGGATGTGGTGGTGGTGGATGTGGTGGTGATGGTGGAAGTGGTGGTGATGGTGGTGGTGATGGTGGATGTGGTGGTGATGGTAGATGTGGTGGTGATCGTAGATGTGGTGGTGATGGTAGATGTGGTGGTGGATGTGGTGGTGATGGTGGATTTGGTTGTGGTGGATGTGGTGGTGGTGGGCTAATCCTCGTTTGTAGAAAAAGCACAATGTTTTTTGTTGTAGAACCCTCGCACAGTAGGGTTATCCCTATAAAGAAAAGAACTAGGTAAGAAAGGATTTTGTGGAATATGTGTGTGGAAAGAGAAAGGGGCTGAGCGGCCGTCTCGCTTCTATCGGGCACACGTTCGTCACGCTCTGGAATGTGGAATTCCCGGGTGGAATGTCATAATTTGAATGCTGGATTGTGACGATCTCTCGGGAGCAGCGTTGATCAGAAGGGGGCTCAGTGATGCAAGTCCTTTCCCTATAAACTTTGAGGGCGTTGGAGTGGGGAGGGGTCCAAGAATTGATTGCAGTATCTTAGCTAAAATAATGTTGGAGGAGGAGAGCTTTCAGGTCAGTCTTGAGAGTAGCTGGTTGTGAGAAGATTTGGAGCGAGGTGAGGTCCAATTTCTGGTTGCGCTACCAGAGAAGGATTGTGCCATGAGTGGTTCCATTTTAACGGAAGGGGGTTCAAGCAGCATTTCTGTGTCTCGATTTGTACAATTGTAGGGTTTTGTGGAATGGCAGTGTGTGAAATACATTGATACAAGCTATCTACAGAGTCTGCACGCTGAAATGGCTGCACGGCGCAAGGCATGTAGCAAAGGAGTTCCGGGAAATGTAAGAGCTGCACACACTGAAGAGCTGCAATCGGGAAGGTATGTAGTCAAGGGGCGAAGCAGGGCATGTCGTGGAATGCACACAGGGGACGCAGGATGCACGCCTTAGTCTGCACATTGTGAGGGCGTAGGAAAGGAACATGCTTGTACTTAACGGTTCAGGGAATATGCAAGGTTGGTGCTGCACGCTGAAGAGGCTGCATGGGGAAGTTAGGGTATGTTGTGAAGAGCTGTAGATGACTTTGCATGCACTAAGGGAGTTGCAGAAAAGGGTCTATGCAAGATTTAGCTGGGTGCGCAGAGTTTGCCATGGATTGCAAATTTAGGGCACTGCTGGTTTCAATAAGCGTAGTTAAAGGGTTGCAGCAAGGCATGCCACGAGCCGGATGTACACTAAAGGGGGCACACTGCACAGCAGGGCGCCGGCTAGGTCAGTGACGGCAGCACGGACCCATGCAGGGCAGGATGAGGGGGGAGGAGGCTGCACACATTCCCAGCCAGCCTGCGCTGCTGTCTGGTCTACCGCACACTCCCAGGGCCGTGGCTCACGAGCACAAGACATAGAGGTAGCGCGGCGCTTGCAGCAGGTGGCGCGCGCCGGTGGAACACTGGGGAGACTGGAGTGCGAGCGAGAGGGCAAACAAGCACAAATACATTGTCTGGCTCAGCGCGAGGCGAGCAGCCCCGGGACTCGGACGGCGAGAGCGGGGTCAGGAACTGCTGAAGGAGGGCTGGCGCAAGGACAACGCGAGGGGAGCTTCACATCCGAGCACCACGGATAGGAAACCCTGTTGCGCGTGGGGTGCAGAATGCGCCATATACAACAGAGACGGGGTTGATAATAGTCTAGTGATAAATTAAAAACAAGCGCTCAAGTGCTCGCCATTTGTCTCCAAGCCCCGTCCTTTTCAGATTGGGGACCTGTTTTCTAGTATGTAAAAACAACAATCAAAAACACGACCCCAGTCTGAAAAGGACAGGGCTTACAGACAAATGGTTCTTCTTTCTATCTAAGCCCCGTCCTTTTCAGACTGGGGGGCGTGTTTTAGACTGAGAACGTCACTAGGTAGAAAGAATGTCAAAAACACGCCCCCCCAATTCGAAAAGGACAGGGCTTAGATCCAAAGAATGACGTCCCTGGGACCTTTTTGGCTGGCAACCATTTAGGAGGCCAGCCAATGGAGAAGAGGGGCAGGGCTTAACCTCGCTACTCAGAGTCATTAAATCTCGCCAGCGAGACTGCGCATGAGCGCAGCCTACGCTAGCCGAGACCTAAAAAAGCAAAACAGGAATAGGACAGGTAGGGGAACAACAGACACGAGGGTGGAGCTCTCAACGCCTCCCAGTAGCGGTGAGCAAATAAAGAGCCTGGGTGGGGGGGAAGAGGGGCTTGTTTTTGGGGGAAGAAAAGTTACCGGAGAGGTGTAAATAAAGAAGCACACAGTATGGGGAATGTGTGTCATTAAACTAGAAAGATGGTCAAGAATCGATTCTCCACTGGAGCGACAAATACAAGAAAAGGAAGGGAAGTTGTTGAATAGGAAAGAAAATGAGAATTGATAAGAAAGCCAACCAACAGGCAGTGGGATGACACCAAGCCACTCCCTTAGTATTCGTATTGTAGATCCAATTGGTTGTTCAACAAAAGACAGATAAAACTATCTGTAGGTGAGACCTAAACATAACAGTACATAAAATAGCATGCTCCCGTATAATATTCCTATAGTGTGTTCTAATGTCAGTTCTGGAGGCTTTTGTCTGTTACTCAACCTATGGTCTCAGTTTTATTGGATAACTAGAACTACTGGGTGTAAGAGCAGGTCCATCATAATGATCACATCTGTCAACACCTCATACAGACATCTATACGCCTTTATTTACACTGAAGTAACTAACCTCCAGGTAATGAAAAATTGCATATAAATTATTTAACTTTCCAAAATAGATACAATGCCCACACAAGGGTTTTGCTAACACACAAAGAGCCTAACGCCAGGATATATCCCTCAGCTACAATAGGAATTGTTCAATGCACACTAAAGGTACTAAGTCACACACATGAATAGTGGATTTATTTGACAGCACAGTTTCCTGTAAGTGAACCACTGCATGCATGACCACACACGTTTTGATCTAATGTGAAATGCTTCGGACTACAGAGACTGAAAAGTATCTCGAGGCATGCAGACTTTTTCGCCAATTTAAGCCTGAAGCCAGATTTGTCCATGGCAGATTCCACCTACACCCCATTCTTCCTCTCACCACAGCTGAAAGAAGTACTCATAATGAGAGCAGTGTATGGTGCGTTGCAATTAAAAGAACGAAAAGTAGGGGTATTAAGGGTACCTCCTACCCCAGGGAGAAGCACACCGTGAGACAGCAAAGCAGGGGGAGAAGCACCCAAGGGCAAGCACAACATGGAGGAGCGTGGAGGGGCAGACGAGCGAGAGCAACAAGGAGTTTGGGTGAGGGGTGAGGAGAAATACACAATGGAGACAACTGGAAAACACATGCAGTCCCATAGAGTGCTTAGCCCAAAAAAAACAAGCATTGGCTTAGCCAATAGGTCTTGCCTTTGGGACCTGCAGCATAACTAAATACTTATAAGGTCCCAAAGGCGAGACCTATTGGCTATGCCAATTCTTCTTTCTCATTGCAGCGAGAGCAAAGCCTGAGTGCCAGCTCAAAAATCTGATCTTTTGAACGAGCTGGGCGAGCAGGTGACATCACTGGAATTGGAGGTCCTTGGAGGAGAAACTGAGAAAAAGCGGATTTTGTCACTGGCTCTCCCTGCTTCTAGGGCGGGAACAAGATCTGCACGATAACATGGAGGGACAGGAAAGTGGGAGGGAGCACTAAACAGCAAGGAAGGTCAGGGAGGTTGGAGGGAGCACTAAATCAGACTGACGGAGGTGGAGGGATATAGCGAGCACTAAACAGCACAGGGACAGGGAGTGGGGAAGGAAGCACTAACCAGCACAGAGGAACCGCGAGGGAGCCCTAAACAGCACTGAAGGAATGGGAGGGTTGAAGGTAATACTAAACAGCATGGAGGCACGGTGATGGTGGAAGGGAGCTCTAAAAGGCATGGAGGAAATGCGGAGGGTGAGGAGCCCTAAACTGCATGGTAGGGTGGAGAGGGAGGATGCAACAACACAAAGGGACTGGGAGGGTAAGCGAGAGCATACAACAATACTGATGGACGGGAATGGTGGTAGGGAGCATACAACACTCTTCTTTGACTGCTAATATACTGTAAACAAGCCCGCGAGTGGTGCACGTGCGCGCACAATGAACTGTAAACAAGCCTGCGAGTGGTGCGCACGCACTGCAAAGAATGTCAGGAATGCAGCAGGTACAATACGGGGCCGCTGCTCGCTACCGAGCTCTCTAGGCCAGGGGACAGAGAAGGCGGGACATGCACCCGCCTTTGGCCAATTGTGTGCTGTCTTTCTTAGAAAGACCCATGCCAAGGCCAATAGCGGGTGATGACAAAAAAGCACACATATGAGCGTGTTCAGAGTTTAAAGCCCTTACTAAAAGCCTCGATCAGGCCATGCTCCAGGGGAGGGACAAACACAAGACGCAGAAGGAAATCCCACACAACCAGCCTTCGGAGCAGGATAAACTGTGTTTATAAGTTGCTTTATTATTATTCATCCAAATGTGAATGAAGCATAATTATGAAAATTATGCACTGAGCACTCGCCTTGCGTTCACAGTAGAATCCTACCATAGAGTTCTTTCTCAACTTTCACATATTGATTTGCATAAATAAGACCGACAGGTCGATACAGAGCTATAGACAATGTGTAAAAGTTTCTTCATCTTTGATTTGACTTTCTTTACTAGAGACCTAGATACATAGGGGTCCATTATGATGTCGGGCGGATTGCCTCCGCCAGGCTGGCGGTAACCACCGCCGGCCTGGCGGAGGCAATCCACCCGACATCCATTGCCAAATTCCCCCCCGCCATATTAGGATGGCGGGGGGGACCGCAGCGGTGATAATCACCGCCCGCCTGTTTTCCGCCCGGTGGCCTTGCGGCCGGGGCGGAATATGTTTAATATGGTGGCGGTGTCTGTTAGACACCGCCAGCCATATTAGAATGCGCATTCTGGCACGCCTTTCCGTGGCGGCAATGCCGCCACGGAAAGGCATGCGGAGTCCCCCTGCAGGGGCCCGTTGCGGGCCCCCAGGGACTCCGTGGGGGTGGGGGTTGCAACCCGCATTACAAAGTGCAACATGGCAGGCACCGCGCGGTGCCTGTCATGTTGCACTTTGAAATGCACAACGTGCACGTTTCACAAGGCGATTACTGCTCCGCCCGCCGCAAGGGCAAAAATACAGGATGCGCCCGCCTGTGTGGCGGGCGCATCCTAATGCACATTTCGGGACCCCCGCCCTCGAGGCGGGCGGTCCCGTTTCCCGATAGGGTGGCGGGCGGGCAAAGCCCACCTGCCATCCTAATGGCCCCCATAGTTTCAGGGGAGAACAAGTTACTCAAGAGTAAACTAATGCTAAGGTAGGCCACAATTTTCCAAGAATACACCAATCAATTAAGGAGTTGAATATGGATTTATTTTTAAAGGGGAGATTCAACAGTAATGAAGTGCCATGTTGAGTGAAAGGGTATTGGTGGTGGTGGTTAGGGAAGGGAGTTTAGAGTGGTTGTGATGGTGTTGGTAATGTTGGTGTGGTGGTGGTAAGGCTGAGTAGAATGGGGGTGGTGAGGGTTGTGGTAAAATGGGGATGCTGGTAGTCGTGAGTGTTTTCGGGTGGTAGTGGTGAGGGTGGTGGTGAGAGTGTTGGGGTGGTGATGGTTGGGTGGTGATGGTAAGGCCGATGAAAGGGATGCTGGGAATAATCGTGTGGTGGTAAAGGTGGGGTGATGGTTAGGGTAGTGGCAGTGATTAGGGGGTAGTGGAGGTGGTGGTAGGGTGTTTGTGATAGTAGGGTGCTGGTGGTACACAGTGGTTGGTTGGTGGTGGTACACATTCAGAAGCAGGAGGGGCGGACATGTAACAAGCAACAAGGATGATGTGGAAGAAGAAAGTAAAAAAGAAAAAAAAGTACCTTAATCCCAACACGAGCAGCAGAAGGATAACAATTAAAAAGAACCAATCTGAACCTGGTCCCTGCTCCTCCAAAAGGGAGAAATTAACGAGGAGAAAGTGAAACCGCTCATGCGGACTAATCAGGAGCAGGCAATTAAGAGCAACAACAAAGTCATGAATGGTAGGCAATAAGTGGGCTTCAAGCCGTTTTTAGATAACAAAATGTCTTGCAAATGGCGAGAAGTAGAAAAGCCTCAATGGAGGTTGGTAGATTCTAAAGCTTCCTTTCTGGGACAGGGTACACCTTTGCACAGGGCATGCAACCGTGCCAGCTGCAGGTTTCCAAGACGTACCAGGAGGACCGAATGTTTGTGGAGAAAAATGTTGCGCAAGGTGGGTAGCAGACATTTAATAGCCCCTTTTTAAAATAAAAATAACATTATTTCACCATGGGAACTCACTGGCGGGCTACATGGGTCAGTGAAAAACCCTAGAACCGTATCTACCAACTGAAAAGTGTGGAAAGCTAATCTCTGGGCTCATTCATACAAAAACGCAAAAATCAGACCCACTAACTTGGTTCAACTCTGCCTCTGTTCTGCTGTCAGCAGTGGACTCAGTCCATCTCAAGCCTTTACAATGCAAATACATTTAGAAAGATGGAGTCAAGGGAGACATTTCATTGCACATTAAAAAATACACATTTGGACATAACACTTTTCGAACGTATTGTTTTCGGACTTCACATGCTCACTAGAAAATTAGAAACAAACACTGGAATAGCAAATAGGTCTCACCTATGAAGGCTATTGTCTTTGCCAATATTTTGTAGGCATGCTGCACAACAGCGCAGATGCTTCGCAGTGTGGTGAAAACGTATTTAAAAAAGAGCTATGATGCAGCCAGGTCTAAGGCACTCTTTTTTAAATTTTACATTACTGCGGGATGCATCATAGTCAATTTTTTATTATTTCAGCCATGCTGCACAGCAGCCACTCTGCTACACAGCATGGGTAAAATCATTGACAAAGTCAGCAATGCCCATGCTGTACAGTATGAACAAAGAGGAATGGCAGAGTAAATAGTCTCTAAGGGGAGACCTATTGGCTTTGCCAATGCTTGTTAAGACTCAGCACAACACTGTTTTTGAGCAAATCAGGTAAGATTCCCAAGTGGGAAAAAGAAAAAATATATATGCCATTTGGCAAAAAATTCTACCACATAAAGAAAGTAATTGGTCCATGCTCCAGCAGAAAGAAGAGGGAGTAAAGCAAGCACATACTGGTCAATTAGAAAATAGGATTTACAACAAAGCCAACAAATATAAAGCAATGGGCCAGCTGCAAGCCCTTGTGTTCAATACCTCTCGCAAGAAAGAACACATGTAGCGCATGTGCTATCCCAGGCAAGACCTAAAAATATAAGACTACCATCTTCCACCAGGTTTTCTATTAAATTGAAGAGGAACTTCCCAGGCCTATTGTGAACAGAGCTGGTGAGCAGGAAGAGTCTTTGTAAAGGAGCTTGATTCAGTATGAAAAAATACCAAAATTAAGTGTTCTATCCATTCCACAGAATTAAACGTATGTACTACCATTTAATATAGCCAGTGTACACATTAGAACACTATTCTACCATAAGTTCCTTGACGAGAGGTTTGCCTAATTTGGAACCTCTGAAACAGATTAAAAGTCAGGACATGTGAAATTTGGTGTTATGCGTGCATATATCATGTAAATGTTGCGATATGCAAAATGTCGGAAATTATGTTACCAGAAAATGTTGCAAGCTTTTTTGAAGCAGGGGACTGGTTTGAAACAGACTGGGGCACAAAATAGGTCTTAAGCGGCATTGTCTCTTCAAACCACGTCCCTTGCTGGTACCGCAAGTAACTTCTGAACACATGGAATGCCCTCACATTCAATTTTCACTCGAGATACCCCAAAGAACAAGTTGCATGGTTTCGGGTAAAAGAACATGCAAATCCATACAGCCTTGGTCAGAACGCAAGTAAGAAACAGGCTGGTAGAGAGCAGAACCTAAATTTAATGAAAGGAGATCTTCGAATGTAGAGGCCGGAATTAGGAGAATTTTTCAGCCCAAGTCCAGTATTCCACTTACGCCTATGATGAGTGGATAAAATGTCTTACCGAGCTAAATGGAGTAAAGCAACATTGCAAAATAGTATTTACATCTCTTATAAACAAGCTGAAGGACATTCATCATATGTGAAGGAGGTAACACAGACTTAAAACTGCCTTGAAGTGCTGGGAAGGAGATAAAAGCAGTCAGTCACTGACCAGGATTGCTTAACTGCATGATAAAATTATGTATTTTTTGGTTTGTTTTTTAAGTTAATTATTCGCTCAGATAAAAAAAATGGCACACCCCTATGCTTCAAAAACATAATCATCATTCAGTCCTGTAGGGTACATTTGGAGCTCATGTTACACTGGCGTCTTATTTGTTGGTCTCTACAGAAAATAAACACAAATTGGTCCCAGATATCTGTAATAAAATGGACCCCGGTCAAAGGTCATCATTGTCGCTACAAAAGACATCTTTGTCTGCTTCAGATACGCAACAGAGACCCAGACAAGGGAGACTGGCTTTCTTAGAGTCGCAGATAAGATCAACATGCTCGGACTTATTAAACCGGATGAGGTCTGATGCTGCTGAAACCGGACTCAAGGCGATGTGTAGCGCTTGGTGGTTGGGACCGTGCAGCAATGCCTGTGGCCGATTTCCACGGCAGGTCAAACAAATGCATCACAGGTGAGTAACCAATACCTCTGACGTGCGGGCTTCATAGCACAGACTGCCAAGCAGGCCTGGAGCGCAAACCAAGAAAGGTCGAGGAAAATGATACAATACCAGCCCTGTTTTAGACAATACAAGCGTATCGGACTGGTCGAAATGGGGGGTTCCTACCGAAATCCATGGTTTGAAAAATAAACGCTTTTTTGGGGGGGATTTTTTTTTTGCTTCTACCACGTCGTCATCCCCCCTCCGCCTCCAAACAACAAAACCACATGGCAGCAGTTACAAGGGTGTTTGCTACCAGGCTGCAGACCAGCCACGCTCCCAGGATATTTAGGATGAACCAAAATGAACTGAATTAAACAACTATAAACGATTAACTAGCTGGCTTAAAACCATCCTTGCACACTCATTCTACAGAAACGAGCACATATGCTAGCAGTATAGCAAAACGCACAATTTATAAGTAGCATACTAGAGGCAGGTTCCATTGTGACTGCCAAGGCAAGACGATATGTTGAAGAGAATTTCTGCCACTTCCATTTTTGGAAAACCGTAAGATGATATCGGACTTTTCTTAAATGTGTTATGGGGTCTGGCCTGACTACACAGATGTCTGAAAGGCCAATTAATACCAATTCTTTAAAATATACATAAAGTGGATTTTCCTCAGCCCTGAGCAGAATTTCTTTCTCACCTTGTTCTATTGGCTGTTTCGTTTCTCATTTACCTCTTACAGAGCGAGAGCACTAATGGACTATTTTACATCTCAAAAGAGCAATGACTCAGATATTAAATTATGCATTTTGGGGTGCAGGGAGGTTGGGAGAAAACTTTCTTAGTAGTTCTTTATCAGTCTTTCTTGTTGAACAGGATTAAGCTCATATCGTTTTACCATTACTTGTTGACCAATTTCTGGTACGGTACAAATTTTATGATAGTGTATATAAAAAAACAATAAAAACATTGAAAAAATACATTAAATTATGGCATACATGTATTGTTTAGAAGAAAACAATCCTTTGCTGTTTGTAGTTTTTTTTTGCACTGTATTAGTCTTTTTTTCAAATATTTGTTCGGACTTAAAGAAAGACTGCAAGAGTGTTCAACAGACACTAATAAAATAGTCCCGGCAATGCGAATAGGTCTGGCTTCAATATGCTATCACAGGCATCAAATGCTGGATGGGAATATATACAGAGCTTTAAAAGCCCTGATAACAGTCCTCGCGACTCAATCCGAACAAAGACGGGGACGGGGCATTTGTCCAGAGCGGATTGGCTCGTGCCTTGAAGAACGGACAGCGCACTGGCGCATGGGGGCTCACGTGGCCTGCAGCTGTGCCTCCGGGAGAATGCTGCGGACACACTGACCCCGAGGCATGGGCTCGGGTCACGACACTGCCCGGGAAGAGGGACCAGGAAGCGATCTTTGCATTACCACGTGCACGCCAAGCACCACGTGTCTCAGTGCGACGGAGCGGTGAGAGGAGGACATGCACTCTGGAAATGTACAGACTGCAGGCTGTGAAAGTATAGTCAACAATGCGTCATTTCTGATATGCTTATAGTGCCCCCGATACACCCCCACCCGAAGCGCAAAACTTTGTTACAGCAGCTAAGAAAGGTTTGAGAGAAGAGTACTGGGGTGGCAAAGGGGTCAAATAATTTGCTACAATATTTCACAAAAAATGCCACAATGTTACAGGACAATCACAGCCAACGTAAATGACTACCGTTTACATTAAACGTATGTACAACATTTATCACCCGGATATCCTAAAAATATGCATGGGTTTGACCCCTCCCTATCCCACCTTCACTAGAGACCCTTCTTTAAACTTCTCTTTCCAGCAAACAGCCAAAGGGCATCTTACCGGGTCGTCACCGGGTCGTCACGCCCTCAAAGAGGCATTTTATCACCACATGAAAAGTGTATTCCTAAATAAAATAAATCACGGCAGGAAAAAAATTGAGCTGTTTCACAAATGCACAACACTCAAAATAAGCGGGAATTGTAAGAATCAAAAGTTTATCTACTAATTATGACTAAACAACTCAGGAAAGCACCTTGTTGGGTTCTCGCAGGCGAATAGCTTGCTGTGCGACACGGGCACGCACAAAGAAGGTTAAGAAGAGTCATGACTGACAAAATAACAACAAAAAGCAAACACCACTTCAGCAGCACTGGAGGTACACCAAACACTGCACACATTATCATGCACTGAAGAAATGATAAATGTTGCAATAGGGCACCGAAGGGAAAGTTTAAAATAACGTTGCGCTTTTCATACATACAGGAATTTCTGACTGGTCTTAAAGGCTGTTGGTTTTAGGTAGCATTAAGTGGTAATTGCGAACCTCTGCTGGGAGCTCAGCCTCATGAACCACCACCTTTTCGGGTTACTGCTGGCAATGTTGGAGACCAGCTGACCTTTTGTTACGATACGCCAGACAGTAGGCCTGAGTCCCTATAAGAGGCTCAGATCTTTAATGAGACTACATGGTCTGGGATTTCATAGCTTCACATGGCACTCTAAAGGTAGCTTACCTGATTCCCATACTAGCGGAGGTCACTAAAGTTCGCCATCTGCACTGGGCTCAACCAAAACATGAGCCAGCATCATGCTTCGGAATTCTCTCTGGTCCACAGTATTCCTTATGTCCACAGTGCCCTATGCAGAGGCCCACCACAGTTTAATGGCAGCAGCAGGCCAATAAATCAGCAAGACTTTAAAATAAAGTTAATATTCATGCAGAGTAGTGTGGGACAATGGAAAAGCGTATAAAAAGCTATCTTTACTGGACTTCCTCATTTAATCCTACAGTTTTGTTGCCTTTAAAGAGCTGCAGAAGGATTATCAGCTTAGGTTTTGTAATGGTTTTGAAGACAGATGTGGATTATGCCTGTAGTGTGCCTCACTATTTTACAACCGATGAACCAGAATTCAATACGATGATTTCCTGATCTGAGAGCTGAAAAGACTGAACTATAACATGCCTCCTCTTTGTTAATGGATTTGTACTCCGATTTTTCGATCATTTGATTTTACAAGCACATTTCATTTTTATGGTCGCTCTGGGAGATCGAAATAAACAAACATCGACTTCACGGATGATAAGTTACAATTAAGATATGACTCATACTCTCTAAAAGTACAAAGAGACAGATCCCCAGTCTATTGCACGACAAACAAGATGGCAATCTAATCTTGAGCACTGGGGCGGCGGAGAGGTAAGGGGAGGAGGACGCGATGAACCACTGGCGCCACATAGGTAATGTTAGCATCAGATTTTCTCGCCATGAGCTCAGGTCACCGATATATCTCAGAATTTGAATTAAGGTGCTCAACATGCCACATAATAGAAGCGCAGGGCCACAGACGTGACATGGCACAGAAGTGTCAGTCTGGGCATGCCAGGTAAAATTCCAACATGCTGCAGATCAAAATGAAATGGACATACCAAGTTATTCCCCATTTCATGTGCACTAGGCCCATTTTTGATCTACTGCCCAAAAGGTCTTGGAGCAGGGTGGCGTATCACTAGCTACACAGCAAGTTCAAAAAAGTAGAATTATGTTTTACACTAAACTGAGAGGGAGCGGAGGAAGGAAGAAAACACTTGGATGAAGCCGTTATGATATGGTAGTGATGGAGAGCAAAGATGAATATTGGAGGGGTTTGAATTAATGATTAATACAAACCACCAACAATACGGCGAGAAAGAGATACTGGGTGAGATGGAAGCATCAACTGCATTGCAGTTTAAAGTCACTCACTCCCAAGCACCCACTGACCCCGTCAGACCCTTATCGAGGGAGTCTCCCAAAGAATCCAGCTACAGTTGCAGATTTTCTTAGAGAGGCAGTACAGGGAATGTGTGTATCACAGTATGGAAGTTACCGCATATGAATTGTACCTGTACCTGTCCATCATGCTCACGGTGAAACAGTAAGGTTGCGGTTGAGCCAGACACTGCATGCGATAACTTCAGAACTCCGTGAAGATTTTGTGACTGGGGATAGGCCCACCTCTACAAAGGGGCAACGTATGAAATATATGCACTATAGGTTAAATCAATGTAAATGTACTTGGAATGTGCTGTGCAAATATTAGAAAGACAAACTTTCATTTTCAAAGTGCTCAACATCCCACCACAGGCTGATCCTTCCAATGCTTGTGCCGGTCCCCCTAATGCGAGACTCAACATCAGACTGGTCTTGCACACAAATGACTTTCTTCATCCTCTCCGTTCAGTGCTTAATTTGTTAGAAAATAAGTACCAGGGCTATCGTCAGGAGGTCGCTGCAGCTTGCACTACCCTTTGACCATGCCAGCACTGCCAATTACAGTACCTGCACAACTACTACCCATTACACTCCCACAAGTATGACAATTCAGACTATTCAAGGCCTCCAAAGATGAAAAAAATAACTTGGGGGGCAGATATTAGTTGTTTTTATGTATATTAGACTAATACACAGCTACTATTGCGCTCAGCTCCAAATTACACAAACAGCGCTACCATGCTGCAGACGGATATAAGTGCCAGTGTTGACAATTAAGTGCCGGTGCTGAGCACCAGGAGCCACAGGTACAAATTAAGCACCGTCTCCTTCACAGTCTCAACACCTCTTCTCAAAAAACAGATGTTCTAAAATAAAAAAACTGCCAGCCAGAAGCTGAGAACGACCTACCCCTCCATTGCCAAAACACTTCTGCCCATTATCAACAGTCCAATAACCCTTGTCCCTGTACTTACAAACATTTGAACAAGCTGTGACGAAAGCCTTACTTAAAAACACAAATCTTAAGTCAGAGGATTCTATTTACACAAATTCAGACCTTTTCATGTCCACCTACTGAAATTAGATGACACCATTTGTGGGTTCAAATGGTAGGTTGTACAGTAATCAATTAGACTTTCACCCAGCCAGCTGAGATGGAGTCTGTGTGTTCATTCAGCATTGACTTGATGGTCATGGCATCACTTGCAGAGACTCCAAACAACCAATTCTTTATTATCGTGTGCAAGACACAGGAATCCAAAATATAATAATGTGTTTGATCCCTAGCTTTCTTACACACACAATTCTGTTCTCACTCTTCCCTATTTCAAATGGAAATTAACTCTTGACAGTGCATCCTAAACAGCATCGCCACACTCTAGCCACAATCACTTGATCATCTTCTTACATCTTGTGTACTTACGAGGAAGACATGGAGATCTTAGTACTGCTTGACTAACATTCAGACTCCTCAATAAATCGATTAAAGCACTGCACTCAGGTTAAGTTGTTGTGCATTCAATATAATTCTAAAATGTATAATAATAATTGAATTGAGGTATTGGTCCTTCCCATCAGTCCCGGCTTCTAATGTAAAACTCACGCTAACAGTCCCCGTTCCTCTAACATTTACCAAAAGTTTGTTTCATAATCAATACGGCCATGTTGCTTATTGTTCACATCGATGTAGAAGCCTGCACTGTTAGTTTATTAATCTTTGCATCCTGAAGCAAGTCTTCTTGCACCAACCCGCCTCAGACAATCATACAGTCGAATGTTGAGATTTTGAAAATGAACTAAGACAAAAGCCTCTGATTTCGGCCCTCGCAATATTGCTTTAGTGTCTACTGAAGCCCAAAACGTGGTCAGTTGACTCCTTCTCTCGTTACCAAATTCAAGTACTACAAATTCTCCAAGACAATGTGGTGCTCTACAAGGAAGCTTCTCAACTTCTCTGGTTTTCACAAAAGTCCCACTAAGAACCAACAAAAAGTGATAGGAAAATGCTCAGGCTCATTTCCAGTCCATCTTTTTTTGCCCATTATGCCACTCCTGAACAGTGACTAGCCTTATGCAAATCAGATTTCCTGTACCACTAGGAACCCGACATGCCAGGCCACTTCCACTATAGACGAGAACAAACACAACTAAAGACCAGTTTAGGCATACATCGGCCTTGTCAATAAGCTACTGCTTGAGTCCTTTGGCGCGTTGAGCTCTTGACTCACATTTTGGTATACTCGTCACATATATGGTTTCTCAATTGGGAGAAAAAAGGGTGTGGTGAAATGCTTGATTTAATTTCAACCAATGGTAAGTACTTGTGGAAACACACACACACACACACACACACACACACACCCACAACATGGCGGAGTGTCTTAAATTCTGGCAGCATCTTGCTATTAACTTCAGGGCACACATTCAAATGTCGATAAGGTTAGCAGTAGCCATGCATCCTTCCCGGAGGTCTGGGAGCTGGGAAGCATTACATTGGGTAATAGTAACACCTATAATATACAGCACTTAGAGTGAGAAAGATGCAGCATGAAGCGCTACCTTTAACTTTATAAAAGTTATTTTGACAGCGCAAACCAGGACAGCCTGGTTTTCCCCCCAAAACATCTAGGATATACAAGTTGGGGCAGTGCCTCAGCCACAGGGCATGCACATCTTTGGAGAACAGATGGCGCTGTCGTGAAAACTGATCAGCTTCTTAACTTTGCCAAATTGTCTGATTTTCAGCAAACTAATAAGCCTGTAGTGATCCTAGTTTAGGCAATCTCCTACTTTTCCCAACATTTGATTTTTATTGAACATATTTTGAGGGGGAGGAAAATATCCAGCATTCAAAAGATGTGATCTTCAATGATCAATCAGCATTAAGATGGTGTTTTGATTTTCTTCTTCAGTTGTTTCATGGTATGTTATGTTATGTTATCAATGTTTTTATAGGGCGATAATTACCCATACCGGTATCGTGAAAGCGTAGTTCTAGCACTGACATCAATGCTTCACAAATAACCAGAATGGTACAAAAGGGGGTGGCGATGGACAGAGCATCTGAACCAATCAAACACTCACACCCAGTCAACAGATCTGGGCTTAATCCATCACCGTTCTTTAGCCCACTCTGCCACCCCAGTTCAGACATGGCCGTATGCAAATCAGTCTGACCCTGTGCCGCATGGGAACAGTCCAGCCCTAACTGCCAAGCCATGCCTTCCCTGGACCGAAAACAAGCTTCCGAGGACCAGTTTCTGGCAGTTCGGGCTGGACTGTTCCCATGATGGATTAAACTCACATCTTTTGACTGGGTGTGAGTGTTTGATTGGTTTAGATGCTCCGTCCAACACCACCCCCTTTTGTATCACAAATACCCAGAAGGCAGAACCCTAAAGGTAACAAGAGTGGACAGCAGCTCACAAGTCCTCTGCGGTAGTCCAGCGGAACACCTTCAATCTAAGTAAAGACTACAAATCCCAGAATGCACAGTTTTGTTTAATGTAAGTCCAAATAAAGGGGGAAAAGTTTGTCAACCCAATTTCTGAGAGCATGAGCAAACGTAACATTTTTTTTTTTAAAGGCGCTTAGATAAAAGACACAATCAGTGCAAGCTGCTTCAAAGAAATATCAATTACTGAGAAGATTTTTTTTATGGTTACATTGTGACTCGAAAATGAGCTGCTCGTGCGTTGAAGTCTGCATTATGTCAGTAAGAGTGAGATCTCGCTAATTTCCATAAAGACGTATGGGCAATGGCTTCAAGATTCTAACAGTTCATCGTGTACTACTTTAAAAATGCGCCCAGGTGCAACGAAAGAGGGGACGGGGATTTAAATGAACTACTACACATTTTACCCATGAATCAAGCTGGGCCGGAGAGGGAGCGGCAGGCGGCTAAGCTACCATTAAAATCTGCAGAGCACATTGTGGGCTCGGGTTACACAGACCGCCTGGTTATTCGTTTGTTTCTTCGGAATATGGAAACAAATTGGTCCCAGAAATGTGTAATGATTGTCATGGCTAGAAGTGCAAAATCCCGGCTGGGTCAAAGGTCGCGTTGCCCGCCACAAAAGACATCTTTGTTTGCCTGAAATATGGGAACCTGCACTCTGAGAGCAGGAGAGGCGCGCTTCCTTATTTTAGTATTTTTGGGAACGGCTGTTGCATTTTGCTTCCAAGGAAGAAAGGACTCACACAGCAGGAAGGAGAAGTTATTAGCCGTCGAGGTAGGAGTTCTAAATCCTGGCTTCCCCGCTGCACCACACTATGTGATCCAAGGCAGATAAGTGTGTCAATGCACTTATTTTACCGCCCACACTGAACTGGTTGGAAACAGAACAAAATGCCCTTCGGAGATTACTGCCAGTGGAAGTCACATTTTTCTCACAATATTTTCTCGGATAAGCGCAAAGCAACGTTAACTTCTTGCCATCCAGTTGAACTTTATAATGTGCGATTGTTACCATTCTCCTGCCAGTCTGCGTGTTAGAATGCTAACAGAAATTAGTCATAATTCGTTTACCCAAATGATAGCTTTTTAATATCAGGTTTAAAATATTAGTTTTTCACACAAGCAGGTGAAGACTTTCTTAATGTTTTAGTGTCAGTGATACGAAATTTCCTTTAAAAAAAATATTTTATTGGATATATTTCACATTTTTGTAAAAAGCTGTTTTTTGGACAGCTGTCAAAATACTGTTCAATCAAAATAGCATGCAAAAAACCTTTTACATGTAACATCAAGGTGTGCCAGTGGTGGCCACCAAGGTGTGCCAGTGGTGGCCACCAAGGTGTGCCAGTGGTGGCCACCAAGGTGTGCCAGTGGTGGCCACCAAGGTGTGCCAGTGGTGGCCACCAAGGTGTGCCAGTGGTGGCCACCAAGGTGTGCCAGTGGTGGCCACCAAGGTGTGCCAGTGGTGGCCACCAAGGTGTGCCAGTGGTGGCCACCAAGGTGTGCCAGTGGTGACCACCAAGGTGTGCCAGTGGTGACCACCAAGGTGTGCCAGTGGTGACCACCATGGTGTGCCAGTGGTGACCACCATGGTGTGCAAGTGGTGACCACCATGGTGTGCCAGTGGTGACCACCAAGGTGTGCCAGTGGTGACCACCATGGTGTGCCAGTGGTGACCACCAAGGTGTGCCAGTGGTGACCAACCAAGGTGTGCCAGTGGTGACCAACCAAGGTGTGCCAGTGGTGGCGAACCAAGGTGTGCCAGTGGTGGCGAACCAAGGTGTGCCAGTGGTGGCGAACCAAGGTGTGCCAGTGGTGGCGAACCAAGGTGTGCCAGTGGTGGCGAACCAAGGTGTGCCAGTGGTGGCGAACCAAGGTGTGCCAGTGGTGGCGAACCAAGGTGTGCCAGTGGTGGCGAACCAAGGTGTGCCAGTGGTGGCGAACCAAGGTGTGCCAGTGGTGGCGAACCAAGGTGTGCCAGTGGTGGCGAACCAAGGTGTGCCAGTGGAGATCACCAAGGTGTGCCAGTGGAGATCACCAAGGTGTGCCAGTGGAGATCACCAAGGTGTGCCAGCGGTGGCCACCAAGGTGTGCCAGCAGTGGCCACCAAGGTGTGCCAGCAGTGGCCACCAAGGTGTGCCAGCGGTGGCCACCAAGATGTGCCAGCGGTGGCCACCAAGGTGTGCCAGCGGTGGCCACCAAGGTGTGCCAGCGGTGGCCACCAAGGTGTGCCAGTGGTGGCCACCAAGGTGTGCCAGTGGTGGCCACCAAGGTGTGCCAGTGGTGGCCACCAAGGTGTGCCAGTGGTGGCCACCAAGGTGTGCCAGTGGTGACCACCAAGGTGTGCCAGTGGAGATCACCAAGGTGTGCCAGTGGAGAAGGTGTGCCAGTGGAGATCACCAAGGTGTGCCAGTGGGGATCTCCAAGGTGTGCCAGTGGGGATCTCCAAGGTGTGCCAGTGGGGATCTCCAAGGTGTGCCAGTGGGGATCACCAAGGTGTGGCAGCGGTGGCCACCAAAGTGTGCCAGCTGTGCCCACCAAAGTGTGCCAGCGGTGGCCACCAAGGTGTGCCAGCGGTGGCCACCAAGGTGTGCCAGCGGTGGCCACCAAGGTGTGCCAGCGGTGGCCACCAAGGTGTGCCAGCGGTGGCCACCAAGGTGGGCCAGCGGTGGCCACCAAGGTGGGCCAGCGGTGGCCACCAAGGTGTGCCAGCGGTGGCCACCAAGGTGTGCCATGGTGGTCAGCAAGGTGTGCCATGGTGGTCAGCAAGGTGTGCCAGTGGTGGCCACCAAGGTGTGCCATGGTGGTCAGCAAGGTGTGCCAGTGGAGGGCACCAAAGTATGCCACCAAAGTGTGCCAGTGGTGGGCAATCTGCACTCGTGTTTGGAATTCTGTACTGCAATTGCATATCAAACGCTGCTTGTGCGGCCCATTGCCACTGATTTTTGGGGACTAAAACGTATTTTTCCTCAACAGACTTTGATCCAGAGCATAAGAGAAAAATACAAAACGGAAACAAGCATTGGAAATGCAATAGGTCTCGCATTAGAAAAGTTGGAGTTATTGGTCTTGTAAATGACATATTTTATTTATTTGTTGGTTTTTAAAATTGCTAAATTGATGGCTTTGTCATTTACAATGCCAATAGTTATAACTTTCGCGAATGTGACACCTATAGCATTTGGAATGCAACATGTTTTGTATTTACGTGACTTAGATGGCAGCTCTGGTCGTTAGGCCACATCTCTAGAGAGCAGGAGAGTGCAGCAGGGGAGAGAAGCACAGCAATGCAATAGGTCTCGCATTAGGAAAGTTTGAGCTATTGGTATTGTAAAGGACACATTTTTTATTTATGTGCTTGTTTTGAAAATAGCGAAATTAATAGCTTTGTTATTTACAATGCCAATAGTTTTATCTTTCGCAAATGTGACACCTATTGTAACACAATATGTGTTGTGAGGGTGAGTGAGGGTGAGGGTGAGGGGTTGAGGGTGAGGGGTTGAGGGTGAGTGAGGGTGAGTGAGGGTGAGGGGTTGAGGGTGAGTGAGGGTGAGGGGTTGAGGGTGAGTGAGGGTGAGGGGTTGAGGGTGAGTGAGGGTGAGGGGTTGAGGGTGGGTGAGGGTGAGCGAGGGTGAGCGAGGGTGAGGGGTTGAGGGTGAGTGAGGGTGAGTGAGGGTGAGGGGTTGAGGGTGAGTGAGGGTGAGTGAGAGTGAGTGAGGGTGAGGGGTTGAGGGTGAGTGAGGGTGAGGGGTTGAGGGTAGGTTAGGGGTTGAGGGTGAGGGTGAGGGTGAGGGGTTGAGGGTGAGTGAGGGTGAGGGTGAGTGAGGGTGAGTGAGGGTGAGTGAGGGTGAGTGAGGGTGAGTGAGGGTGAGTGAGGGTGAGCGAGGGTGAGCGAGGGTGAGCGAGGGTGAGCGAGGGTGAGGGGTTGAGGGTGAGTGAGGGTGAGGGGTTGAGGGTGAGTGAGGGTGAGGTGTTGAGGGTGAGTGAGGGTGAGGGTGAGTGAGGGTGAGGGGTTGAGGGTGAGTGAGGGTGAGGGGTTGAGGGTGAGTGAGAGTGAGTGAGGGGTTGAGGGTGAGGGGTTGAGGGTGAGTGAGGGTGAGGGTGAGGGGTTGAGGGTGAGTGAGGGTGAGGGGTTGAGGGTGAGTGAGGGTGAGTGAGGGTGAGTGAGGGTGAGTGAGGGTGAGTGAGGGTGAGGGTGAGGGTGAGTGAGGGTGAGTGAGGGTGAGGGTGAGTGAGGGTGAGGGTGAGGGTGAGTGAGGGTGAGTGAGGGTGAGTGAGGGTGAGGGTGAGGGGTTGAGGGTGAGTGAGGGTGAGGGTGAGTGAGGGGTTGAGGGTGGGTGAGGGTGAGGGGTTGAGGGGAGTGAGGGTGAGAGAGTGAGGGTGAGTGAGAGTGAGGGTGAGTGAGGGGTTGAGGGTGAGGGGTTGAGGGTGAGGGGTTGAGGGTGAGGGGTTGAGGGTGAGTGAGAGTGAGGGTGAGTGAGAGTGAGGGTGAGTGAGGGGTTGAGGGTGAGGGGTTGAGGGTGAGTGAGGGTGAGTGAGGGTGAGTGAGGGTGAGGGTTGAGGGTGAGTGAGGGTGAGGGGTTGAGGGTGAGTGAGGGTGAGGGTGTGTGAGGGTGAGGGGTTTGACGGTGAGGGGTTGAGGGTGAGTGAGGGTGAGGGTGAGGGGTTGGGGTGAGTGAGGGGTTGAGGGTGAGTGAGGGTGAGTGAGGGTGAGGTGAGTGAGGGTGAGGGGTTGAGGGTGAGTGAGGGTGAGAGTGAGTGAGGGTGAGGGGTGAGGGTGGGTGAGTGAGGGTGAGGGGTTGAGGGTGAGTGAGGGTGAGTGAGAGTGAGGGTGAGAGTGAGTGAGGGTGGGGGTTGAGGGTGAGTGAGGGTGAGTGAGGGTGAGGGGTTGAGGGTGAGTGAGGGTGAGGGGTTGAGGGTGAGTGAGGGTGAGGGTGAGAGTGAGTGAGGGTGAGGGGTGAGGGTGAGTGAGGGTGAGGGGTTGAGGGTGAGTGAGGGTGAGTGAGAGTGAGGGTGAGAGTGAGTGAGGGTGGGGGTTGAGGGTGAGTGAGGGTGAGTGAGGGTGAGGGGTTGAGGGGAGTGAGGGTGAGTGAGAGTGAGTGAGGGTGAGGGATGAGGGTGAGTGAGGGTGAGGGGTGAGGGTGGTGAGGGTGAGGGGTGAGGGTGAGGGTGAGGGGTTGAGGGTGAGTGAGGGTGAGGGTGAGGTGAGGGTGAGGGTGAGGGAGTGAGGGGAGGGTGAGTGAGGGTGGGTGGGTGAGTGAGGGGTGAGTGGGGTGAGTGAGGGTGAGGGTGGTGAGGGTGGGTGAGGGGTGGTGAGGGTGGTGGGGTGAGGGTGAGGGGGTGAGGGTGAGTAGGGTGTGGAGTGGAGGTGAGGGTGAGGGTGAGTGAGGGAGAGTGAGGGGGTGGGGTGAGGGGTGAGGGGATGAGGGGCCGGTT